>NW_009648150.1:598672-699356 GCF_000708025.1 Charadrius vociferus
TTAAAATCCCCAAATGTTGCACTAGACAAATGGTCTCTCTTGTGGAAAAGAAATATCATTTCTTTTGTAAGAAAGCAAGAGAAGAGCTTAAACACACACACACACAAAGTGGGAAAAAATCCAACCTTTGGGATTTAGTTATGAAGTTATATTTACTCTAGCCCATTCTGTAGAGGGGTTTAGTTTAAATTTTAAAATGCTCTAATTCCCAGTTTCATATGTGACTTTTATTTTTTAATATAACTGACTTCTAATTCACAGTTGAGCATATCTGAAAAGTACACAGTTAAGTAGAACCCATATAAATATTTTTCAGCTTCCAGCAAGCCTTGCTGCAGTTGGCAAGGGTGACAACCACAGTTCAGCTTTGGAACAGCCAAGAGGAAGGACGTCAAAGGCACAAGTGAATTAAGTGAGAAATTTCAAAGAGGGGGATGGAGGGCTTTGCTAGACAGTATCAGACTACGGGCAAAAATCAGACAGCCTGGAGAACTATGCATAGCCCAGGTACCTAGGAAAAGCCACTGACTCATGTGCCTTAGGCTGTGAGCAAGAAAGCCTTCTGGCTGTTAGATCTCATTCTTGCTAAGGGAATTCGGAATTTGCCCACCCCGTTATAAATGAGCAAGACTCTTCCAGCTAGAGAGAGGATCAGGGATGGAACCATTGAGCTACATTTCTACCTTCTGAGTAGACTATAGCAGTGATAGCTGGCATAAAATTTTGCTATGGGTTGCACATTTATGGTCTCCGATTTTATTAAAAAGTGATGGAAAATATTATTTCTAAAGCCTTGCTTGAGTTTTATTTATGAATACCAAGGGGCCAGATTCATAAAGTGAATTAGGGATTATGGTTCTTTTTGGCTTTAAGCAGCTCCTTATGTCACTAAGTATAAGGGGAGGGAGAAGAAGAGATGCTGATGTAACTTATTGAGTATGTACCATCTAGTTTGCTTCTTACTTGCAGCCTGCTCTCATCTCTCTCTGCCTTTTGCTTTTTGTTCCGTCTAGGATCCTCAGATTGCTGCTTTGAGCAATACAGGTGCTTCCTTTAAAAAGAGGCTGAAACCAGGTCCTGGAGTTCTTATACTGACCAACGAGCATAACTTTGTTACCTACCTACTCCATCTGGAGCAAAGGCTGGCATCTGAAATGTGGCCAGCTCAGTCAGAAAGTCAATGAATGCAGAGAACTTGGATATACAACAGAATAATTATCCACTCTGTACCAGAGCTCCATGCATGCCAGGGATCACGCCTTTCTAATTCCAGGCCTGGAGACTACAACCCAAGAGTCATTTAGTTGGGAAACAGGAGTAGGTTATTACTCTTGAGAAACACAAGCAAGTCCAATTCCATCTCCGCTGCTGCCTCTACACCACATGCATTAGCTTGCAAGATACAGACTCCTGCATCACCTAAGGCGAACTGGCATTAGCTGCCTCACATCTGTGCAGCTGAAACAGCATCTGTAAAGTGCTCTGTACAAATGTGCTGTGGCCTGTAGGAAAGCAGAGAACAGACACTCTGAGGGCCCTTCTGGGTTTACTATGTTGCTGCTTGTGGGAGCAGGAATCTTTCCAGCCCTGTTTCTTCCTCCTGAAGCAGTTAAAATGTTGTGGGCTGCTTTACCAGTGAAGAAACAGAAATAAAGCTCTGGGCTTCTGACTTTATAGTTGTATGTATCCCTCACCCTCAAGTTCCCCCTTACACCCAGCTTCTCCTTTCACTTATACTCTGCCCTGCACAGCCACAGTCTCAAGACCTCTCAACCCACTATGAACTGCCCCACATTGCTACCTTGCCCAAATGCTTTACATATTTTTTAAAAACTTCACCACATTTTGCCAGTTCAAAAACCCCTAAGTCAATCCCAATAAGAAAAAAAAAAGGAATTATCTGAAAAGATATAAAAGAAATTAAACCTATGCTTCTAGTTGCCATCCATCATATTTTTAAGCATATAATTTGCATTATGGTTAACAAAGCTATTACAAAGTTCTGGGACTTGGAAGTCAGTTCTTAAATTACCTGCATAAAAGTCAGGGGAGGGAGGGAGGAGAGAGCCAAAAGCTAAAGACCTATCGAGAGAAACAGAAGAGGAGAGAATGGAGAGTAGGGAAGACAGAAAAATCAGAGAAAAATCAGAGACTCCTGAGGAAGTCCTGAGGAGCCCCTGTTTTACTCCCCACATACATGGAGAACCTGCAGTGCTACTGGATCAGTTTTATTTGCCTCCTTTTTAAAAACAGGCAAGCTAGGTGCAGTGGGTGTGAAAAAGAAATACAATATTTTTCTCCAAAGCCCAAGTGCCACCACAGAAAATCAAATATTTTCTAGTCAGCAGGACAGTGTGTTTGATAAAATACTATAAAAGTTTGGGCAGCACAACACGGACTGATATGATGGGAAAAAAAAATAGGTAAGGGCATGACATGGGAGTGGAGGTGGGATGGAAGCAAGGAAACTAAAATGTGGACTCTATTTCAGAGCAAAGAAATTACTAAGAAGCTTCAGGAAGGAGTACTAGATACTCATCACATGCATCATTTAAACTTAAAGGGGAAGAAAGCAGCAGTTAGCTATAGCATAAGGGATATTTATACACTTGCAAATGGGCAAGTGCTCTGATTGACAGGGTAGAACAGCAAAAAGTCTTGCTTCATTACACCCATGAGACCAAGAAGGGTTGTCTCTTACCTACTTTGTATTTTCCAGGCAGAAGCTAGCCAAACACTGTAGATGAGTATGGAAGTACTTTTTCCTGACACTTATTTGGTATCTGCAGTCTCACAAGATTTAATAGCAAAACCAATTAATAAACCCATGTGTTTTCATGAATTTTTACATTTCTGACAACTTTTCAGTTATTCTAACTTGGGGATAATGAGAAAAATATTTATTCAAAGTTTATTAGGTGTCAACATTGTTACAGATTCTCTTTGCACTGCCCAAGTTTCTCATTTATGTTATTGATCTGACATGCATCTTGGGTTTAAAATGGTAGATGAGCATTATAACATGGTAACTTCCTTAAAGAAAAAACAATGTACCAAGATTAAGGTTTTGTATGGTTGCTTCAGTGTATTCCAACATGCTCTAATACCTGTCACAACATGACTGTTCAGCTGTATGACAAGCACAATCAGCATGCTTTCCAGACATATTTCTTAACAGAAGGGGAAAAACTCCCAAAAGATCTTGATCATTAAATAACTATGCTAAAAGCCCCCTTATATACATGTACATGTGAAATACAAGCAGCAGCAAAACACGCTGTCTTCCATACCTTCTATTTCTTCCTTCTCCTTTTTTAATTCTATTTTCAGTGGTAGTCTTGGAAACCCAGACACCAAGCACATCCTGTAAGAACTGACTAATCAAATAAGAAAAAACACACATTAAAAGATGAGCAAGCAATTGATTTTTATTTTCCTGGAAACCACAACAAAATAACCCAGAACAAACACCCCACATACTTCAGGCAAACCTTCAGTCATCTTTTGTCTTTATAGACAAGTGAAAAGAATTAAAATCAACCAACGGTTCTTGTTCCATATCACTTTTTAATCTTCTTTTTTTTGGTGTTAAATACAAGCAAACCACAAGTTATTTCAGTAGTAAAACTGAAATATTTTATTTATAAAAAAAAAAAATCAACAACAATGCATGTTTTTCAGTTTTGCCCTTTTACTGGCTGCAAAAGGCAGTCAATCCCAAAACGTATCTTTCACAAAGAGACTTTTCACCCAAAAGATACACTTGGCTATAATAATCAGCACGTATACACTAATTTATTCCAAAGCTATAATAAGACTTATCGATGAACTCTGATACTAGTATCCCAAAAATAAGTATTATCTTACAGCAGCATGTCTTCACTACCCACACAGGCTCAGAGGAACAAGACTGCTGGGCACACAGCCATTTCTAAAGTTGTACTGAAAGACATGCTTGAAAGAAAGCATGATACACTACATGTTGAAGGAGTTATCCTGCCAGAAGGAAGTGTGTCCACAAGCTCCACAAGACAGCAACGTAGCTACTCCACCCCATTGCTTTCATTAGGACTATCATATTGCTGTATAATCTAGAGGAGTCACTGAAAATGGACCACACTGTGCTAAGCAGTAAGCACTCCACACTCGTACAGAGAATGTGTAGTGCCATTAGCTAAACCCTGGAAAAGGAAACAAGACCAAAAAGGAAAAGGTAATTCCTGGCCATAAAAGCCAATCAGTAGCAAAGTTAGGAGCAAAGCTCCAAAATCCTAATTCGCAGTCAAGATGTAATTAATCTCAACTACAAAATCTTTCATATTGTTTTTACGATCTAACCAACACCAAGAGCCAAGAATGTAGGTTATGTTTGCAGAAGTGACCTGAAACCACATTGTTCAGCATCCCAAGTACTCAAGAGTCAAACTGAAATCACGTGACCAGGAACCATGACTACTTAAAACAGGATAGACCTGGCATTTGTTTCTGAACAGCAAATGTTTTTCTAGAGCAAACTTCTCACTTAAGCATCCATTTTGTGATTAAGGAGTACAAATAAAGAAAAAGACCACCCCCAGCAAAAACTACTTGTCATTCTATGTTAACCGTCAGTGTATCATAACCCAGGAGTGAAATGACAGAAAATGTTTTAATATTTTAATATGTACTTCACTTCCTTGAAGGCTGCCACACTTCAACCAAATTTGATACAGGTTTTCCTCTTTACCAGAGGAGCTTGATGCCTTTTAATCAGAAGCATTTGGGTTGGTTTTTTTGTTTGCAGTTTTGGGGTTTTAATTGTATGCCTTTTTCTTTTTGCTTTTTGTTTTTGTAATATGCTAGAAATCCTAATCATGCAAACACTCTGGCATAGGAATCATTTCATACATATGTTATTCTGCCAAACTCTCCCACATAGTTTTGACCCAAATACAGCCAATGCAGACACTTCTGTGCACTCTGAAGAAGTCAAAAATTCAGTTCTGCTCACACTCTTAACTGTAGTGAAATATTGGTGAGGAGGGAGAAGACAGCAGCTGCTAAGTTTCCATTTATCTACTTGCATGTAGCATTCAAATCTCCTAAACCACTCAGCTTGAAAGAAAAGATGAGTCCTTCCACTAAACAGCCCAAATATTTGCCCATCCTCTCCTGAACGTGGACAATCATGCCATGCAGAGGTGCTTACTATGAGATCTGACGGTCATGAAAAGGAAGTATTTGCAGTCATACAGACCATCTCCTGGAGTCAGAAAATTTAGCATGACTGTATGGCTTGGGGTGTGCTATTCCTCAGTGCTAAGAATCTTCACAATCAGAGAATTAGCAAAGAACTGTATTAATATAAAAGTAATAAATTCCAAAGACTAAAAATGTGCAGAACTGTTAAAGTGCCTGTGGGGAGGCCAGAATATAGAGGAGAAAAACTTGCTGGAAAGGAGTCTAAATTTCAGTGCTCTCTACTGGTTTAAGAAGAAAAAAAGAAAAGAAAAAAAAAGAAAAAAAAAAGGAAAAAAGAAAAATAAGGAAAAAAAAAGAAAAAAGGAAAAAAAGAAAAAAAGGGAAAAAGGGAAAAAGGGAAAAAGGGAAAAAGGGAAAAAGGGAAAAAGGGAAAAAGGGAAAAAGGGAAAAAGGGAAAAAGGGAAAAAGGGAAAAAGGGAGAAAAGGGAGAAAAGGAGAAAAGGAGAAAAAGGGAGAAAAGGAGAAAAGGAGAAAAGGAGAAAGAAAAAAAGGAAAAAGGAAAAAAGGAAAAAAGGAAAAAAGGAAAAAAGGAAAAAAGGAAAAAAGGAAAAAAGGAAAAAAGGAAAAAAGGAAAAAAGGAAAAAAGGAAAAAAGGAAAAAGAAGAAAAAAGAAATCAAGAAAAAAAGAAAAAAAAAAGACGGAAAAAAAGACACCTTTAAGTATTTAACAGCAAGCATTTACTTTGCCTAACAGAAATCAATGCCTGAAACTGTAAAGAAACAGGGCTCAGAAGGGATAAGGGCAATCTATACATTTCACGCTCCTTTTCCATAAGAAAAAATGGATAACGTATTCTTCCTATGAAGATACATACTGCTTTGCACATGCAGGTCTGCAGAGGGACAGAACAGGTTGCCACACAAGGACTAATTACATATTCTCCACTCAGACAAAAGATGTGAAGTTCAGCAACACATTTCATCCATCAGCCTCTCCCTACTAAAGGCAAAAACTCTGGAAGTCCAGTGCCAAGACCACTGGCTGCCCCACACCAACTCTTCTTGGTGCCTTACACTGCCACCGTTGATTTGGTTATTGCTTTTTACTGCGTATCCTGAGCACACACACTTGTGCTCCCCTCTCTATCAGAAACTGATAAGAAATGTTTTGCTGTTAAATGTGGGGAAGACATCCTTCTCAGACAGTAAGAATCTGATTCTCCTTTATGACCAGCCACCACAGGAAGGGAGCCTGAAAGAGCAGGTCTTATCTTTTTCAAAATAATCATTTTACTCTAGGCTACATTCCACCGTCTAGATGCTGGGCAATACATTGAGAAACAACCAAAAACCAGCTGCTACAGCAGCTCAGGGAACTGGGGAGATGTTGGAGGTCATGGACAAGTCTTTTGAGTAGAGTGGTTCTTCCCTTATATGTTTCCCAAAAGCTGGGAGCCACTTCCAGAATCAAGACAAGGAGGATAAGAAGTCTTTCATTACCAGATTTTTCATGTTTTAACTCTGTTTTATTGCACTGCATTTAGCAGCACAGTTGAAAATGGGGCAGGGTCACAATTAGACAAGATTCTTTGGGGTGCTCACAATTGTGGAGCTGCAGTCTCCGACTGTTCCCTTGCTGCCTGTCCCAACAAGCCATTATCACTCCCACAAAGTCAGTATCTCTAAACTTGTCTAATAACTCGCTGACACCTCATATCCGTGCCAAAATCCAAAAAAGTCTCCCCCAAGTAAAAAGGGATGTGAAGTCTTTGCTAGGCTACTCATACTTAAATCCTGCTGTTCCTATGCCTCTCAAGCGAAGTCCACACAGCTCTGAAGTCCTTTGTGCTTACATCATTACACAGATCAACTCATTCCCTTTACCTCATTTTTAAAAATGTATGTGTTTTTTTCTTTTTATCTTTACCTTATCTTCACTTTTTTAATTTTAGAAATGCTCCCTTGTCCAGGCTACTCCACTGTGAATTCTTCTGATTCAAATAAAATATTCATGTCTTTAAATATTCTCTGACATCCAGCACCACAGGCCATATCCATGGCCGTAGGCTTTCCGCTAGCTAGAATCAGGCTTGTTACATTAATGCAGCATAAGCTTCAGATCAGGGATTCCCAATCTCTTTGTAGTCAAAGCTTGTTCGAGATGACTGGAAATTATCTATGTCCCACTGGGTTAAGCTCTTCCTCCTCTGCTCAAATAGCGCAGGGCTGGATATAGCTCCTAACCTCCCGCTGCCTCCAGAGCAGTTCCTCCTCCCTCACTTCTCTGACTCTTTCCAGCAACTACAGTGAGCCTGTGCTAAGATGTCCAGCTGATGTCCAGAGCTAGGCACAGGTTCTGCTCTGCACTCCTCCATCCAAAGGAACATTTGTCCTCTTGGGAGCTATCGGTCATTTCATTTTTGCACAGTCTGAATGCAAACAGCGTTTGTCAGCAAACTTTCTGCCAGACCAGCAACTCCCTTGTACCTCGTCTTTATGCCTCCAGCCACCTGTCCAATACACGAAGCATCACACGAGAGCCAACACATACAGACACAGAAGCTGCTGGACACTGACCATCTGTGTGAGTTTGTAGTGGGCAAAGGTGCAAAGATATCTCCTTTTTGAAAGGTTCTTAATGAAAATCAGGACCTACCAAAGTCCTGTGCAATGTTATGCCATTCACAGAAAGCACTACTGAGTTTTGGGAGGTCCAAATATTCCCATAAGATTTTCATCTAGTTTACTAAAAACCAAACCACTGATGAGCAACAGCATACATTGATTGCTAAGGACGCAGAGGTGTTTGTGCCGAGTTGACTTTCCCTGTTTCACCTACAGGTTCCCTGTTAGCCCCTTACCTTACTCCCCATCATCATTCCAACATTTTTGTGTTCTTTACATTTTTGTTACTTCAAGACAATTTCCCTTTTAGAGTAATGCTTTTTACAGTTGTCACTGCAGACAGATCAAATTACAGTTTATAAATTTATGTCTTTAACTGATGATCTCAGATTTTGACAGTACTTTACCTGTAACCCTACCTCAAATTTCGTATTTTCTGCTATGCACCACAGAAACCTAACATCTGGTAAGTCACCCTGAAGAGGACTAGCCCCACAATAGGGTAGGCAGCACTTCAGCTTCACAGATGTGACACAGGACTAGGAGAGCGGTCTCATGAATTTTAAAGCATTGATCTGTAAGGTGTAGAACAAGATGACATACCTTGATGAACTTCTCAAATGTTAGAAAGTTTAAACAGTTCTTGAATATGAAGATGTATCTGACCCGGTAACACAGAGCTGTTTAGGACACTTTAACTAGTGATAGAAACAGTGATCTCATTCATGGGTGCAAATCACTATTTACACACACTATGTAAATACTTTCTGAAGAAATTTTGGCAGGCATTTTCAAAGGACCTGGCGGGAGTTTTGGTGGCAATAGACCAGCTGCCTCAAACAGCAACATTAACTTTCAACTTCATCACAGCTAGGGTCTGTAGGAAATTAGGCATTATTCCTACTATCAGAGTTTCAACAGGAGAAACACCCTTTTGACTTATTCCTATAAAGAAACAATGCTTTTCCATGGGAGGAAAAAATTACAAAGCAAGAAACGGCAGAAGAAAAGGAAAATCCATGCATTTGGCATGAACAACTTGGCAAGATTTGCCATTTGGAGTAGAAACAGTGGCTTCAACCCCTCACTTTCTAAGAAATTGTATCTTTGTCCTTTCTTCTCTTTGAAAGCTGCTGTAAATATTTGCAGTGCCTCACTGATAACCTCATTGGAAATCTTCAGCAGAATTCTCCTTGGATAGATACTAACACAATACCTGAGAATGGGGAGACAGGTAAAGGAGGGACCACTACTTACCATACCATCAAAATCTCTCTCTTGCTTGGACCGATCTGTCCTTCTGCAGCCCGTCCTGTACTCAGTCGGGACTCTTTACAACACAGTCTATCCTTCTGCTTTGACCTTCACAGCACATAGCACAAAGACTGCGCTTCCTGTCTCAGCGCAGGCTCAGTATTTAAAGTTTAAGTGTCACTGCTGAATTGTTTAGCTGTAATTTAACTTTTCTTCTTTTCGGGCTTGATATCGAGATATTGCGGAATTCATGAGCTCTAGATTAAAGGAAGTGGGCAGTACCTTATCATTTCAACACAATATTTTTTGTACTGCAGCTTTTTTTTTTCCATACTCTGTCAGGGTAGTGTTGTTCCCCCTCATCATCGCTTTCTCTAACAGAGAAAAGGGGAGAAAAATTGGGGTACCTCAGTTTCCCAAAACTCATTCCTCTAACACAAATTCAGAAACAGTTGACGAGCAGGCTGAATGACAGATTTGCGCCAAAGCACTCTGTTCTATACCTACAGCACAGAGAGTTGGTTGTGACACCCTCAAATAGATCTTGGTATCGTATGTCATATTTGCCTCCATATCACCCTAAAATGATCCTTTCCTAGACAGAAAAAGATATTATTGGATTTGTAGGGAGAAAGAGCCAGTCTGTCCTTACTTTACAGCAGCATGGCTACGCGCATAAGTTAGTGTTACTTGTTGACAGTTTGGCACCTGAAGGGGAAAGTTGTTGCTCAAGCAATTCACAATAAGTCTCCTGTTTTGATATCACTTTACAGGGTCTCCCTTATTTATTGGATTGCCACCACAAAGTTTATTGCCTCAATCAATTTTTATTAATGCTCAAGGAAACAACACAAAATCAAATAGAAATACCTTGTGGGAAAAAAAGCAAACTACTAATGTGAAAAAACATTTAAAATTATTAGCTAAATTACCTTAATGGCAAACCCCCAAACTGGATATAAATACATTTGATACAGTTTAGCTATCCACTGATGCAAATAAGTTATGTTTAGCGTTCAAAAGTTTAAAGCAAAATAAAACATTGCTTGTTATGGGAACGAATGTTTACTTTCTTATAAATGAAAAGGCTAGAACCAAGACTTTGTGCTATACCCAGCATCCAAGCATCCACCCGATCCTTTTTAAAGGTTCCAGCTTTTTATGCGAGTAGAAAAACAATTATTGTTGCACTGTGGTCTTGCATACTGCAAATTCAGCATATCTAACTGCTGATGGGGTGTGGGGGAGAAAGAAAGAGCAGCTTGCTCTTCTGGCCAAAGCACTTTGCTCCTTCAGCTGCTCGTAAATGCAGTGCTCCCAAGGAGCCACAGAGCTTATAGAAGAGCTCCTAGTTCAGGTCAAGAGATTTTGCTAACCCTTCCCATGCTGACTACGGATGCTGTTCGCGCCAACTTCCAAGCCCACCTCTTTCTCAGTGGCTGCTGCACTGCAGCAGCAGGACATGGGGACACCCCCTTTTTACCTGCCACAAACCCCGTGCCCTATTTTTTTCATGCAGCAGCTGTTTACTGTGGACATGTGCGTGTCCAAAAGGAGAGGGCTGCTATAAACGTGGTCTACCTCTAGTGAGATTTGGTGGGATTCACAGACCTGACAAACCCACTTAAAGTTGAAGATTTCCTCCAAACTCCTGTGTATTTAAGAATCCAACCCCTTTTGAAAGATGGCTGTCAGAAGGTAAAGGCTGGTTGCACTTCGCATTCCTCAGGTTTTTAATGCATGGTTGAAGATTTTGTTTCCTGAATGGAACAAAGCAGACTTGCTCGTTTGTTTCAAGAAAAAGAGCACACAAATGTTGTGGTTGTACAAGTCAGGGCACGTGTCAAACATTGAGAAAGAACAGCATAATAAAAAGCAGGTGCTATGACAAGCTTCCAAACTTGCCATACAAGCACAAGTGATGATTATTTTATTTTTTTATAACTACCTTTTATAACATCCCACCTAGTTATTTTTCCAGTAAGCAGTTCATCTGTTGGTCTAGCATATACATTAAATCAAGCACTTTCTCTTCCTATCGTCTCTGTGACAGTGGTTGTTCTCACACTTTGAAAGTCCAGTTCTGCATTTGCTTTGGGACAGAGGATTGAGAGAAGCACCACATACAAAAAGGAATGCATTGTACTTGATACAGCCAAGGTGATGGTGAAGTTCAAGATCCTTGGGGCAGTGAAGAGGGTGCACAGCCAGCTCACTACCCTGGACTTAAGGAGAGCAGACTTTGCCCTCTTCAGGGATCTGCTTGGCAGAGTACTGTGGTTTAAAGCCCTAAAGGGAAGAGGGGCGCAAGAAGGCCCCTTTCAAGGGGCTTCACCCTTTGGCTTCACCCCCTGAATTCAAAGGTCAGCTCCTCCAAGCTCAGGAGTGATGCATCCCAACAAAGAGGAAGTCAGGCAAAAATGCCAGGAGGCCTACATGGATGAACAAGGAGCTCCTGGAGAAACTCAAACAGAAGAAGGAAGCCTATAGAGGGTGGAAGCAAGGGCAGGTAGCCTGGGAGAAATACAGAGAAATTGTCCGAACAGCCAGGGATCAGGTTAGGAAAGCTAAAGCCCTTACAGAATTAAACCTGGGCCCTGACATCAAGGGCAACAAGAAAAGCTTTTATAGGTATTTCAGTGACAAAAGGTAGACTAGGGAAAATGTGGGCCCACTCAGGAAGGAAACAGGAGACGTGGTCACCCGGGATATGGAGAAGGCTGAGGTGCTCAATGACTTTTTTGCCTAGGTCTTCACCAGCAAGTGCTCTAGCCACACCACCCAAGTTGCAGAGGCAAAGGCAGGGACTGTAGGAGAAGATCAGGTTTGAGACCAGCTGAGGCACTTGAAGGTGAAAAAGTCCATGGGACCTGACGAGATTCATCTGCGGGTTCTGAGGCAACTGGCGGATGAAGTTGCCAAGCCACTATCCATCATATCTGAGAAGTCATGGCAGTCCAGTGAAGTTCCCACTGGCTGGAAAAGGGGGAACAAAACACCCGTTTCTAAAAAGAGAAAAAAAGGAAGACCCAGACAGATCAGTCGCCAACGGTGGTTCACTGATTACAAAGAGAGCTTCAGTCAGTAGTTTGGATTATTTGAACATCAAAAAGTTAGCGCACAGGGATCCCATCTCACCTTTGGGCTAGATGAAGATTACGGAGCTGGTCCAACAGCTGAAAATTGAAGCCATGAGCACAAGACTCTCACCTTTGAAATGAAGAGTCTCCCAGCGCTCCGTTGCAGGACAAAGTCCATCCAGAGGACAACACAGTGGCTCCCCCAAAAGCACCTATGTGTTTGCCCATCTAACGAGGAGTGGCAGCATCCTGCTATCAGAGAACTGCTGTCACAATAATGAGACAAGCAAACAGTGACAGAGGTCTTTTCCAAAAAGTAATCAGTTTTTAAAATAACACAACACTTTCTACTTCAGTTTATTTTTACATTTACAAGCTGATGAGGCTATGAATTTGAACTAGAAGTGTCTTCCATCCTACTTTGATAAATAGACCACAGACAGTATGACAGCCTTTTTTAAATTAAGGACCTGATTTTCATCAAGAGAGATTTTGCAGAAATAGCCGCCTTAGCAAACTTAACCTGAACTTTCCCAATCAGAAGCAGAAAGCCATGCAGCCATTCTTCAGGAAGTATTTGTGCATTTTGTTCTGTACAAACCAGGTTTTTTTTTTCCTGCAGTGATTCCTGGCATAGAGTCATTCTGTTGCTAGTGATGATTAAGTTTCAGCTATTACTTTCAGGATTTAGGCCACAGGCCTTAGATTGCCCTCCTTAAAGCAGTGGATTTTGTGGTAGACCCATTAGGCAATGAGTCAATACTACTTCCGTCTGCTGAGGTATTACCTTAGATACACTTTGAGACAATAAAGGGTTATAGAAATACAGTTTTTAGCTTTTAACTGGCAGACACTTCATAGCCTTGGAAACAACAACTCTTTTTTTCAGCATGAAAATGAGAAGCAGTACCACACCCCAAGATTTTAAGAGCAAGATGGATGCGTAAATCAGTCAAATGAATTAGATGACTAAGATGTTAGCAAATGCCACAATACTGTTTATCCAGATGCCAGACTATCAAAGGCTTTGGAGTGTAAGATGGAAGACACAGCAGTTCATACATGACATCTTCCATCTCCTCCCAAAGCACCCACCCATGGTCCAGCACCAGCAATAGAGCAAAACCAAGAGGAGCTGAAGAATGTGACACTTCTGTTCAGAGTGCTAGTTTGCTTTCAGAGTGTCAACTCAACTTTTGCTTTGCATCCCAGAGTGCTTTTGGTGAGCACAAAAGATTCCTTTCGGCTGAAACCACCCCAGATGCAGAGTGGGCTCAGTGCCAACTGGAAATAACAGGCATCTAAACTAGCAAGCAAGCAAGCCACATCACTCCAAAGTAGTTCAGCACATGCTGAACATGCATACTCCAGTAAAAATTCCTGAACTGCCACATCTGCTGTAAACCTCCATTCCCCAATTCTTCACAACTTGTTTTTTTTTCTTTCACCAAGACACCCCTGGCCTCGATATCCTCACTAACAACTACAAGCCCAAAGAAATAAAGGGTAACAAACATCAAGTTAATTACTAGAAAGGTTGTTATTTAAGCTTGCAGGGAACTAGCTTGACAGTCAGTTCATCTCCCTGCTCAACCATAAGCTTTCTTGTTTGTGGGATAGGAGGCAAGTTACTCAGGAGAAATGGGAATTGCTGTGATCAGCAGAGCAACACTGGAAGGAGACCAGAAGCCAGCACAATGAGGGGATGGAAGTACCTTTTTGACAGAGTAACAGTCTAACAGAGAGCACATAATGTCTGTGGAGCATGGACTCAACCATCCTCTGCCAAGCTGACTCCACCCACTAGCAAGTCCACTTCACTCTGGCCCAATAACTCTGGCATTATTTTCTGCTCAGATGTTTTGTGAGAGAGGACAAATTATTCCCACCATAAATCGTCTTAGTTGCCAGGCTATTGCCTACTCTGCTGAGAGACTTGAAATGCTTAAAGGTTTTGAACCTTTTAAAGCAAACCTTTCTCTCCACACATTAAAAATGCACTGCCTAGACAGCAGGCCTCTGTACCGCTATTTGATAGTTTTTGAACATAAACTTCTCCACCCCCTTCAATCTCTTCTCAGACCCTCAAAACACAGGCAGAGAAATGCCTAGGCAGGGATGTCAACCTGAAGATGGCTGCTCCTTTCCTGTGCCCAGGTGGGATGAGGACAGTTCTGGGAACACACAGGACTTAAGATGCAAAGGCAGTTTGGGCATTTACAGTATTCAGTAGGAGGCTTGTGGCCTGCACACTGATTTAGCCACAGAGGGGCACTTAAACAATACCGACTGCTGAAATCCTTGGGGGAATTTCCTCTTAAGCCTCTTTGTGCTCCGGTTTGCTAGGTATAATATGGAGAATAGCACTTTCCTGCCTCGCAGTGTGGTTTGCAAGGACAAAGAAACCTATGCAGCTCAATTCTGTGTGTTACAGTACCAAAGATTGATTTGAAGAGTCAATCACTCCAAACCTATTTTTCACCCAAAGCATCTGCTCTCAAAAGAAAAAATGAGCTACATACATTTTACATCAGCTTGTGCATGAAGAAAGACAGGCTTAGTGGATGGAGACACTTCACACTGAAGCATTCAAATCGGCTCACGGTGGGAGTGAGGGGGATTAAAATAGCTCTCAGAGTTAAGGAATGACCCCTAGGCCAGTCCAGGATAGGAAATGTCATCCAGTCTGGAAAAGTAGCACCTGCATCTTCAAAAAAGTGAGGAAGTCCTTTTATCAGCAGAAACTAAAAGTGTATTCCCTGAACAACTCAAAGGTAAATGCATTTTTGAGGGGAAAATAGCACGACTGAAAGGAACCCCTGGAGGACTACAAGTCATCAAGTGTAAGAGCTAGGATCCTCTTCCAAGACCTGTCTGCATAAAGCAAGTCTGAGATGTAGGGCATGCAGGAGAACACAATCTCTCATGAGGAAAGAGTCTAAAGGAACTCTTCTGAGTACAAGGAGAGATACTTTGTAGATCAGTGAATTTATATCAAGTGTGGTTTTCTTTCATTCCCTCACCAATAATTTCTTTAGAGATTCATAGCTTGGATCTAGTTTGTAAGTTGGGTTGTATTTGGCATGTTTTATGTTCTTTTATTTCCAGTTTCACCTCCACCTAATCTGAGTTGAAGAGAACTTTCTGATACCTGGCTACCATCAAGACAGGATGTAAAAATCTTTAAAACCAGGTATTAATGCAACAGTTGCACACCAATTCTGCACATCACTCCACAGTACGAAAACAGTAGCTGTCTGTGCCAACCCAGAAGCTGTGTAGGCCAATTTGGTGGTGGCGGGACAAGAGAAAGTGCTTGCCAGCTGTCAGAGAGGAAAGACCTCTGCTACAGGGTAAAGCAATCAGAGCATATCTGAATCCCAGGGAACCCTTTGCAACAGTACACAATGTTACTGAAAGATAAAGGCATTGGGCTTGCACAGTTGTGGCTTAAAGAATCAATTTGCACATAACAAGCCTCAGCTCTGTGGTTTCTGTCCTGCAGCGTGAGAATTTATTTCCATCAAGTTTGCTACAAATTTTTAGCAGGAGTCTCAAATTCTCTCACCATGGGCTCAGACTCACAAGTTACTTGGGAGCAACAAGCTACTGCTTGTCAAATAACCAAGTGTGCTTAGCCTTCTTCCATGCAGCTAGTTCAAATGCTCCTGGACTTGCTAAGATACATTTGACCAGTCATGTCTAAACTTGTTGATACCCTCAACACTTTGTTGTAGAACTTCAGTCTCCAAAAAGCTCATCCAGCTATAATGTTAAGCTTTAAACTTGAAGAATTATCCTTGTGCTCTTTCTGCTTACAAATTATACTTTACACACGATACTACAATCTCCAAGCTAAGTTGTTTCTTTTTGGCATTCACAAATAGTCTTACAGCTTCACAGTTCTGTCTATCATGGGATGATCACACCCCAACAGCATCATCAGCTCAGAACCATCTTCTCCCAGTGGTAACTAAGCAGTATTCCTATAGTGAGGCAACAGATTATTTAGAGGGAATTATGCAGTATTAAAGTATTTTTTGCTTCTTTAAATACAGTTTACCAGAGGGAAATGAAAAGCAGACTGCTGTGGCTGCACAGTCAAGTGTTTGAAAGGAGAGTGGTGATATCCTAGTTTGTTTTGTCCTATAGGTTGTTCATACGTATTCCATTTCATCTTCATATTCTTCTTTACTTACACTACACAACCAGATTCTTGAATGAAATGGTATTACACACCATGATCAGGTAACAACAATTGTATAGGATGAGTACTAGGAGTTATAAGCGTGCGTACGAGTTAACACACACACAAAAATCTTTATGAATTTTAAGTATTGTAGAAGTCCAAGCGGTCATACACACAAAAAGGCCATAATCCAATCCCTTCATGCACAGGGGAATTTACATGTCCCCTTTCACTTGGAAGAAGTTAGTTTTGTATTAATCGGTGAGCTCTAATCAGCAGGCTCAGACATACCAGTAACCCATTGCACAAATTTTGTTTCCACACATTAGGATTATTATTGCATTTGCATGAACATTGTCACAGAGTTTTGATGGTTATAATTTGAGACATGTTTTCTCTGATTATATTTTAACAAGATTTATGAATAAATACCACAGCAAGAAGTCTGCAACATCTGGATGAGGCTTGCTCAGAATCATTATGACAGCATTTACTTTATCAGAGTCACTGGAAAATACTTTTATCCCTGGTTACATGACAAGCAGCAAGAATTCAATCTGTGTGTCTGATTGCTATCCCTCTAATAGTCTGCATTGTTAACAGTTGTGGAGCTTGAACTGTTTGAAAATGTTTTTCCTCCATAATGGAATATAAAACCTTCACACCACCACCAAATTTAACCACTTGCTTCCTTTTCAGTGAAGATGCATGCTTCAAGGGAAGCTAAATCCCAACATGCTCTTTCCAAAACTGACCTGCATACAGATGCTGTCAGTCTTAGATCAAGAGACATGTAAACAATATGGGCAAAGGTGTTCCTAAAAGTAGTAATTACAGTCAGAGAAATTAAAAATAAAGGAACATTAAGTCAACCACCCAGTCTTCCCATTCTCTTTGATAACATAAGCCCATAGAGAAAAACAAACAAACAAAACCCCAACAGAAAAAAGGTAAAGACCAAGTTGTATTTCTCTTTAGTTGCCACATTCCAGCATCATTATATAACATGGATATACTATTCAAGTGTTTACAGAAAACAGTCCTTCCCTACAACATTGTTAATTTTACCATCAGCATGTTAACTTGTCCTGTTTAGTTGTTGTATGAGATGGTAAACCTCTTTGCAATGAATGACCAGGAGCAAAGTTACAGTAGAAACAATTACCAAACTTAAGAACACCCTACCATTTGATGTCCAACATGAGTGCAATGCAGCTTAATATTTTTAGAATAAAAAAATAAATAAATAAAATCAAATGAGTACACTCACCATTCTTTTCCTGTCACACTCTAAAGAACAAGGAACTACTGCGTGCTGATGCCTGAAAGGCCAGTGACGCACTCTCACAACTAGTGAACTCTGCTGGAGAGGAATGACTAAAAAACCCCTTCATTAGGACTCTTTTTGCACACTCAGACTGTGGAGCACGTTAGTACAATGCTTTCAGGTTATTAACTCCATAGCATGATACCATAAGAAGAACTAGAAATCTTTCTACAGTTATTGCTATCAGGAACACATCAAATCTTCCCAGCAAAAGGAACTACCAGTGTTTAAGCATTCAGACCAACAACTCAAGTATCTAGTGAAGTTCTTTGCTAAGAGACCCACTGGGGGAGGCAGGGGGTAAGTGGACAAGGGCATTTACTGTGTTCTTGTTTCCATCAATTGCATGGTTTTATATTATTATTATTATAAACAATATGCCAGCTGTATTTAGTGGCAATATTTTTATTAATTATTGTTCAGGGAACTCATTTAATTCTGAAAGAACAGATGTTGCTCCATTAAAGTAAACCACAGCATCTCTTTTGAGGGAATAAATGATGTTTACTAACCTGAGACAGTGGTTTCGTGAGAACATTTATGCCTTTATTACTTTACTGGTACAAAAGTAAGCCTTATGCCAATGGAATTTAATGAAGAAATATTACAGTACAATAAAAGGTAGAGTTAATTTTCGTTGTATTTTTTTTCAGTGAAGCTGAAGACCAAGCACTCCGTTATGGAATTCACATGAAAATAATATGGATTTTTCAACATTTAATTAGATACGTGTGCTTTTCTTTTTTTTTTGGCCAAGAAGAGTGCATCTTAATTCAGATGGCTATTATTTAAATTTGTACCCATATGTACATATTTTGTATACATATTATACTTCATCGTTCCTACAGAAATCTTGATCGTTCTTTAGGAAAAAGCACAGTGCAAAGAATATGTGTATAAATCACATATATAATATGTAAATTCAAAATCAACAATCAAATGTTCATTGGAAAATGTTGCAGAACAAAACCACAGACTGAGATTAGAGCGACATGCATTGGCACAAGTTGTTACCACATGCTGTATGTAGGGACCTGGGCAAAGCTGCTGTTCAATCCCCAAATTAAGCCAAAGCTTTCCAAACCTTGAAAGGATCTGCATCATTTTGGCGATACTCATTGATTCACACATTTCTCTCTGCACTATCATGGGGGTTGAGTACCCGACTCAGGTAACCATGCTACCTACAACCCTGGGGTAACTTCTACAACCATGGCAGGTAGATGGGAATGACTATCTATTACGAATCCCACCTCTGGTCAAAGGGAGCTGCAAGGGCTCACCATCTCCCAGGTCAGACTGTCATTATCCAAGTCTCTGTGTGCAGGTCAGCAAAGACCTACAGCCCCAACTTGGCAAACAGCCATCCCAGCTCACAGCTGTTGGATATAGGCAGTCCAAGCCATCTATCATCTCCCAGCATAGGCAGCTTATTAACTCATCCTTTAAAGTGCCAAAGAGAGAACAGATTCCTGCTGACATGACAAGAGTCGATACATAGGAAGGCCTTCCCATCAGCAGACAGCCAGACCTGTTTATCTCATGTTAACCACTATCACTGCCCCATTCCTCCAAACAGGAAGAGTAACTTTTGAAATCTGGTTACTCAGATTTTACACTGGTATCAGAGTATCATGGCTGCGTTACAGGACAAACTGCTGTGCTAGAAACCTTTCTCCTTAAGCCCCTCTAGAAGCAAGACAGCAGCCTAGATTTACTAGACAGTTATTCCATTAAAGGCTATCAGTCTATCACTCAGAGCATCCGTAGTCCTCTCCACACTTCTCAGGACTAACAATCCCTTGCTTAAGACTTCAGGGAACCTCTTTCATCCTTTGGCTCCTCTAAAACTCACAGACCAGCAGAAAGCAGATGGGATTTCATATACTGCAAGCATCTTTACTGAAGGACCTTTCTCTCTCCCTTCACATGCTGAACCCATCCTTCTTTCTCTCTTCCACACAAGCAATTATTTCACATAAGCAGAGCAACTCACTCAGCTATCAATTATGTCTTCTTGTCAATTTTTGCTTAAAAGAGGAGGGATCAGCATTCCAAAGCAACAACAGCTCTGCTTATGGTAGAGATTTCAGATACTGCTTAGATAAGATCTGTGTTAAGAGTTCTCAAGAGGCTTCCTACTGAAGACTTCCCTCGAGCGGAAGTCTCTTCACTGCCATAGTTTATGGAGTAAAGAGGAATGTTTCTAGATAGGAGTCTAGTCAGACAAATGTGAGCCTGAAAGCAGGAATTCAAGGTATTGGCCTCAGACCATCTAGGCAAAAAGGAAATAACCTAGTCTCTTCTTCCTCAGCACCCTGCTAGTGAGAAACAAAATGATGACAGAAAGCTGCACAAGCCATGTGCATTGCAACATGCATTCATTTTGCTGTCAAATGTACTCATCAAATCCAATTTTTATGCTGATTGTTGCATTTTACTGCTTTTTGTTTCTTATAATACAGTTTGGATGCCTTGGGCCTGAGCTGCAGATAGGCAGGCTGCTGTAAAGTTGGTTGTACTAGACTTGACACAGCTTTCTCTAATTTATCTTGACCTGAGTTCAGGTTTCTGCTGAGTACACAAGCAAAGCTTGGTCATTCTCACATTAATTAACACTTGCAACATTTGACTGCAAAATTGCTTTAGACATGCCTAACACCTAATCCCATAGAAATGTGAGAGGTGTTAAAGCATGGATCCAATAGTTTAAAATCATTGTGCAAAGTAATTAAAAACGTCATTGTGCTTCCAATTATTAAGACACATCATTAATTCCTCAATACTCTATGTCACTTTCTTGGTATCAAGTACCAGATGTGTTAAGCTGCCAATACTTCCTAAAGCACACAGAGGAAATTCAGTTTCAGATCAAAATAAACCTAGAATAGTTATTCCCCATAATGACTGCAAATACTTAATTACAGAGTACCAAGCAACCTTCATGTTACGTTGTACTTTTGCCAAGAATGGTTGGACCAGATGACCCTTGAGGTCCCTTCCAGCCTGGTATTCTATGATGCTAAGATTACTTCCCTCCACCCACTTCATCAAATGGATTAATTCACATTTCTCTGCTACCCTGCAGATCTTCTGTAGTGTCTTCCTCTTGGAAGCAGTCATTAGTATGGAATAAAGGGAATGGCTGCAGCCAGATATATTATGGCTGTAAAAGTAATTTGTATAATTGTGACTATTATTTTGAAAGCTAGATATCAATGTGGATTGAATGTCATGATTGATTTCCCATTTCTAGATATCTGGCTACATACAAGTACTGACTTCATTCTGCTACAAATGATGCAACAGTGCATCTACGGGAAATAACATTAGTTGTATCCTGAACTATTTGCAGTCTAAGGTTTTTGAGGGCCTTGACTATAAATATTAATACCATGGACAGACTTCTTCACAGATAAACAGATATTTTGAAGCACTAAAATACAGCATTAAAAGCCTATCAGTGTCACATACATACTAAACCCACTTAGCTAGCTACTTTAACAGTACTTCTTTTAAAAGCTACACTAAGGGTAGATTCACTAGTTGCACATATTTGCAACTTTAAATTTTACAAGGGATTTCACAGTTGATGGAAAATTTGTACTTCTAATTGAAAGAAAGGGTATGGAAAAAGGGAAGAACCAAGCCAGCTTATATTTCAGAGACTCCATTCCCATGAAATCCCTACATGGAAAGAGTTATAGCACCAGACTCTAGTGAATAACATTGCACTTACTCCACCACCCAGCACCAGCTGGATCTGTTCTGAGACAAGGCAAAAAAGAAGTACTGTTTTGTGACAGAAAGAAAATTCCATTACTCAGAAGTTAAATGTGTAATATGCCATTGAAGTTTCATGCAAAGCGAGACTGCCAAATGATTTTGTCAAATATTTTTTAAGATGTACTAGATGCTTTTCCATGTAATAGCAATTTCTCTGATTAAAGGCAGCATTATGTTAAGAGCCATATAATAGTCTTATTCTGACCACGGGTAATAGCTCTGAAAAGGCCACATCAAAAGTTTGCAGTTCTTAGGGATATGGTTGGTTGCATGGGTTTGTTTTTTTGTTTGTTTGATTTTGTTGTTGTTGGTTGGTTGTTTTGTTGGGTTTTTGTTTTGTTTTTTTTTTACACGTGTTTTGGATCAGATCTCTTCTTGAAATCCACTCTGCTACAGAAACAAAGTTTTTCTCTACAGCTATCACTGAAATCATTCATCAAAACCTACAAACTGTCAGAATGGGTAGAAGAAGCGTCTACGGCAAAATAAGCTTAGGAGTCTTGTTCGGGTGTGTTTCACTATTCATCCAGACAGGCAATCATTAAAACCACAAGGCTAGACAATACAGGTTTCTCTTGTGGATGAATTAAAATACATATTGTAAACAAAAAGGTGTATTTCAAGGGAATGGAATATGTCATGTGAGTAGCCCTGAAGTAACTTGGGTAGAGTACTGATGTGGAAGGACCTACCTTTCAGGCAGATCACCACTTTGAGTTACACAGCGCACTCTACAATATTCCCAGCCCTATCCGTAGAAGCCTACAGAAGTCATATCCTCATAGCTTCTTAATAAACACATGAGATGCAACACACGTTAAACTAATTTTTATTCTGGCTTTTGCTTTGCTGGTTCACATCCAACATGGACTCTATGCACTAAAAAATGTTCATCATCCATCTTACTGGGGACAATTCACTCCATGCAGTGTTTTGAGGGACACCCTTACTGGAGGGATGAACGCCACACCAGATAGGGAAAACAGCTTCAAGAACACAGTTCATCTCATGGGAATGCTTTGCTTGCAAGAAAGGTGGCACAAGGACAACTTAAAGATTGGTTATAACTATTCCAGAACAAGTCATGAACTCTTCAGACAACCAAGCTGGCATGCCTCTTCAGGGAAGATACAACTCTTTATATATCAAAGTTACTATTTTGCAGTATGTAGTACTTACCAACATTAGCCAACTGACTCCTTTTGAAAGGAGATGAGAAGACAGACAAGTAGGAGTAGAGGGAACAGACACAAGGCAGGCTGGGAGAGACAGGACAGTCTATCACTGTTTTTATCCCATATGTTCACTCTACCAAACTCAGCTGGTGGAGGTAAAAAGTGACAATAAAGGTGAAGAATGGATATGCACTCCTTAGCAAAAGTCAAATGTCTAAAGCCTTCTAAGTTTATTTCCCCAGCAGAGTGAAAATATGCTCAATAGAATTAGGCTGAAGTGCTACAAAAGTGTGAGAAAGCTACAGGAAGAGCTTTCACTGGCAATATCAGACAATCAATGAATACGGCAAAACATTGCAGCAAGGTTTGAGGTCCTTACTAAGCCTTCGGATGTTAAGATCTCTGAAAAAAATATGAATATGCAAATTAGTCAACTGTGAACTGTGACATTAAATCAAAAGGTGCAACAAAGTTTAGTAAGAACCTGTTAATAATCCTTAAGGTAATGCAAAAAAGACTCCTTATCAATGACAATAGTTTTGAGAGTAAATCATGTATTTACCTCAAACTATTGTATGAATATGGAATAACCATATTTATTTTCATAAGAAAAAATATGAGCCAACATTCTACTTGGTGATCCTGACTAACAGTAACAGCTCTCCCTAACCAGACAGGTGGCAGAGATTTCACTGAACATTTCCCTATCCAGAGATCTTTGCAGAGAAAGAAGGTGCTGCTCTCTCAGCAATTATCAGCTGCTCCAATTTTAACCTTTTCTTCCTCCCCTCGAGATGTCAAGAGCTTTATTTCATTACACAAATGAACAATTAAAGATGGCTAGATTTCCTAAACAACTAGAATAGCCAGCTTTAGAAATTCCAGTCATTTTGAAAGACACTAATCTTAGAAAGGCTGCATTCTCCAAGCATTAAAGACAAAGGGTAAATACTTTGGCTAAGCTTGCAGGATAAAAGAGGAGCAAGAGTAAAAAAGGAGGTTAGCATCTCTCGAACAGTATATGCCAGACCTCTTTATTTGCAGTCAAGTTCTTCAATCAATCAGCTACACTCCCAGAAAAACACAGTGTCTTAGACATTAAGTTACAAAGGACAAATGCAGGCATAAAATCATATATACTTCCAGCAAGCACCTGCTGCACTATGCTCATATCTGGACTGCTGCCCTGCTCATTAACATCTTTATTTCTCAGTGCTGCAGAACAAACAGGGAGGAACAAAGCATAAATACTTGCTTTTACATCCTGATTTTCACTCTTCTTTGGGGATATGGAAGTAAGCAGACATTAATTGCTTGGTTCCATATTTTTAGAACATTTCTGCAGGAGAAAAGATCTGGGAGTGTGTAGAAAAAGGAGAATATTTAAGGTAAACAAAGAAATCAGCCCATGAAATAGGAAAAAAAGGATCTAAAGAATCTCTGCCAGAAGGACAGTGGGAAAAGACATTTCAATGAGTAACAGCACCCTCATTGATAAAAGCTGCTGAGCAAGAGGCAGCAGGGACCTCTGACATCTTCTTCCAGGGAAGTGCTCACACCAGCCAAACTTGGCTGACCACATCACCTGACAAAGCCTGTTTGCTCATCCTCTAGTGTTTTTCTGGAAGTTTTGGGGTAGAAGTGGGGATCAGGGCTCCTTCAGAGCCCACTTCAAAGACGAAGTAACTGGGCATATTTCAGAACACCACAGAAGATCCACACCCTACATTAGTGACACAAAGACTGTAGGCAGTGCAGTCAACTAACCAAAGTGAGTGACTGAAAATCAGGGATGTAGTCAGATCCTCCAGTGAAAACCCCAGATTTATAGTTATTCAAGCCAGGCGGGGGGGGGGAAGGAGGGGGAAAAAAACCCCACAATTATTTCCCTTTATTCCATTTATCTCTGCTAACAGATTTTAGAAGGGCCAAGTATGATCTCTGCCTGAACAGTTGATAGGGTATGATGGGTTTCCTTGTGGCAGTTCCAGTCCATTTTAAGTTAGAAACCTTTTTCTTCATACCTACATGAACTAAGAAGCACTGGGAAGAATGGTGTCTCTCTCACAGACTATCTGTAAAAGATTAGACATGCTTGCTGGGAAACAGGAATAGTTCATCCTGCCTTAGACAGAAGACTGGTCTAGATGAACTTTTAGTAACGCTGTCCAAAAACCTCCTTTCTGCAAGACTTGATCTTGTAGATATTCAAGTTTTCAGGCTACAAATTCAGAACACAAGAGAGCCTATTCAGAAGAAATCAGATCTCTCGCACAGTGTTTCCCTTCATTAGAACTCAAGGCTCTTTACACCAGGCTGGCACAATAGCTGCATTCTGCAAATTGGATGATGTGACTTTTGCAACTTCACGCAAACTGAAGTGTGTGAAGAGTCCCAAGCGCCAGGTAGCGAGCTGCCTCTCAAACGAAGATCAACCTGTCATTCCAAAAATATTTTAGGTCAGAAGTCATGATTCTTCAGTTTGAAAGAAAACTCCGGTGTCCAACCTCAATCAGCACTGGAGTCAAAACCCATAAAAAGTATAAAAAAAAGTGCATTGAAGCCTTGCCAGCTGAATAATCACATGGACACGGGCTTGCTGTTCATCAGGCCTGGATTGCAAAGACTCAGCCGTTAAAGGCTAAGCTACTTCCTAATCTAATCAGGCACTCTGCTCCTCTCCCTGCATCAGTATTGATTACGATGGTTTCTTATAGTAGGTTTTCCCATCCCTCATTAGAATAGGGTTCCTTCCTAAAAGCTCCTCCTTTGTGTCTTGTTTGTAAATTCACTGATGCTGATTCATTTAATTCTAAGGAGCTCATGAATAAAATATGAAGATTATAAGTTCAAGAGTCTTTGATGTGTTTTCAAGCATTAGGAACTCAATCAGTTCTGTGCAGTTATCCCTTTGAAGTTTCAATTGGGCATTTTCTTCCTTAAAAAAGAAAAGATTCCATGCTTTTGAAGGATGACTTTCTTAAAGATATACTATTTATTTTGGTTTTATTCTTGATAATTGTTTAAAAGTCAGAGGACAGCACAAGGATCAGGAAAGAAAATAGTAATGACTAAGAACGTCAACTTTTGGGATAAACTTGGATTTATGAACCTACAAGGACCTTTTGACTTATCCCATTTCCATAGGTATTGGTATCAATGCAATTATTTCAACATCAACCTGGAACAGTGCAACGCAGATCTCACCCTTGATTATTCATAGCAATGCAGAGCAACAGTCATTCCAAGGAAGAGCTCTAACTCTGAACTTATGAGCAAGTTAATTGACAGAGGAGCAGTGAATAATTTCAGAAAGACACACAAAAAGGAAAAAAAAAAAAACACAATAAATTTTGCCCTGTCCCTGCTTACATGGAAATATTGCCCTTCGTATTCACTTGGTGCTCATAATGTGTTATGCTGATGCTTAGTTTTGTCAGATTTCAGGAACGAGATGTGATTGTTCAGAGCCTGAGCTGCTCCCGCAGCATAAACACCAACCTTCTTGAAGAAGTGCATTAGTGCCTTGCAGTGACATACATCAAGGTACTGTGGAGCTCAGAGAATACTTTACCCAAAGGGCTCCCATGCAGTCATCTTAAGAACAGAAATAAAATCAATTTGCTTTAATTCCCTTTCTACAGACATTCTTGTCTGCCAGATTTTCTCAAGGAATACTTCTGTTAGAAGATAAAGTTTTCTCCCAAAGAAACATGGTCTTTTATTCTCTCCACTAATTACTTTTTTCAAGCCATATCCTAAAGAAGTTGTGCAATTTCTATAGTTATGGTCTTCTGCAACAATGGCATGACTCCAGTAAGCCCAACCTAGCATTAAAATAGCCCATAGTAAGCTGCACTTTACTTTCAGCTCAATACAGCTACAAAATTAGTCAAATAATGAGACTTCAATCTGTGTTGGACTCTCTGAGGCTTCAGTATGGCTGTAACTGTAGTCAAATGAGGCATTTTTGTGCCTGCAATACCTGAATACTACTCATTTTGCCCACAGGTGGTTTCATGGAAGCAGCGGGACAGTGGGAGAAAAATCAGACTTGAGCACCGACATACTATAAAATACCATAACTTTCCAACTTGAAATGTCCAGATACTCATGTAGAAACATCTACCCTGATTGCAGAGCATAGCGCTGCTTTCATCCACCCACATGCAGGAATTTGGGGTATTACCTTCTAATAATCTCCTCAGTAAAGATGGTTTTGCAAAGTTGCTGTGAAGGCAAGCGTTAGAGTCTCCCAACCACATATGCACACCACCAATGATCAGTGCATCTCATGGAAGGTCAGCATCTCTCTGCCCTCATCCAACTTTGACAGTATAGTGCCTGGCTGCAACAGACCACAAGACGGCCCTACAATACTCTCCAAACCCAGAAGGTTCTGGTCTGCCAGGGAAAGTGACCTCACACCATCACCTCCTTTGGGTATCTGCACCTGCATCTTGTGTTTCAGGGACTCAGCCGTGCTCATATCTTAAGCCAACACTGTACATTATTGAACTTCACTCCTTGCTTAGTCAAATGGGAACCTAAAAACAAAGCAAGCCTTTGAGTACACTGAAGAAACCCTGGTTTATTTAATACTAAAATATTAAAAATTAGGCTTTTTACCCTCTCTGGCAAGAGACAATTTTATTGCAACTTAAAAGGCATTACATCATTTGTAGCAGGCTGTAGGTATGAAAGCCATGAAGGAGATCATCAGATCATCAGCTCATCAGTGAACTAATATGTTCAAATAAATAGTTCAATTAGAAATGAGGGTGCTGTATTCTTGACCTAGTTTTGCTTCCATAGTGGAAATGGGTGTCAAATTGCACTGTGCAAATGGCACACAATCTGTTCTCTTACATATGACTGAAGTGAGGTTTAGATAGTACTTTCTTGGAAAATATTTAACAGTTCTCATTTTCGTACTTTTTATCAGTAGTTAAAAATGAATGAAGATTACTTTAAGTACATGACATTAGGCAAAGAATAAATAAAATTGAAGACTGCAAGAAGATTATTTTGATACATTTTAACCATTTAAATAGTCTAGATATGTTGGTAATGAGCATTTTAAAACAATTTCCTTAACTCCTTGGATCAGTTTAAAGGAATATATATGTATAAAAAATTCTCTTCAGGCATAAATGCATTTAAAGTAGTTATTACAGCTTTTACAAATTGCAGTTATTTTACATGCACTTAGCTGAAAATAGTATTCAAAATATTGTCAGCGGAATCCCAAAAAGCATTGGACTCCTGTTGCTGTGGCAACACATTGTTCAAGGTTTGCCTGTCTGAGGCAACAAAAAGTCTAAAATATTGAATGTTTAAAATATATTTAAGTCCAGCACTTAGACTGCGCCACCATGTCCCAGTTGAAAGCTCGATTATTCCATTTCCACCTGGAGGTGTCCTCTCATTGAAAGCCAAACTATTATTTAACATAGTCACCGATAGCAAAAAGCTTTCTAAATGCTAAGAAAAATGATTGTTTAACACACTGTGGAGCAGTACTACTAGCAATAACAAAGAAGGGGGTTTTGCCTTCTCCACTTGCCATCACAGAACGGGGTAGAAGGCAGAAAGAGGCATTGCTCTTTGGAGCTGGAGACATTCTGCTTGTGGAAGATAAATTAGGAACTTCATTCACATTTCATCTGTACTGAATCATTCCACTGACCTCTGTTTACTTCTGAGCAAGTGAGATTTGGACACCCTCTCTGCTTTGCAGCAGAACACCCTGGTGTCAGCTGTGATGCTCCAGTGGATGCTTTCCTTTTTCCCAAGGCAGAGCTGCTGGGTGACAGGGTGCAAAAGCACCAAGAGATGTCTCTTTCAAAGCAGTGGAGCTTGCTCTGTGTCTAGTACCAGCACTACGTAAAGAATGTCAGAGATGGGGAAGCAGCAGAGCACTGCTCAAAGTTCCATCATTGTGTCATCTTAAAATCAACCTCAAAACACAACATTAAGGACAGAATGTACACACAGTTCCTGAGAACCAAATGAATATGACCTGAGCATCACCACTGCCCTCATCTTCTTTTGTAAGCTTTAATATTTGGCTTTTTTTATTCCACCTGTAAACAATTTCACATGAGGAAAACAACAGGTAAATTTGCAATTAATTAATTCACACATTTTCAGGAAATTCTCCACAGTTCTGTGGAGCACACACTTTCTATACCTCTATACTCTTCTGCAGAGTTCCTTCTGGGTGGCTGGATAACAAAATTGTATCCAGTAAAAGTTACCTGCATCCAGGAGACACTTAAGAAAACGTTGGGTTTTGTTATGCCCTAACTCTCTTAAGGTAAGCACATTTATGACCTCTGATGACTGTGTTCTGAGCTCCCAAAGGGAACATCAACTTTAATACATGCTTACATTTTAATTCCAACTGTAACAATAAGCAGCTGCCCTACTTTGGACCTGAACAATATCTTCTTAAAATACAAAAATGAAGACCTGCCAGCTAATCAGAAATCATCTCCCTGTATCTAAACAGAAGGGAAGTATTCCCTCTATGAATCACCTGTGATGACTTTGATTTAGCTTTCATGTAGCTGCAAAATGACCACCTAATACCTAACTACCAGTGTAAATGGCAAATGAGGCTCCCAGGAAAGAAATGATTTGGTACGCACACATAACTTCACAAGCTAGAAAGTTACTTTGTATGGAAGAATGTCAAAGCAGCACATCATTAAAGCCAAATCTCCAATGCCATCACTTCACCAAATGGAAATAAAAACACACCTCTCAATTTCATATCCTCTTATTCCTTCAAAACCATCTGCATATACCTACGATTGGGGGTAAAAGGAAAGTCTACTGAGAATAGCAAGGTGATGATCTTCATGCGGGACTTGTAGGTACATTTAACAATTCCAACAAAACAAGTTATGATAATCATAACCTGATCCCAAGCCACCCTAGCTAACCCACTGCATTCAGCAGGCCTGGCTTGAGATCCTGTCAACTGTCTCCACAACTGGCTGCCAGTCCTTTAATTGTACCTTGCCACCTTTGGTTAATTCAGGCAGTAGTACAGAGAAATGTCAGTGTGAAAAAAAAAACCCAAGGAATGACCAATGTACCATGAAACCTTGCTCAAAGAAAACCTTCCTGAAATATGCAAAAGCCACTTCATTAAAGAAGGTGACAAGAATTCATGGGGAAAAAAATGTATGGCAATATATGTCCAAAATGTTTTAAATATTTTGTACACTGTTTAATTTCCTGTACCATCTTGATAATGAAAATAGTCTCCTATGACTGGCTAAAAATGAACAACATGAATTTTTCCTTGAGTTTGACATTACTACTAAACTTCGGTTTTATAGCAAGCCCAAAACTTTGAGGGGAAATACTCTTACAAACTGGACTAAAATCTTCCAGAAACTGATCAATTTAGGTGGGCATACCTGTGTGGTAGAGGGAGCAAGCAGCAACAAATCCAGAGAAGCACAGAAATACTCCAAATAAAAACAAGCAAACAAAAAAAACCTCTCGACAAAATCCTAGTGTGAAATTTTTTTAGGTTGAGTACTGTATGTGAGGAAGAACAAAGAAGTCTTGGACCTTTGACATTCCTGCCATTTGATTCTTCCTCCCTTCAGGCACAATGCTTTTCATTTTCTGGAAAGAAACAAGACTGAAGCACATAAGTAACTGCTTTCACCATTAGCTCTTTGCCCTCCTTCCTCTATAACAGCCTGCAAGCCATCGAGGTGCACTCAAGAAACATAAACACCTGCAACTTCTGTAAAAAGGGGGGATTTATTCTAAAAATTGAGAGCTTTAGCCTGAGTGTATTTTGTTTGTTTGTTTGTTTGTTTGTTTTAAGAAATAGATTAGAGCCAATCCTTTTGCTGAAGACCTATTGTATTAGTCTAAATTAATCCCATGCCCATCCCCAAAATAGTGGTACTGTTCCTCAGGTCTAGAAACCTCCTCTTTATGCTGCTTTCAAGCTGTCAGCAAACATTACAGCAGAGCCTGCTCCTCCTGGACTTCAGCTGGCTCCTCTCCAGCTAATCAGCTCAACACAAGTTATACCTCCCCCACCTGTTTCTTCCCCCTCAAATAATTTTCTGGATATACTTTTCAGTGTGCGAGGAAGGGCCCACGCACTGTCTTGGTTCACTTGCTGGATCAGAGGTTTGAGCAACTGATTCTGTGTATTATGTGGGCAGATGTATGAAGGAAAAAATACTCAAACCACCAAACGATTTGGGGAGGGAAGGGAAAGTACCTTGTGAAAGAAGGAACTTTATGTCTCAGGGAACCTGATATCACATCTGGAGCACAGTTTACAAAGGGATTTTCAAGACAGTCTGAGTTCATGGTTATTGGGGTACTTCAAGGGCAAAAAACCCTCAATATGCTGTTAAGGTGGCAGTATCTCAGCATCAGTGACAACAGTAGTCACATCCTAAGCTATAGCACAGGAATTTCTATTTTTGCAGTTTGGAAATGTGCAAATAATCTTTCATAACACACACCTCAAGGATAAGGTTCCCTTGGTCCATGAATACCAGCTTCATTTCTTTTCCTCATGTTGCCTGAAAGCAACCCTATGAAAATCCTACATGCTGTGTTACTCCTCTCAGGCCAGGACCAATGGAGTTTCCCATTCAGCTGCAGTTCCCACTCTGCCTTCCCACTGGAGAGCGAGCCTTGCTACTGCCATGTTTGCTGGCATCTATTTACTCTCCTATTCTAACGAGAACTTCCTGACTTCCCTTCAGCTCTTGGAGAAACTCAAAGGAATTTAGTGTTCAAATGCATTCCCAATATAAATATTTTGCTTATATTGTTTAGTTAATGTGAAATCACTACCAGCTTTTTTTTTCTTTTCAAATAATGAAACCATCCAGAATAGATTTTCTATAAAGCTTAGCTCATTTCCATGCCTCCAAAAAGCTGCCTTTTTAAAAAATGGCATTGTTTACAGCAATCACTGGAAGCTGCACACTTTTCACAATCCAATCTTCAGTTCCACTGTCTCAATATTACTATCGCTCGCATGCCCAGGGAGTAATATGTCTTTCCTCAAGTATATATATTCTCAGGTATTTAGCTCTAGTAGTATTATCTAGCAGTCCAACTTTTAAGATTCTGAAAACAGCAAAGCAAGGACTCTGTACCATTCCTTTAGTACTGCAATAACTGATAATTAAGGTAACACATTCTTAAAAATATAGTTTGGGTCAGGTTTGGGGTTTTTATTCTTTTTTCATCCGTTCTCCCTCCCTTGAGAAATTTATCAGGTATCATGTAGAAACAATATTACTGAAAAGGCATAACAAATTTCCATCTGTACAGTGTGATTTAGAGAAGGCAGTGATTTATTGATTTATAATGATTTACTGATGTATTCCCCAAACTTCCAGTTTTGCCATCTGAGTATCTGACAACGCTGGTTTTAGTACCTACAAAGACTATCTCTGTCTGTATTTTTTGTCATTCTTTTCACAGACTAAAGACTCTGTTTTTAGCTGTCTTTCAAGACAGATATAGACATATTGGAGCATGTCCAGCAAAGGGCCACAGAGATGCTTAAGGGATTGGAGCACCTGAAATATACTAAGAGAGCTGGGATTGCTTAGCATGGAGAAAAGAAAGTTTAGGGGAGATCTCGTGCATGTGTGTATACCTGACTGAAGCAGGGGGAGGCTGGTAAAACAGAGCCAGACTCTTCTCAGTAGTGCCCACTGATCGGCCCGCAAGATGCAATGGACACAAATGGAAATATAGGAAATCCCATCTGAACATAAGAAAAAAAACTTTTTATTGTCAGATTAAATACTGGAACAGGCTGTCCAGAGAGGCTGTGGAGTCTCCATTTCAGGAGACAGCCAACACCCAACTGGGCAAACCAAAGAAGTCCTTGCCAACCTTGGATGTCCTGCAGTTGAGACTTGCTAACCATCATGAACTACATACTTCAACATATTTTAATTTATTTTCCTACTAAATAAATCAACAACAGGACACAAACAAATCACTGGTTTTTTACAAATTCAAAGAGACTTTCACAGGAAAAGAAACATTTTATCCACACAAAGAAGTATCAAAAACTAATTTCTCAAAGCCAAAACCTGAAATGTTTCTATTCTCAGAATGCAAAGAGAGAAAAGTCAGACTGTTCCGTGAACAGCAGCAAAAGAAGAGAGAGACAATAGAGTTGTTTACACTGTCCCTGGTAACAAAACCCACTTTTCAGTTTATTTGCATGTCTGCACATCCATAGCTATTTGCCATTCAACTCCTTCTAACCTGCCGTTTCCCCAACTTACATTTTACATTTTTCTTTCAGTTTCAAATGAGAGAATCCCTTGGGAAAATCCTCTTTACAGAAACCCATAGAACTCAAATCCAGGGGACTCTGTTGCCTACAGGGTATTGAGTGCCAGCAGGCTGTGAGACTTGCAACTTTCTCATTCTCCACAGTGCCTTTGGAGCAGTTTGCTTTGCAGGGAGAGGCAAGGCGGTATAAGCCTCAATAACAACAGCTTTTCCCATTTCTGCCTATCTGGCTGCTGAGAGAGTCGAAATACATATTTGAAAAAGCAATATGCTCATGGTTGGGAAAAGAAAATATGAAACTATTTCACAAGGTGAATTAAAAATTACTTGAACTGGCACACTTCTTGTTCCAAGTTTCAGAATAGTAACCACAGAAAATACAGAGATTTCAGACATTTCTGTCACTCCCTACTAAGCTGCACCTTCTTTAACTCTCACTGCAATTTCAGCGCATGTTTTGAAGCTGCATAATGATTTTTATTATCCTAAAAAGGACATGATCCCACCAAGAACCAATTTTTCCCTAGCAATTTCTCTCATTTAGCACTTACTCTGGGTCAGTATTTGGACCACTTTGCTCTCACTGCATGCAATGCAAGATTGCTGAGAAGTTTGATGGCCCTCCAGGCTCTATTATTTTAGATCCCATCATTTTTACTTTATGCTTTGGGAACTTTTGTATTCTTAGACTGTGCTGTCACAGAAATACTCATTTCTAACTAGGTGAAGATAAGATTCTTTGCTCTCCACGCACACCTAATACCGCTGTTGCTTCAGCATTGGTGATCCTTCCAGGATCAGATTCTTAAAACCAGCTGCTGTTGATTGTTTGATTCCTAGAAAACTGAAAATACTCATAATGGCATCATCTCTTCTGTAAAGTTCATGACAATAATTCCTGTGTTAGTGGGTAGAAAACTAGCTGGTCTTTATGAAAGGACTTCCATTTATCTTTTGATTCACATTGGAATTAGGTGATAAAGGCTTCTACCTGCAATCTAAATCTTGTTCTCTCTTGCAAACACCAGACCACGTATCTTGTCAGTTCACAGATTGACTAATACAATTCCACACTGGCAGGTCTCCCAGATAGTACTGTAAGAAAATGTCAGCTGGTCCACTGTATTTCCGCAGAGTTAATCATCAGTTCAAAATGTCACCATTCCATTTCCTTCTTTCTTCACGTACTTGATTTCCTTCTCACAAACTTTTGGATTAACTTTAAAAACTAAAAGACTGACTCTCCATTGTACCAGAGTACAGGAAACAGTTTGGAATTCAGTAATTCACAACTGGAGTGAGGTGCACTGAATCTTGATGCCAATATAAAGCAACCAGCAAAAGCCTTGAGGCTGTTTAGATTCTCATCCCGTCCCCATCAGTTTGTTACACAACGGCACCAGATTGCATCATGTGGTCCCAAGGAAGACACTGAATAACAAATGCTGCCACATCTCCAAAACCCTAGGCAGGAATTTGTGACTGCTTGCAGGCACAGGCTTTCCAATCACAGGACTCGGCCATGCAGTTGTTGGGGAACAGGTGTATTTCACATAAGTAATCCTTATCATTATAGCTGGCGTCCTGCAGCAAGTACTGCTCAAGGTGAGCAAGGACTAGAGCTGCGGGCTCAGATAAGGGACGGATGAGTTTTTCCATTTTTCAGATACACTGTAGGGATCATTACCACATAAATATTTGCTGTTAAGTATCAGATGAGACTCCATTACAAACCTGGGAGAGCACTGGACGTAGCCTTTCACCCCAAAGAACTTGGAGATGCCTCCTAAAGATTGCTCCCTCCAACCTGAACAATCTCAGCCCTGAACACAGGCTACCTACATAGGCAAGGAGCTCCGCATAAACTAAGTAGCACTACTTAGGGTAGCAGAGTAGCACTTCACCCAGTGCACAGTTTCATTCAGGACAGGCAATGCTACACACTTTACCACACCGGCGACATCAGTATGCCATGTGTTATTATGCATGTTCAGGTATAGCATCTTCCCTATTCCTTTCAGCATCTGGAACGGGCCAAGGATTACGTTGCAGGATCCAGCTCTACAGGGACCTGCACATACACTTATAAGGACCTCAGCCTGAGCCCTGGAATCAAGCATGGCAGTTTATTCTAACCGTTACCTTTCCCTGCATTAAGCCCATCCAGATAGTATGTGATACTCTAATTCTATTCTTTCTTTTCCCTTTACATCACTGCAACAATTTGACAGCAAGTGTTCTTGATGGCTTTCTAGAGTAGAAAACATTAAATATAGGCATGCATATGCAAAACATTTTAAAACAACAAACCCTCAGGAAAAAACAAAACAAAACAAAACAGACTGCACCATCATAGCAGGTTCACTTGCTTTGGTGTGGAAATGTACTGGTTTTTAAAAAACGTTTGCTTTTTTTCTGATCCACAGAGGCAGAGTGATATTTGCTAACACTTAAACTCAGCCCTTAAAAAAACCCAACAAAGTGCCAAGGGTGAAAAATCTAGTTTTCAGGTGAACAACATATTACCAGGATAGTTTTCTGCTCAGACCTCGAGTCCGTCCTTCCTTTCACACTCAAGGCAATGGTAAGCGTATTACTCATCTTTTAGCTCATCTATGCTTGATCTTCACATATGGATGCACAAAAGTGTAAGGCACTTGTTGGATTATGATTATAATTTAAGATACCCATATAGGCATAGATTTGACAGCACTGGGAGCCTTCCCATGTGTTCTGGTAAGAACGACTACATCAGGTCAGGTGAAAGATCCATCCTGTCTCTAAAACAGGCAAAACCAACATTATGGAAAAGTCTAAGGTAAGGGCATACTATATCCCAGAAGGACTTTTGCAGACAATCATGAAGTTGCTGTTCAGATACTCCCAATCCAGAGATGGTGCTGCTTTTTTTTTTATTTATTTTATTTTATAGTCCTTTGAAAGGCTTCTCTTTCATTAAATTACACCTGGAATTCACGTGAACTTTTATTATCTGCAAAAATGTGAGAGGCTGCCGCCCTGTTTTCAACCTGACACTTGCTAGCTTTGCTGTTTGCCTCCAAGCTGTACTTTCTTTTCCAACACGGAAATGAACAAGCGATCTTTATTTACCTCCTGTATCCCACTCAAGGTTTCACAGACTCCTGTCATACGCCCCTTATTGCCTGCTGTCCTGGTTGATGAGCACCAGCACAGAAACCTGCCCATACTTTCCTTCTATATCCCTTTTGAGATGGGGGGACCAGAGTGCACAGTCAAATTTTGACTGCACTATGGATTTAAACAGTAGATGATACTACCTAGTTAATTCTCCATTCTTTCACCTGATAATTACTAACAGTTTATGTCCATTTTTGGTACTACTATAAATAAATATTATGATCCCAAGCACACTTCCTGAGTAGCAGCAACCAGTCCAGAATCTATCATATTTGTAAAGTTTGAGTTATTCCTCTCTCCCAACACCAAAATACCTATCTATCCACATTATGCTAGTAACATTTTTCAGTAATTCATAATAATAGAAGTCAGACTAAATATGAATACAGCTACTTTAAAAATGCTGCAGTGGGTTTTAAAAAAAAACAAACAAAACTTTGTCACTTGCTTTAAAAGTCTAATCCTGCTTCTAAAAGTACAATCGCTTTCACTTCTCCAGTCCCTTAACAGTTAGAATTGCCTATATCCTCAAGAGATACATCCCCAGAGAAACAGAACTAATACAAATTCTTGGCAATAAATTTTTTGCACTCACTTTTTGTTATTTACAGTAAACACAGTTGAAAATGTGGGTGGAGAGGGTGTGTGTGTGTGTGTAGAAAAGGAGTCCTGCCAAGACATCTTTATTTTACATTTGCAAGCTGGAATTAAAATACTAATTTAATTGCATTTTAATAAAATGCCTGCTTGCAGGATTTTCTCTGCTCTGTCCCATTTCTCACCCTCCCTCTCTTAATTCAATGACTTGAATGTAAAACACACAAATGGTGCAGGAGTACAGAGACTGCAACTCATTCTAGTCAATGAACGCAGCTACAAAGCTTTTCCTCAACAGAAAGGCTGGCTGATGCCTTCCAGCTCTGTGGCTGGAGTTGACATCTGGTAGATGTGGGTTTGAAGCCCTCAAACTGAAAGAACAGTTTTCACAGCAGCAATGCTGAAGGGCTCACTGTATTAAATACACTTCCTTGGGCAACAGAGACAGCATGAGGCCTGCAGGACCCTACGCTCAGACCAGGGCTGCGTCTCTTCTCACATGCTCATCTTCAGCTACCTAGAGAAGCCCCAGCATATCACATGCATTTGTCACCACTTCTGATCTGGAAAAATCAGCCCCTGGTAGGGAAGTTTCGGGCAGGTTTAAGGAGCTGTAGTCCAAACATCAGCTCATTCTTGATGCTTGATAGTCAGAGTTCCTGCATCTCTGATCGCTGCCTGGGGCACAGGTCATTTGTTCCTAAACTCCCCCAAAAGATGGACTCTAACTTCATTCCAATAGTAGAAAAATTACTTGATCATTAACAAAAGCCAGAGCAAGCAGCTTCTTTTGGGACTATGATTAAAGTATATTCCTAACTGAAACGTTTTCCTACCTTAACCTTCTTATTGCCTTTTTTCATCTATAAGATGAAGTCTGAAGTAAAAGGATAACTGCTTAACACCACTTACTGACAGAAGTGGACAGTGGAAAACATGATTTCAATTTTTCAAACAGAAACCCTTGGGTGAATCCAGAGAATTAAAAACCAGCACTCCTGCTGTCCAAATTGAACCAGCTGAATGAAGTATAATGAGGACAAAATACACATATAGCTAAATATATTTAGGAAGACCCTATGTGGCTTTTGCAAGGGAAAAATTCTATCTCACAGTTCCACTAGTGGGTTTTTTGCTGTCATTTTTTAAACAGCTACTTAACACATGAACATGGAAATCTAGGCAATACAAACATCTGGCCTAGGAAGCAATCCCGACACATTCAGTAGGACAGAGCAAAGCAGAAGCAAAAAACTAGTATCCATTCTCAGTTACAGGGAAATGGTTGCACCCCCAACTATCCCTTGGAGAAATCCCCATCTCAGTGCCTATTCCATAAGCATTTGTGCCTTTCCAAACCCCTCTCCGCATCCCTAACTTACACCATACTTAGACATTACACTGACCACAACAAGTTCCCAGAAAGGTGAACTCTATGCACAGGCAATTTGTAGGTAGCATCCATTTAACCAAGAGGTGGGAGAGCCTATAAGGATGGGGGCTCACCATTTTCTTCACAGCTAAGAGCTAGAGCTGAGGCAGAAGAGACCCCAAGATGGAGCTAGAGGTGCCCCCCCTGCCCCAGCAGCAGAGGATGCCATGTACAACTTCCGATTTTACCACATGCTTCCAGATAAATATCTGGAAAAATTCCCAGGTGTACAGCCTGGTATAACAATCCACACCAGAACACTTGCTGACACACTTGGTCCACTAGTAATCCAACTCCACTTTCTTGACGATCCCAGCTGTGAGGCATTGAGTCATTCAGTCATACTTTCATAAAAGCTAACTAGCCCTGATTCACAGCAGAACAAACCAACACAGGTACCAGGTAGCACCCCTCTTGCCTTGAGACCTGGCTTCAGAGTCTGGCCATACACCAAAATGTGTGTGTGCTATTTCATGTCAGCGAGTGCTGTTTTTTCCTAGGACAGGAGGTGAGGGGTAGCACATGGCAATGGGCTGTTGCACATTTTCTAAACTGTCCAAGAAACAGATGTAAACACTAAGGTGAAAGAGTCTGAGCTGTTCAGGATATAAAAGAAAAAAAAAAAAAAGCCAAAAGCTAACTGCAAAGAGTTGCAGAAAACTTTCATGATATTGAGTAAATGGGCAATAAAAATGGCAGATGAAGTTAAGGTTGAAGAAACGTAAAGTGATGCACCTAAAAACCAGCAATCTTAACTTCATATTCACAACAATGGGGTCTGAAGAAACTATTACCTCCCAGGAAAGTGATTTCAGAATTAAAAGAGTGAGTTCTATTAAAACACCCAATCAGTAATCAGTGGCAGTCAAAGAGGCAGACAAAATGCTAGAAATTACTAGGTGAGAAAGGCAGAGAACAAAACAGAAAATGTCTATATGAATCCAAAGTGACCCTGACTTTTGAATACTGCTTGCAGGTTTGTCCTCTCCTGAGATGTCCAAAAATACACTGTAGAACTAGAAAGGAGAAGGGTAACCAGAGGTATGATATGCCTTCAATGCAAGGAACAATGGGATCGCCTACAGTTTTTCAGCCTAGAATACAATCAAGCAAGAGGGATGATACAATACGGATGTAAAATAAAAATGAATATGAAATGAATATCGACTTATTTTATTATAAAGGAAGGCCTAAAAAGCATCAAGTCACATCATCAGGTAGTAGGTTCCATACAAAGAAAAGGCGACAATTTCCCATGCAACATACAGTCAAAATGTAAAGGCCGTTATTACAGGATTACGTGAATACCAAAATTTTACACAGCTTCAAAGAGCAATTAAATGTTTTTATAGAAGGCCAATGCACTAAAAACCATTAGATGAGAATTTCACCTTGGCTTCAAGCAGTCTCTTAGTGCCAGGCTGCTAGAAACCACATCCCAGGGAAGTACCACCACTCCCTCTCCCCTTGCAGCTCCCTCAGGCACATGTCACTGCCAGACCTGCTTGTTTAATTTAGGTACATCATTTTTATGCTCTCAGGGAAACTCAGTGAAGCCAGCGAAGTCCTGCAGCTTGCGTTAACAAAACACAGAGTGCATACGGACCTTACTCAAGAAGCCTCAGCTATTAGTCCCACTGAAGCCACCAGCATTAAAAGCAGCTTGTTGTTCAGATCTTTCTGTACTGGCCATAAAGATGTTCTTACTCACAAACTCATATTTCATCCCCAATTCTAAATAATTTATATCAGGTAAGAACTAGTTAACTAGAGAATTCATTAATATTCATCAGCCAATAAACACCGCTACTGAATTCAGTTGATAAGTTATTTCTAATCACTTCCTTCAACAGTCTTCTAGTGTTCCGCAAGTACCAATAACTTAGTCCTAATTATAACAACTATTATTTGTTATTAAATGAAAAATACTTTACAAATCAGATATTAAAGCAGCTGTAAAATAACTTTTGCTAATTTTATTATTCAATTTAAGATACTAACCTGTGACATTCTGTGCCTTTCCAAATGCCACCTCAAAGACCAAGTAAATTCTCACTACATCTGATTGGAAACTACCAATTTTTTCTAACCCTTTACCTTCATTTTTAACTATGTGCAGTAAAGCAAAATATTTTATTAGCTCATCACAGACTCCAATGTGGATAAGGGGTTTGAACTGGGAATCTGAAATGCTGCACATAAGTGCATATAACAGCTATTACTGTAAGGTTGCCTGAAGCAAACCAAGTACGTCAAGCGCTCACTGTTGGTGAGCTTTGTCTGATTTGATGTGTCCACATAGTGCAATGGGAACAATCGCAGAGAACTCAGCTACTGTCTCATCCACTTCAGTTCACACCAGGGCTAGGTATCTGACTGCCACTGCCAATTCGTCTTCTCTTTTTTTCTTGTTGTCAAGAGGCTTGGTGTACATTAGAATAAAAGGCAAGGCCCATCTATTCCAACTCTCTCATGATCTGTCTTTATGTATTAAAAGAGAACACAACAACAACTCAACAGCAGATAAAAGGGAACTAAATGACACACATCAGCTGGCTGTTTCTACATGCAGGGCACATACAGACCATGGGGTACCTTGCCTTCATGGCATGTCTTTAGCCCAAGTGTCCCATGCCCTGCATGCCTTGGCTTCTTCTGGAAGGAAAACCCTTATGTATCCACAGAGATGAGGAAATCATAAATGGCCTTAGTAACTCCCCCGTGCAGAGAGTTGGTGAAACAAAACCACCTTGGGGTTTGTAGGTATAGTTTGGGGCATAATACATGTCTTACAGCATAGGTATAGCCAGGCACACTCCAGAAGGGCCAGAGACCAATAAGACACAGCAGAAGATGCAGTGTGTATCCTGGCACTTTGCAGAATGGGACTGCAGAGTAAACATGTCCCAAGCCAGAGTTTTTAGGTTGCTTCATTCAAATACTGCATCTCTGCAGCAGCACTCCTCAGTTTCCTTTCAGCATTTACATGTTTGTCAGCCCATATAAAATAACTATTGCAGGAAGTAACAGCTATATTTGAGGTTGCTTAAGCCTTTCTGCTTCATATGGTTATTTATGAGAACAAAACTTGTTTGCTTTTCTGTAAACATAGTTATCTAAAGCAAGAAGTGGTGGGGGGGATTTTTTTTAGGAGTTCTTTCACTCTTCATCTTTGTTTTCAGAATATCAGCTGAAATTCATTTAGGCTTAGTCAATGGACACATTGGGAAAGTGGACAATTGTTGCACCTGCAGCCAGTGCCCCATGACAAATCTGCTTCACCCACAATTCGAAGCAAGTTGGGTATGAGCAGACCCCTCCTCTGGGAGCTCACCACTAACAGTGGTTTGCTGCTCATACATTCTCAAAAGCCAAGTGTTATTTAGGCTTTGCACAGGAATGAAAGGAGAGCAGAAGAGGGACCAAGCATCTCTCCCTCTTACCTAGGGGTTGCTGCTCCTCTGAGGCAGACTCAGACTCCCTGCATCTCCCAGTACACCCCTCCATACAATGTCCCTTACCATTGGCTCCAGCTCCCTGAGGTGCCTCCAGACAGAATCAATACATGCTCTTCTCACGCCTAACAAGCCCCTCTCACCTCTCTGTAACTGTGCCTCCCTGCAGGGCAATGACTCCGCACAGTTTATCGCTCACAACTTGGTGGTAAAACCAAATATTTAACAACGCGTATAAGGCATTAGCATTAAGACCAGCAGGACAGGATAAATCACAGAGAGAAATCTTCAAAGATCTGACTGACGGAACATCTAGTCTAGGTTACTTTTGAGAAGAGTGGGGAAACCCAAAAGAGAACATAGCAACTACACTTCCATTTGCCCATGTCTTTCTGGATAATACTGTTATTTATGAGCACAAATCACCTCGGCTTTCTGTGGCACAAGCAACCATGGAGGCAAAAAGTGTGGGGATTGCAGGTCTTCAGTCTTTATACTCATCAATTTTATAATTCTATGTTCAAATTCTAGGCTCAGGAAAAAAAAGTTGGTTTTTTTCTAGACAGCCTGATGAAGATGACCAAAGCTTACATTGTGCAAAGTGTCAAATCATCTTTCAGGGCAAAGGGCAGGAGAAGGCAAGCCCTGTTAAGGGACTTAGATGGTTACATCTCATCTGAAAATCCCAAACTATACCTACAAACCCCGAACTGCGTGGTCCTGTATCAACTACTGGCTAATGCAGAATGGGCGTGAAGTCTGCAAATACAGAATTTCACTTGTACCTACAGCTTTAACTTCAGACAGGCCCAACATCCCTAGCAGCTCAATGCCTCTTGTTCTAAGCAATGCATCCTGCGGTTCTAGTTCTCAAGGGACCAGACCTGCAAAGCCTTCTCTGAGCCTACCAAACTAGGCTTGCCACAAACCAAAAAGCCAAAACTCTCTTTCAGGAAGCAGCAGATTCCTGCCTTCCCAAAGGTTGTAGGAAAGCAGTCTTCCTTCGAGGCAGTGAGAGAAAGAAGCAAACCAGCAGGACAGCTCCCACAAGTCCACACTACAGGACTGAAGTAAGGACCCCCCACCTCCATGCCCGTGCCGCCTTTTCCTCCAAATGATAATTCACTTATTTCAAATTAATGGTTACTCAGTACATGCTTGAGCTATAAAATTACAGACTTTTATGACTAAAGCACACACTATTTCATTAACAAGCTTCATCTTAGATATTAAGTCATTTTCAAGTCAAAACTACAAATTTTATACAAAATTTGCCTTCCACAGAGGACAAAAAAAAAAAAAAAAAAGAGGTGCATTCCCTTTTATGTCAGGACTCCTGTTAAAATGTGTTCATAAATGTTCAATAAATGCACAGTAAACATTATAAGCATATTACTTAAGAAGTAGATATTGTATACATGAATATAAACCAGGCAACCCATGTAAAGCCATTTTATCTAAGAGTGCATTAACCATTTAGTCACCCCTCAGAAGTTACAAGGAAGAGAAGCAAAGTATAAAGCATCACTGAATTTTGATCAGAACAGAGACATGAAATTTAACAATTTCTTTTGCTTTGAAACAAACTCCCTTTGACACGCCAATAACCCACACAGTTTGGTACTGGAGACACAAAGCCCTACTCTCTCCCAGGTCTCTCATTGCTATCACTACTCCAAGGTGAAAGCAGCTATTGTACCTATATTCAGGACAAACCACTTCCATCCACATGTTGGAGCCAGTCAAGTATCAGCAAACACCTCCTCTGGGAGCTCATTGCCTGCAACAAGTCACTACCCACACAGTCTCAAAAGCCAAATATTATTTAATCATCACACAGGAATTAAAGCATAAAAGAAACAAGAACAGCAAAAAGCAGCTCCAAAGCATATCTCCAATACCTAGATGCTGCTGCTTTTCCAGGAATGAAGCAATTCACCTGTGTTCCCCACACACCCCTCAATACAGCCCCCTACTGAGGGGGAGTGAGTTTGTCCCCCAGTGCTGGGTGCTAGTAGGGTCCACAGGTGCCCTCATTACCCCTGATGAGCCTTGCCTGGCCTCCTGCTAATTGAAGACACCTGAAGGGCACCTATACTGGGCATCTGCACAAGCCCAGGGGGAGTGGCTGCTGCCCTGGTCCACCACCCAACAACTGGGCTGCTTTAGCAATTAAACTCATTTTTCATTACTCTGAGCATTCCCACATTGTTTCAGAGGACATGCATGTCAATTCTGTTATGAATACCACTCAGACTATCTGTGGCAAATTCATGAAAAGGCCTGGTTGTGCTCTGCAAAGCTAGAGACGACATTGGCCTCAGCTCCCCTCTCCTGCCCCCATGAGCCTCCCGAAATGCATTTAAGAAAGCCACACACATTGGATATTCACCTCCTCTCAGTACCTCAGCAAAATCTCACCTCACTGTTTCCTTGGGCTCACCCTTAGGACGCCATTTCCTGGCTTGCATGTAGACTGCACCCATGGTTGTCACCCAGGGCCCTAAACTCCATTGGGTAAGCCACAGCCTGCCAGCTACCACCCAACAAACACTGCATGCACCCTTCAGCAACATCTTGAGCAGCAGGAGCAAGTGCAGCTCGAGCAGCTGACACGCGGATACAGTGCATGGCTGTCATCCAGCTGCTGCTTTTGCCTACGCCAGAGCAGACTGCAGGGAAGCTGTGCCAAATCCCACTGCTGCCCCCAGGAAGAGACTGATGCCAGGCTATCTAAGCAACAGCAAGAGCACAGCAAAAGTCTTCAGAGATGAAAGTCTTAAAAGATCTGGTTGAAGAGATTTTTAGGCTTTGTTAATTTTGGAACAGTAGAGAAACAGAAAGTTGAAAATAATCCCCCAAATAAGTAAAAGTGACTACAGCTTGGCTAGCTGGCCCACAGTTCTGGCTGCTGCACAGAAAGACTGTGGTGGTCAAAACCTCTATCCCAAACCTACATCTACATCTACATCTACAGAACCAACTTGAAGGTTGCTATAGCAATAATGCCATATCCCTTTTTCTCATTCAAAGCTCCAGCGACAGGGAACAGTGTGCTGCCTGAACCTGTACAGGAATCAAAAAGCCATTTACCTGAGCTCTGCTTTTTTCTATCACTGTGAAATTGCAAGTCAAACATTCACTAACTGTCCTTTCTTAGCCTTGGAAAACAAAAAAGCTATTGATTTTCACCACTTTTTTGTGTACTGACTTCTTTCTCCAATTAAAAGACTTCAGAAAAGCAAAAGGTTTCACACTGAGTTTGTATCCATTGTGAGTTTGCATGGAAGCATTAATGAAGAGTAATAAAAGACCAATAATGATGTGTGACAGGACTTGCAAAATGTCTGCTCAAGTGGCTTCTGTTCCTTCTGTCTTCTCCCAGAAGATGGAGCCAAATGACCAAGCGTCTGTGGCCCTGACAAGCTGCATGTAAGCACTTCTGAACAAAACCCTTTCCAGTCAAAGTAAAGTTAGTCTCCCTCAACGGCTCCCATTGCCAATGTTGGCTGGGAAGGCAGTCAGGTTTCTTGCAGATATTTGTTGCATGTCACAGCTGTTTTATAACCCTTTGAAAAGAAGGCCAACAAAATCAAGGTCAGAAGCCTACATTTTAAGAAAGCTAAATGAAAGGCAAAAAAACCCCACCAAACCTCTCCATAGACAAAAAGAAACCTTTACTTCTGACTGGCAGCATCACAAACCTACTTGGTATCCTCACAAAATGAGTTTCAGAGTCTAGAATACCAACATATTACTCACTTTTGGCTTGCATATTATTTACAGCAACTAAAAGGTTATGAAAAAAAGCTGGAAGGAAGAGGTCTCTGTAAATATGCAAGAATGAATGAGCATACCCTGTCCTCGCATTTTGTGGTCACCTACTGGGAGCAATTGAGAAAGCCATACTGCAAGAGCAGGCTGGCTGGAATGCCATTTATGTTTAACCTAAATCATTCAGAAGTCATTCAAAAGGGCTTCTTTTACTTTGTAGAAAATGCAGTGACCTTGTTTCTGAGGATAAGCAGAAAGGGATGAGCTGAGACTGGTCCAGGAAGTCAAGGGATGGTGATGCATCACAAAACACATTCTGAATCCCTCCTGCAGATCACTGAAGAGCAGAAGTCCCCTGTTTGGCTCAGAAGTCATGTAAGGTCCAGCCTGAGGCCCACAATTTTCAGAGAAAGACTTGCTATCAAATTCAGTGACCCCAACCTGGGCCATTATGGCCAGTTCAACTGTGATGGATTATGGCTTTTTTTGCTATTATGTTGTTCTCATTGTAATGACACTGGGCTAACTTCTCTCTCATGTAGGAACAATTCCTGTCATCTCCAGTGATGACACCAAGTTATTCAGGACAGTTAAGATGTGAGAACTGCCTGAGGAACTGCAGAGCAAGAACATCTAAGACTTGGTGGCTGGCCAATACAATGGCAGACAAAATTCAATGTAGACTGCAAACTGATGCACGTGGGGAAGAGAACAATCCTAATTTAACATACAAACATTGATTTTCCAGCAGACTCCATTTTGCACTCAAGTTGCGCAGCATGAAGAAAGGTTCCAGCCACATGGCAGGACACGGCACAGTTGGTAAACTTTATACCTAGAAATTCAGCAGACCTGTGATAATTAGACTGGTTGGGGGCCACTAAAAAGGCTAGTAAGAAGGTCTGGGCTTGGAGTCAACTGTAGATGCGTCTGTTGTCCTCACAGCAAAGATGCCATAGTACAGGCGCATTCCTCTCGCAAGAAGAAAAATAAATTCCACCTTCTGTCAAATATGACAGAGGTAAGACTTCTCTCTTACCAAAATTGCAGGTAAGGCCACTTGATACCTGAATGAAGGTTTCATTGGAAGTGTAGCAAATCTCTCCTTTGATTCTTCCCATCCTCCCCCTCCCCTTATCCCAAACTGGAATTTTTCTCCCATTATTTTCAACAACTAAAAGTCTGTAAAAATGGGGATTTAAATTGTCACAAACTATTTTAAAAATACTTTTCTCCACTGCTTTTAAAACATAAATGGAAATTTTAAAATGCTATTTTTTTCCTCCAAGGAATCAGATGACCATTTTAAGTTTTCATGACAGAACAAGCTCACTTAAATAAGAGAGCAAAATTTATTTCCAGTTATTTAGAACCAGAACTCATTGTTTAGGGGATTGGAATCTTCCATGTTTCCCTAAAAATAAACCCAGTATTTGATTTCAGTAATATATTCCATTTACCTCCAGAGACTTCAGACCTTCCACTTTAAATCATATCACACTTTAGGTGAGGTAAGCATTTCTGTTATAAACAAAAATCATTATTTTATCTTGGTCGCAAAATGTTCAGAGTTTGTCACAAATTATGCAGACATTTCTTATTACAGGAGATTTAGAATTGAGCCTGAGGTATGTACAGAAGATTTTCTCTCACACTCTGTATTAGCTAAAAAAGGAATGCAAAGGGATTAAAATTTGACAGTTAACATAAATATTGGTAGAATATTGTAATTATCACATGGAGGTTTTAGATTCATAAAGAGGGGAAACTAACAAGTGAGCGCAGTGAATGAAAGCCCAGCTGCATCACTTCTGATTCTAATTTGACTTGGATCCTGAGGGGGGGTCTGAAGAACAGGACAATCTAAAGAAGTCATTTGTGTTGGTTAGCCAAGAGAATGCCTTGATCACTGCCTATCCATGATCCCACTTTGGGTTTATGCCATGCAGAAAGGAGGAAGCCTGGTAAATAAAGAAAAGCTGTTTTTTCTAAAAGGTGAGTGAAGAGTCAGCTACAGTTTGGGAAAAAATACAAACCACAAATTTAGCTGAGCCTTGCGTAGGTATGTCGATGTTCACAAACCGAGATCAAAGACAGAGAGGACCTCTTTTATTCCAGTGAGTTATTTAAAAAACTCAAATATGTTGGGAGGGCCACTTAGGGCAAAGGAAACTGAGCCGAAGAAAAGAATGCCTGTCAGTCCCTTTTAGTTGCTGTACATCAGAAGAGATGCAGAAGTACATTATCCTGTAGGAAGCAGTTGCAACTGAGCTCATAGAGTACGCAAAGAAACATGTCCTTTGCTTAGGGGGTTTGCAAATGTGCCGTATGACTAGGTGTACCCTTCATGTTGCATTCTGCTTGGGCAGGTGGGATTTGTAGGCAGCTTAAATCTCAGGTATAAAGCAAATACAGCTGTGGAAATTCCAGGCATGACAGAATACAACCCAGGAAATGACAAAGGAATTCAAAACATAGGGTCTGGTTTGCTCTAGACCCATTGCTATGCTGATGGACGGAGAGAGAAAGGGATTTGCTCTTCCCCTTCATGGCCTCAATCCTTCAGAGTCTCAAACCCCACAGCTGGGACCAGATTTTCAAAAGTGCAGTACTCACCCCTTTCAGAAGCTTAAAGATGGAGGATGCCTTTCATACACGATTATCACCTGCACAGCATCTGTTTGCTAAAACAAGAGGTAAACTTTTAAAATCTCTTTGTCCCTTCTTTGAGAGAATACAGGCCAAAAACTTAAACTTATATTAGAAAAAGAGTGTATGTTTTAAGGAAAAAAAATAACCCACAATTTAGACTTAAAATCACTGATCACAATTCATCTTCATTACTCCAATAGTTAGTTAACAACAGGGTTAAACTTTTGTATCTGATTTCCACTCCAAATTTCAATTTCCAATTACTGGATTTTGTTATTTTCTAGGGTCAAGCTCAATGCTGTCAATTATCAATGTTTTTGTTCCCCTTAGAGGTAATTATAGCCTACGAGGAAGTTGCTCATTTATCTTTGCTTTGATGAGACAAATACAGAGAGCTCCTGGAGTTTCTCTGTATAATGCATATTTTTCCAGCCCATTTAACCATGTGTGTTTTCTCCAACCTCACAACATTTCTGGAAGTATGAAGTCCAGAACGGAACGCCGTATTACAGAGGTTTTCCAGATGAGTCCAAGTGTGAGGCTGGTGGTGTCTTACATACATAGAGGTACTGTCACAAAGTCAAGGAGGCTGTTCACAAAAAATATTAAATATAATTTTACCCAGAAGAGCTATTTAGCTCCTCTGGCAGAATATGGCATGAGCATCTGCAAGAGAATTAGGTGAACAGTATCATTTTATGCACAGCTACTTTAAAGTAAAATCATTCTGTCTGGCAGGATTCCAGTTCAGCTCTTTCAAATTATCAGAGGGAGATTTTGAAGGAGAAATGCTTGAGATTCAGGATTAAAAAAAAACCAACAGCTTCAGGTCAGTAGGAAGAGCACAGTGCCCCTTCACAGCCTCTCCTTTACAATTTTGTGTGCTGTGCACCTTTCTGCTCAAGAAAAGGAGGAGGTAATAAAAGCATATTAAACCTGTTCCTGGCAAGTATCACCTCCTTTGAATGAAAGCAATGCATTATGAATTACTAAATGAAGACTCACATAGCACATGATATCTGGACACTAAAATCTGTCAATCGCTGGTGCTGCTGATATCTAGTGGTTTATGGGGAAAGTAAGGCCTAAGAGAACTTCACAAAGATGACGTTCAGCATAAGCACACTCTGACTTGAGAGCCACATCTGGAGCAGCCACAATATGTCAGAAGTTACTGAAGGATCAGCAACCATGTTTAGCACATGTCCTGCCACTCCCTGCTTCAGTTTTGCAGATGAGATTATCTGGATATAGACTAGGAAGGAATTTCAGCTTCAGTTCTTATCTAAAGCTTTTGATACACTTTTTAATGGCAAGATAAAAATGCCTTGCACACAAAGTGATCCTTTTCTGTCAGATCTGGGAATTAGTGATAAATTCTGACGCAACACCGTAAATAACTGTTTCCATTTAATGATGCTGAGCATGTTAGGCTATGTCAATCATCCTTTGGAAATGAAGAGGAGATGTGATTTGAAAAAGCAACCTGCGGGTGTCTAATCAATAATCCCATTATGTGTCAAGCAAACCAAATTTGATTATCACAGAGCAGCTACAGTCCCCCTCAGTGAAGTTGCAACTCAGTTGCCATTCAAACTCCCCCTCTCAAATCCAGCAGGTGAAACTGGTGGAAGACTATTTAGCTTCCAAATGGGGAGATATTTAGAGGGTTTGTGAGACAGCAGTCCCATAACTGCTGCAAACCACAGGAGATTCTACTCTCTAGCAGAAAAAAGGCAAAAATACTACTGTCTCCTTCTCTTAAAAAAACCTAGCTTCCCACCATTCCTTGAGACAACGCCTCTTCTCCAGGCCCCTCACTGGCTCCTTGCACCTCTAATCTCTTTGAAATACAAGTAGCTACAGACCTTTGGTAGACTCTTCACCTGTAAAACCATCAGGATTATTCAACCCTTCTAGTTTTGCTCTTCTTCGCTCTGTATAGCACAGTCCATCTGTTAGATTGTTCCTGTTCATTGGTCTACCCACAAAGGCTTGTATTCTGCCTTGCTCTTCAACCTTGCAACATAACTAAGGCATCTTCCCAGGAGTAAGCTGTAAATCAAAGGATGTTGTGAGATCCAACAGTATATTCCTACCAAGGATCTGCAAGATTTTGTGACATCAGTAAGGCCACTCAGCGGTTTCCTTGGTTTGTTGTCCACATTCACAAGAACATCAGTTCAAAGCTGCGTTCTGCTTAGTCAATATCTACATATATAATAATGACACTGGATGCCTTTGGTAGGTGTACATTTAGCAGTTGTGTCTTCACCACTGAAAAGCATCCATCCAACATCCAAGTAGCAGCTTGGACCCGTTATGATTCCATCTGAGTCACTACAAAAACAGATTTTGCTGCAAGCTACCATTTGTGGTGAATCTATATTAAAAATAATGCTACAAATTGCACTACACAGCACGCCCATACCTTGCTCTAGGCTGGTTTCAATAAACACATGGTCTTTTTGGAAGCAATACTAGAATTATTTTTCTCCTCTTCTATAGTGGCAACATGGTGAGAGGTTTGTGAAGATCAAGGGATAAAATGGGCTCATTTACATTTCAGAGACTCCAGCTGGAAGTGTTTCCTGTCTGTTTAACAGCAATCCTGTTTACAACCCTGAGATTAAGTTTTCTTATGCCTTATGTAAAGCATTAAAAAACTTCTGACCTTTATTTACTAAATTAATATTCTAATTAACACTGAACATTTTAGCCCAAGATAAGGAATTGTCTGTTGAATCAGACCTAAGATTTTAAAGAAGTGATGACTAACAGTACTTTGGGATATAATAAATAAATGCCTTTTCAGTCACAGGTAGTGAAAAAAGTGCTCCATGATGTAGGTTTGTAAACATCAGCATACAGGCAATGCTGTAAACCATCTGCCTTGGATCATGATATCATGGAGCTGAGAGCTCCAGTTTCACATGTTAACAACACACAGGACAAGGTTTTTAGGAAGCTCCAGTCCCAGTTAAGTACCTACAGACAAGCGCCAAAGCATCCAACAGCAACCAGCTTCTCTATACCTTCCCTTTGCAAAAAACAATTCTGCCATCATCACTGATGCATATGGCTGAAACAGGAACCTCTGGCACGTTGCAGAGGCATGCAGCCAGCCAGCAGCAAGGACACAGGCATGCTCCCCTTCTTCAGAGTCCTCACACACAAATCCTAGAGTTGCAGGTCTGTTTGTGGTGGTTGACAGGAACAATACCCCTTGATCCTTGTCTCTACTTGCTGAGCTCTCTCATAGTCTCAGCACTCCTCCCAGCATAGCCAAAAGTCAGGGACAGTTTGTGGAAGCAACAGAGCAGAGGTAGGGCCTTAGCTATAATTGTCCTGTGACTTGCAGTGTTATTTTTTTCCTGCTGCCATTTGTTTTTTAAAGTTCTCACTCAGAAAAGATCTCAGGAGCTTTTTTCCTTCATCCAAATGGGCATTTTCTCTTACTACTTTCTGAAGTAAGGCCCGAGCTTATTTCAGCTCTTGAAGGAACAGCTGCCCTCAGGAAAGCTGGCAATTCACTCATATTCTGACTGTGGGAGGTGATGTTGCTTTTATAATTAGAGGTATACAGAAGGGGCAGGATGTGTTTGTTACTTCATTCCACAGCTTTCCTTATAACCCCAGTCGAATTCTGAGGATGTCTGCTTTATCCTTTGTCTTCTTTCTGTTCCCTAACAACCTGGTTATAACAATCATAGTTAAAACCTGGAAGACCTGAGCAGGATTACATTGTTGTGATTCCAGTTTGGTGACATTGGCCAGAAGAACACACCCTGGTATGAGATAGCTAAGAGCTTAAGGAGCTAAGACTGTGTTGTGCACAATCCAAACAGCACTGGCCCTGCTGTGCTGTTCACAAAAAAACCACGGTACCACTTTAAAAGGCTACGTACATTGCACTTCCCAAACAGCAGCATTCAGGACATCACGCTCACTTCCCTTGCTAGGTATAGAAAAGACGGCAAGACCAGACTGCTGTGAAGCAGACAAGAGTTTTCCTATTGACATCAGTAGGAAACCAGCCTTTAAGCATCATATTTCCTCTCTATTCTTTCTTGTGTATCAACTGCAAGTACCAATAGCATTTTAATTTGGATTTGGAATACTTAAAACTATGTCTTTTCAAGGAGTGTTAGCGGCACCTACTTTTCCTAAGCAATGGCCCCCTATGATGGGCATTTTTATTAATTAAAATTTCTCTTAATGTTCCTGGAAATGTTGCCCGTTCAAACGTTTTCTCTCAGAGTTAAGTCAGTTTTCTAAGGAATCAAAAGGAATAAAAGCTGCATTTTCCTCATGCTGTGTTCATTACAAAGGTCTCCATTTAGCAAAGCCCCTTCCAGCTTGGAGTGTATGAGCAAGCCCATTGAGACTAATAGGATTATTCCAAGCTGGTAAGGCACATGCTTATGTATCTTGCTGAACCTTAAATGAGACATGATGTGATTGAAAAGTCTCCAGAGAAAGCCCGGTTTGATCAGGTGGCATTTAAGGTACCACCAGACTCAAAACACAAAGTCCAGACTGTAAGGCAGGATTGCATGAGGGAGGCACATTGCTCTCAGAGGAAGGCATACTAGAAAGAACATGTATGTGAGCATGTAGGGTCATATGCCCTGTAAGGGAATGGCTTTTTTTTGGAAACATGTAAAGTGCCTTCCAGGGAAATGTTAACTAGGGTGATTCTTCCATGCCATCAATATAAAAAGCCTGGGAAAGCTCTTACACATCAGCTGCCCCAACTCCCATTCAGTTCCCGATATGTTGTTTTTTTCCAATCTTCCCCGACATGGCAGCTTTTCAGATAGACCTGCAAAAACACTGGAGAAACCCTCCAGAACAACTCAGATTGCAGACCTGTAGCGTGCTCACCTCATACCAGCAAATTCAGAAAGAGCTGCTGTTCTTAAATAAAAGGAAGCCTGGAGCAACATAAGTGCTAAGCCCAGGCCCTGCAGCACTACTCCCTGAGCTCTGATCCTGCCAGCAGTCTCCTCCTGTGCCTCAGCAAAAGCAGATGAGGACGAGACTGTGAAGAATCTAATGAATGTCCTGGGGCTAAAGAAGTTTTGCTGATGATTCATTAGCACATTTCCCTAAATCAAGCAAAGTGCAAGAGAAGCGGTATCCTTCAGGCTGAGGTTCTCTGCAGCCCTACTTGTCATTACAAGGTCTGACATCACTTCCCAAACTGGAGAAAGGATTTGGATTCTGGTTTTCCAGAAAAAAAAGTCCAACATTGGGAACTTTCACATACTATCTTTTGCATTTTTTCTATGATGTTTTCCATGCCCTGTGCTCAGGTCTGCCAAAAAGGTGTTGGCAACCTTGATATCCAACAGAACAATTAGCTGATCATTAATATCCTTCTTAATTTATGAATTCAGTGCTTTTTAATGCCAATTCTAGTACTTCCAAGTGCATACTAAAGCATGTTCCCAGACACTTTCATAAAGAGCATTGCAGGTATAAGATTTATACGCCATTGTATTCAGTGTGCTTAGGAAACAGATAATCCTATTCATCTAGCTTTGCCTTATCAACTTAAATAGGTTCTCATGTACCAGCTGTCTTCAGTATTTGGATATTGAAATTGCAAAGTACATATATTATTAACACTTCTAGGAATAGACCTAGCACTTCATAAAACAGAAGGAGTAAGATTTCAAGGTGGAGGCACAACTTTCTTTTAACAGTAGTGAAAAACCATATCAAGGAATCTAAAGAAGGTTAATGAATAAGAGAATCATAGAATCATAGAATGGTTTAAGTTGGAAAGGACCTTGAAGATCATCGAGTTCCAATCCCCCTGCCATAGACAAAGACACCTCCGACTAGACCAGGTTGCCCAAGGCCACGTCCAGCCTGGCCTTGAACACCTCCAGGGCTGGGGCCTCAACAACCTCTCTGGGCAACATGTTCCAGTGCCTTACTACCCTCAAAGTGAAAAATTTCTTCCTAATGTTTAATCTAAACCTGCCCTCTTCCAGTTTAAAGCCATTCCCCCTCATCCTATCACTACATGTCCTAGTAAAAAGTCCTTCCCCAGCTCTCCTGTAGGCCCCCTTGAGGTACTGGAAGGCCACAATAAGATCTCCCTGGAGCCTTCTCTTCTCCAGGCTGAACAGCCCCAACTCTCTCAGCCTTTCCTCATAGGAGAGGTGCTCCAGCCCTTGGATCATCCTCATGGCTCTCCTCTGGACAGGCTCCAACAGGTCCATGCCCTTAGTATGTTGGGGACTGCAGAGCTGGAGGCAGTACTCCAGGTGGGGTCTCACGAGAGTGGAGTAGAGGGGCAGAATCACCTCCTTTGACCTGCTGGCCACAGTTCTTTTGATGCAGCCCAGGATACGGTTGGCCTTCTGGGCTGCGATTGCAGAAGTAGCAAGCTAAACTACAGAGAATATGGCACTATCCCAAATCACACTTCAATAAAGCAGCCAAACATTTTGAAGAAAACTCTGTAGTTACAGCTAAACATAATGTGCAGTACCCAGAAGCATGAATGAAACCTCCTCACTAAGAAATCTCGTTGTGTTACACTGGCTAAATCCCACATCCACAAAATGTAACTTCTGCCCAGTGCAATTTCTCCCCAGTGCAAAGGAAAATATCTCAGAAGTGGGCATCAGGCTTGCTGTTGTGCCAATGCAAAGAAGCTGGTGCCTCTTGATAGTACCTTATGAAATTCTTAGAGTAACTGGAGTCCAAGGAAAGTGCATCTCCTACCTTATGATCTTTTTGATGACAGGCAACCCACTAACTGTAATTCTACCTAACAATGTCACTGACTGTTGCTTTGCTCTTCCATGTAAGGATCTGTATCTCACCTAAAATGTGCCACCTTCTACCTCCATGTTAAGTATTTCCAACTTTATTCTAAGATATTCAAGAAGTCACGGAGAATTATTTGGAGAAATAAAAGGTTGTACTCCATAGTTGGTTTTAGTGCATTCAGTGCACAGTATATTTTATACTATAATCCACACTTTAACAGGTAAGAAAGTTTAAAACCACAAGTCAACCCTCCTCTGGGTGAATCCCATCAATACCTTTCAGCAATGTTGGAATAATTTGGTGTTTGTTGAAGTAGCATGGAAAACAAAACAGAACCCAAACAAGCTGTCCAGTGATCAGTGAAGGTGCACCTGGAGGATGGGTGTCCCATGATAGTAACTCCTGCACATCCTCCATACCTCTTTTTCTCTGGGACAGCCCTTGCCTGGCAGAAGCTACTGTACACTGCAGCTAATCTAGAGCAGAACTCATGGAAATTACACTATCCAGTACAAGCAAGTGAGCGATTGAGCTAGCTATTGCCTAGCAATTTCTAAGGGCTAAGTTTGGTTTCCTGCCCTCTGCAAGGGCACTAATCTGCATAGCTCCCCTCTTCCAGCCACCAGTTCTCATGACTCACATAGGAACAAAATGACCTTAAATATCTCTCTTTCCAACTGGACCAGGAGATTTCAAAATTATTGAAGGAATTGCCTAACCATGTCATCGTCTGAGTCCTTCCCCTGGAAAACAGCTTAAAAAAAACAGCACTAAAGAACTAGATAGCAGCTACCTGAGAGCTTACTGACAGCCATAATCTACAAATTAACCTATCCTCCCATCACCATCTATTAACAGATACACATTTGCACATGCACACACACACATTCACTTCTAGTAGAATTTTTATTTTTCAGTCATACCTTTTCATTGGTGTTACAATATGAAACCTTCCATTTGTTTATGACTTAGAACACAGAATCTTGTGTGAAAAACTACTTGCTTTTCCAGAACAGCAAAATATGTTTGAAGTGAGCAACAGGAAAAATAATTCATGCATTTAGCAAACAATAACTGTGTCAGTGCTCTCTTATGGAAGAGAAGAAAGTGTCTGCACAAAGTCAGTCAGTTAAACAAAACAGTTTATTGATTACAGGATTACTATTATTTTTTAATTGGATTCGGGGTTGGGGGAAAAAATCCTGAGAGAGTGGGGAGGGATAAAACCAAGACATTAAAACAGAAACAGAAACCAGAGAGGTAGGTGCATTACGACAGCAAATAAGACATGCGATGATTAAGTGGGAGAAAAATTATAAGGGACAGCTAGCGTCTGTTAGGGGTCCAGACTTCAACAACAGCTCTGAGCAAGGAAAGAGCTTAATAACACCAGAGAAGATGGTTCTGTGTCCCCAGTTCCCTGTAGAGACTGCATACGATATGTCCTCACACTGCATTCGACCTCCCCACAAGCCTCCAAAGGGGTCTATTCCATCAATACAAGGGAATAGATGATCTGTATAGTAGGTTACCTTCACTATCTCAAACCAGTTCCTTAAGTGTTTTTAGAAAGAAAGTCTGATTCCTTTCTTGCCCCTTCACTTTCCATGTCACATTCACTTTCTCTAACATTGAAATGTGTTGTCAGGCATTGTCACTTCTCAGGAAAGGGGACTGCCCTGCTTAAGTTCCCAGCACTGCACAGGTCTAAGCCGTGAAGAAGGAACCAGCATTTGTTGCCTGGCAACTCAAAATAAGTGTCAATAATATGACCCAGAGTGTAAAATTTTCCAAAGCACCTACCCGCTTGAGGAGCTTAAGATCCATTTGTGGAAATCACTTAGGAGTCTAAATTGTACTGAAGATTCCTATTTGACTTAAGAATGTCTTTAAAAAATGCTTTTTAATTTCAGGTAGCGTTTGAAACATGGGCCATGGGCAAGCATGGAAACATGACTGGGAATATAGTAAGATTTTCCAAAGCATCTGACCCATGTGCTTCCATATATCCCTTCAGCTATTTATTTACATCCTTTATTTACAAATCTTTTCCTCCAGACTCCTTACTGGCAGAGGTGGATCTGAAAATTGCATCTCCTTATCCTTGGAGATTAATAGAGTTTATCTGGACAGCAAACTTTGGTTTGATTGGATTTTTTTGTGTGTGTTGGTTGAAAGCAGAGGTTTGAGGAAGCTGAATAGAATATAGTCTGACATGCCAATATATGACAGCTGGCTCCTGGTAAAACAGTCCATGAGGTCTTTGCCTGTGCCTATTTGCAAAGATTGAAGACACAGTGATGAGTTTCCAAAACACAGCGTGTGGCTTTAAAGCCATGAAATCTACTCTCCTGCTGTAGACTCAGAGTGCTGCAGGCATGCAGGTATGTCATTTATTTTCCCCAGCCATCTTGTGAAACAAACTGTAATTGGTGAAATGCTCCGACACTGTACCTACACAGTTCCTGCTACCGAGAGGACAGCCAGGAACATACTATATATTACCTTCCTACACACCAGTTTATTTATAGCATAATTGGCAGAGCATAGCTATTGCAAGAATAAAAATGAAGCGTATGCAAATCAGTTTCTCCCCTCAAACACAAAGATCTCTTTGCAACCACGGAGATATGTATAATACAATTGATTCAGTCAGCTGGGATGATCTGCTCAAGTTTGCAGGCAACAGGTCCCATCTGGGAATCGAGATGATAACATGGAAGATATTCGGAATGGCATGTGATAGGTCAAGGGCAGAGACCCATGTCCCATACTTAAGCACTTCAAAATAAATGAGCTAGCTAAGTATCCCATGCCTACTCTGCCCACCTGGGAACTAAGAAACGTTTAAAACCTTGTTTTTTCTAATATACCCACATTACAGAATCACAGATTCACAGACTTACAGAATCTTCAGAGTTGGAAGGGACCTCTAGGGATCATCTAGTCCAACTCCCCTGCTAAAGCAGGATTGCCTAGAGCACATTACTCAGGACTGCATCCAGGCAGTTATTATCCCATTTACCTCTCCCTAATACTTGACCTAACAAGCCAAGCATTTTAACCATCTCTAGCAATACCTGCCTTAGTTTAAAAACAGTTTACGTCGCAATCTGAGAGCAAGCTGGCCACAAATGTGTATACAATTGGATGGCAAGAGCGGACAGCTAGAGAGCTATGGGCTTCCCACTGCCTGTCAAAGCAGACAAGTTACAGAAAGGCAACAAATACACTGTTAAGAATTTTTTTCAGTAGACATACAACATGCTATCTGTGGCCCTGTGATTCTTGTGTAGTTTATAACAAGGATTTAGCTCATGTTTAAGCCTACATCTTCAATGTTGTCCCAAAGGCAAAGGGGTTGGTCACAATCATGAGAGTTTAATTAACAGTGGAGAAAAACCACAATGTGATGCCAAGATTTTGCACAGTGTTCATAAAAGTACTCATTTCAAATGAATTCTCCTTCTCTTGCTAGAGCTGATAAACATATAACAATGTACCATAAAAATGAACAAATCTCCTTCCCTATCCAGTCTGGCATCTACATACAGCTGCAAAGACAGATAGCAAGAAGGCTTAGACCCAGCTGGCAGAAATGTCAGGTCTTTCAGCTCTGTATCTCTATTATATCAAACAGCATTAGCTCCCAGCCGTGCCAGTCCTTGGGAAATCCAAGTATTTGGATGGAGAAAGATTGGATAAATCTAAGCCTGGACACGGCTGGAGAAATGACAAGGAAGCAGGACAAAAGGAGGAGCCAGAAATAACTTTCAAAAGCTTGCTTTCGCTAGGTATTACCAGCTATCACGTTTATCTCTCCTTTTACATGTGCCTGATCTCAAGATCACTAGGAGCTGCTTTCTGAGCTCTTTATTGATGAGACCTTCTCATATCTACAGAGGACCAAGACATCACACCCACCCTCAGAAAGAGGCAGGCAAAAAAATCTGCTCACTAATTATCTAAGATTAGTTTAAAAACAAAGACTTGTGTGATGCTTCTTTCTTCACAGCTGCTGGAATCAACACCTTCCTACAGCAAACATCCCCAGACACAGGGCAGGGTGAATCATTTGGGAAAAAGTGAGTAGTTCTTTTGCCTTTGTGTTTGAAAATAGAGTGTGTAACCTTCAACAATGCATTTGGGCTCAAAACACTTTCTATATTTAATAATACACACTGAATCTTTCTTCTTTTGACTTGCTTGCAGTGGCTTCTCACTCGATACAGCTGCCAAGCGAAAGCAGCAGTCCTAGGGACAAGTCCTTCAGGGACTGCTGTTCCCACAGGGGGACCACTTTGCCCCGCATGACCAGAGCAGGTGTGTTACCTAAAGAAGCTGACGCTAATTCTTCATGCACCTGCTATTGTTAGGTTAGAGACTTGCTGTAAACACAAGAGTTTTCTTGTGTTAGAATTTGCTAATGCCTATGAAACTCCATGCTGAAGCTGGCTAGAAAGATCATAAACTTCAACATGCTCAAGAAAAATGAACAGTTCATTTCAGAATGCTCTCAAACTAAGAATTCAGAGCTAAAAAAATAGGCTATACTCAAATCCAAATCCTTAAAAATTAGCTAAGAGGGAGCAAAATAGAGAAGGGTGTTCACATAGTGCTTCCATCTGAATGGTCACAGAGTGTGATGGTGCTCTGAGGAGGGTACCGATTGATGAGTACCTGTTTTGTGTCCAGCCTCAAACTAGAAATGCTTAATTTTCCGATACCCTGGATAGAGCTATAAACAAAAGATAAATATGATTTCAGAAGCATTATTTTTTATCAATTTGGGGTATCCTCCAGTTCCAAACTCTGACATCTTCTATGTAAAGAAAAGCCACAGTCCATACAGTTGCGTACACATGCTTGCACACACGTTTTGCCATCTAGCACAGAACATGGGGAGCCTGGAAAACATGATTTCTGGGATGATTTTTGCCTCCTTCAGCACAAGCCAATCAATCTCAAATCCCCACACTCCAAGGACCACAGATCCAATAAGTCTGATTCCTCAACAGGCTAGTGGGAGCCCTAGCAAACTGCAGAAGCCCCCGCTACGTTCTATCTGGCATAGGGAACCCAAGTACTTTGGAAGCTCCTGTGATTGACTTCCACAGAGCTACTGAGCCTGGAGGTTTCAGCCAGAAATGGGTCTAGAAAGGAGACTGACAGTTGTTGGAAAGTTTCGGTTTTTAAAAAACTGACTGCTGTGGGTCTTTGGGCCAGGATTCTCCTAACCAGCTCTATACCTCATCTCAGAGTGTGTTGCTGTGACCAAGCAGTGGTCTTCCAGTGGCTGTGAAGAGCAGCCGTCTCAACACAAAGGCCCAGGAAGACTGACAGTGCTAGGACTCAGTTCAAAGACTAAAAGAGTAAAGAGACTCAGCTTTCTCCTACATATGGTCTTTCCAGATTGCAGAAGGGCACGTTCCTCGAATAGCTTATGGGAAGTTGCTCATATGCTGCTAAAGGTATTCTGTAAATTAGCAGCAAGTATCACTTCTCAGAGAAGCTGAGTACTAGAGCAGTAGGAAAATGTGCTTGGAGATCAACTGTGTGTTGGTCCAAATTTCTCTTCTTGAATAACTGAGACCATGAACACTCTGATATTTCCTTTCAATACTGTTAAAAAAATGAGAACCTAGATGCCTTAATAAATTGTTTTGTGTTCCTTCAACTAAACTGAGAGTAAGAGACAGACAATAAAGTATCGCTGTACTTTGCCATACAATTGCAAAACAAATAAATGAACAAAATTACTCTCTGGAAAGTCATATTGATCTATAAAGTTGCTTAAAGAGCCTCAAGGCATCTTTATCAAAACAATGTTATCAACAGAAGTTCTTTCTGACTCCAAACTTCGTACACAGAGAAAAGCCATGTCTGCCAAAAAAAAAAGGCAACAGATGTCATTCATATAGAGCTCTAGGATTGGTGTCTGTGTTTTCATTGCTTGCAAAATAGGATAGTCACTTTTTCCTAGGGTAGGCATTTGACAAACTAATTGTCATCAGCGATGTCCTCGTCTTCATTCTTCAATATGACCGGATGCTATCTCTCGTGCATTCCTAAAACAGAGCACCCAGGAAGACCTTTGCAGCACGAAATCCCAGTTGGGGTTAATTCAAACTGATTTGTAGTCTAAATTTTATGAATTTTCAGGCTTTTCTGTAGGACACTCCACTGAGAATCCAGAACAGTATCTCCTAGGTAAACAACCAGCCTTCCTCGAACTGGTATTAGTCACTGGACCCCTGTGCACATTGGCTGACAGCCGTATTTTAGTATAGGAAAGGTTCACTTAACATTAACTTCTTCTTTAGCAGGTCATTTCTAGCTCAGCATAACAGCCAAGATTAAGAACACACCAAAACACCCTCAGAAGGGTCCAGAAGAAGTGTTTCTAGATAAATGTGGTGAAACAGAACCAAAACAGACACCCTCAAAACAAACCTCATGCTGTTTGCAAAAAGGACTAGCCCTTCATTGTTTACTGAATAAATATGTATGAATCTACGGATCTGTAAATATACAGAAGCTTTTCTTAAAAAGAGAAGAAATAATCCTTTGTACTTACATGCCTCTAGTTGATCCCTACCCCTAGGATATTAAACACATTTCTTTCAGTTACAGCTGCATAGTTTCACAATGAATTTAACAATAAATTCACAATTCAGTGTTCCAAGCCAACAATACAAGCAATCATGTAAGCAAGTGGTGTAAAACTGGAATTATACCCAACAAGTGAATTATTAGTAGGAGACCAGACAGTTACTTGAAGAGGTGATTAAAGAGGTCAACAACTATTCTTGTCCATCCTTCTTCTATTTTCAACTTACCTGAAAAACGCAGCCTTTCCTTCACATCTATACTTGTAAATGCCTTTCCTCATATTATTTGGAATTTAAAGGACGTTATGTACTTAATATCATTCAAAATGAGGCCTTTCTACAATATATGTGCATATATATGTATATGTTTTCACACTTAAATGGCAGCCTTTGAATTAGCAGCTTTCACCTCTAGTAAAGTGAAATGCTTACAGGACACATTCATCTCTACTGAATCCACATTTAACCTCCCAACCCAAGAATTTTCAGGCTGAAGAGCAAGACTTAAACATAAATGGTCTGAGAGGCTTCAAACACCCCTTATTTCATCTCTAGGCAAGAGGAGGTGTCTGCCTTATTAGGACACTGAGACCTATTTTGGGAAGCATTAGAAGACCCCTCTCCTAACCTTTTGAGACAGGCCTATTGCAACTATTTTTGAGGCTTCATTCAGTTACTTCAAAAGCCAAACCTTACTTAAACTCTGCTGTGTTTGAAGATATCAACATTTTATACCATTGACCTTTCATTCCCTCCTTTTCTTAGTGAGTATTAAATGCTTCTCAATCAGATTTAAATTTACTTCCAACGTCATCTAGACTAACAAAATTAGCTGCCACTGCCTTAACTTGATATTCAAGCACGAAGCTATTTTAATAAATGTCAATGAACAAATTAAATATTTGAATTTTGATGTTGGTCTCCAGAGCAGAAGAGATTTAATGCTCATCTAAGGAAAAGCATGATTAACATTCAGGTCAGACCTAACCAACAAAACCTGCTGAGTGTTCAGCACTGACACACTCCTAGTGAGTTTTGGAAGAGCTAGTCATAAGATCTGTTTGCATATAAACATATGTGACAAAACTGACAAGCCAATCTTGTAGAATTTAAATATTTGCAGATTATTGCAACATGATTATCACTGAATTGATGACATGGATGCTGTTGCTATGGGAGCTGGACTGATGTTTATATAATGCAGGAGGCATTTGCCTTACAATGCAGGTCAAAGCATGTGTGAGGTTGCTTTGTAGTAGTCAAGTTTTATACCTCATTTGGCTATGGCCAAATTCTGTTCAGGACATTGAAGAAAACAAGGCTTGACCTTAGCCTGCCTTTGCTCCCCATATGGTTTATAGTAGCTTGGATACTTCTCCAGCATATACCAGGTGGCAACATGTCCTATCCACCAACTATCTTTGGCAGGTCTGCTCATGGTATTCCTGGCTTACCTGGAGCCTTTGACATCTGGCAATGCAGTTACAGACTAGCTGTGTATAGAAACAGTGCCTGTCCTGGGGTTTTGAGTAGCTCACAGCCTGGTCAGAAGAGGAGCAGATTGCTGACACAGTAGAACACAGGCACCAGGACCAGCTGCACTGGCCCATGTTACCCACTCTTCTTACCACGTACAACAATACAACACAGACCTGGCAGGAGGGACTAACATTGCAGCACTCCAGCCAACATAGTAGGAAGAAGGGATTCAGCAGGACACTGGCAGAGACGGGACTGCAGAGGACTTCCTCAGTCTTGCCCAGAAGGCCAACATTGCTCTGAGCAAGGCTCTGAAAATAAAGTTGGGAAAGGCATGACTGGATAAACATGGGACAGCAGGACAAAGAAGGAAAGCATGTTTGGGGCGAAGTTTAATGCATCATGTTTTGTATACAGACCTCACTAAATGAACAGCCCTTCTACTGCATTCTCTCTATTATCCCTCCCACATTAATCAGCAAGCTCCACAAAGTCAAGACAAAGAGATGTAGATTTGATTAGATCCTTGATTATCATTGATAGAAGAGTGCAAACAAACACACAGCCCTGAGACAAGGTAAAACAAGGATGTGATTGATATTGTAAACAAACAAATAAGAGATGGGGCACTGCAGATGCAGAATTCCATTTGTGAGGAAGTTAACAAGTGAAAAGAAAGCACTTTTACCTGGAAACCTCCATGACCAAAGCACAGAAAGACAGTCATTTGCATGTTAATAAATTGCAGTCTGAAAGCAAAAACCTAATGAAAAAAAACGATCACAAGATAAGTACTGCCATCCAGAGTACCATTGTGCAAGTTAAAGGATTCTACACACCACTACCCCTTACCCTGTGCATCCCTTATTAATGGCCTGGGGCTTTACTGTTGATTACCACTGCTCCCCAGTACTCACTTGGGTAACATCGTGGGAAGCGGCTGTGATGATGAGAAGCCGCTGGACAGTGCTGCAGCCACACACAAGCCCTTAGGAAAACTAGTACTGAAAGAACAAAGAACAAAATAAACCCAAACCCTGGACAACACCTCCGCTTGAAAAAGGAAAGAAAAATGCTCCCAGCAAAAGTGCTGTTTTGAATTCAGCCCTGGTTATTAACATGATCATCCTGAATCTCAGTCACTGTAATTCATTGTTCAAACAGAGCAGACGTATACAGAGGAGAAGGGAATGCTATGGTACATCAAACATTTGCTTTCCATCCTCAGATAATCCTACCAACGTGTCACTGAATTCAGTGCACCAGAAAATTCTAAATTTCCCATTAGAGCTAATATTGTGGGCTCTGGGGTCAACCTGTGCTCTCTGTTAAGAGACTGTAAATTCAAAGACTTCACTGAAGTCATCTCAGATTTATGAAGGCACATTTGGCCTTGTGACTCCCTGAACTTAATGCCAATTGAGATAATTTTGTGCGTTTAAAAAAAAAAAAGAGAGAGAGAGGGAGCGCTATGTTATGATCATTTCAACAGCAGTTTATTTGAAAAGAAGCCCTGAAAATAATTCAGAGAAAACTACTGTTAAGACAGCATTAAAGGAGCTGAAAAAGAAATTAAAGAGTTGAAGGATGCTCCATTAAAAGATGTTCTGATGCAGGCTTTGTTATGAGCTGCCACTGACAGAAACTATGGTTTCTAACAGGTAGGGAAGGCCTTCTGAAAACGTGGGGAATGGCAGAGCCAGAAACCAGAGGCAAAACAGTTTTACTATTAACTTTAATTTACTGTGCAGTTTTAATCGAGGTGCAAAGTATAAGCAACAGTACCTCCTAGCCTCTCAGAGTGAGAGCTGTCCCAGTGCTTCAACCTTAGAAATAAAAGGAAACAAAGGCAACGGAAACCTACAAAACAGAATGGAGAAAACACAGGTGATCTCTCATGTCATATGTCTGAACAGCCTCAGATATACCCGATCTGAGCAGTGCTACCAAGAGACCCTAAAACACTACTTTTCCTCCAGAGACAGAACACATGAAAAACACGTGGACTATCACGTGGGAAGTATTAGGTTGGTTTCAGTGTGGTCTCTTTTTTACCAACTCCTGATGTTACACTATATGAGTGCCAGAGATATTACATTCATTCATTACTTCCCATGCCAGAATGCAGAACAGGGAACTACTAAGTCCCCACAGACTGCAGGAGTCCCCATGATATCCTCACCCTTGCAGCAGTTCCCTACCCAGCCACTGTAGACCTTCTAGCTATAGCAATAAGCAAGGCAGTAGTCCTCATTTAGCAGGTTGGCTACCCAGTCTGAGAGCAGCAAAAATAATAAAACCCCCTATATCGTTCATTTTAGTGCCCAGCCCAGCCCAAACCACAAGAGACCTTGTCTTTGTGTTGAGCTTGATCCCAACACAAAACTATAAGGGATTATTAGAAGGCCACATGAAAGAATGTAGTTATGGGGAACATGAATAAATTTAAAGGGAACATCTCAAAGTTTTCCAATTTTGACAAACAAAAAAAACATTGCAAAGCTCATTCCCATCTATTTAATTTATTTGGCACTGCATTTAAGACTCCTTGAAACTCATCTGTCTTTTCAAATGAACTCAGCTATATAACAATAGGCCAAACACATCAGCTGCTGGGAAATCTCACAATGTCCTGTCTATTTTTACTTCTTTTAGTATCCTTACTAATTTAAAACACTGTCATCCATAATAGCATGTTATTCAAATTTTAGCAAGAACAACCCCCTCAGAGGCCAGTATTTACTAAGTCATACCCAATTCAGTTCAATTGAACAGCAATAACGATCACTTCCAGGACCAAGGAAAGTAGGTATTTGAAATGGAGCTCAGGGTTCTGACTGTTTGCATGTTACCAAACAACTATGATCTACCTACAGTTGGTTTATTTTTTAAACTCATAATAGTAAGTTTGCATCTGAATATTTTCGTGTCAGAGGAAAGCATCCCCAGGCAGCATTTTTAATACAATTGAGTTTGTTGATTTGTGATTTGTTATTCTCCCTCCTTGTGTTCTAAACTTCTCTGCCTGCTGATGCATTACCTCCCCATGGGCAATGCCCACCGAGTACATAAAGCTGTGATTCGAGGTACTTGGTAAATGTTAGTTTGATCCCAGGATATTTGGTTGAAACACCTGCCACATAAAAATAATTTGCATCTTTTTCTGATGCCAGAAAAAGATCTGTTACTGTGGAAGCTGAAGTGGAGCCAACCTAGATACATCCGCCTCAACTTAAGAACAGAAAGAGTAAGGTTAAAATGATAGCAGTTCATTTTGACTGAGAAGAACAAAAGACTTTGGATCTACGTTTTCCTGAGTCCTTCTTAGCACTTTATATGTTCTGGGTGCGGCCACCAACAGACCCATTCAATAGGCTGTAACACAGTTTGGCAGGGTACTCACACATATCAAGAAAAGTTGCAGGATGGCTATCAATCCCTTCTGACTTCATCAGCTTGTGAAATAATCCTAAACAATCCAGGGGAATGGTGGAAATTTGCTACTTTGGATATCAGAGTGAGGAGAAAAATTTGAAGAAATATTTTTAATAAACCTATCCTATTATGGCAGTGCTATGGATGAGAGGCCAGATTTTAAATGTATCTAGGGAGCCTACAGATGCTTAAAGACACCAAATATGAACTTCAAAGGCACTAATAAGCCTAATTCACATTGCTTTCAACTCCCACCCGCAAATTCCTCATGGTCTCAGTAAGATACAGAAAAAAAAAGCTTGAACACTTGTGTCAGTGCTGCATCAGGGACATAGACACAAGGATTTCGGGGCCAGATTTTGGTATTCAGGAACTGAACTGCCAGTACTTTTGAACTAAAGGATTTGCTAAGTTCCCAAAGACATTATATAGCACAGTCATCAAATACCACATCTCAAACCCATACCAGTGCTTCCTTCAAGCTTCCAGACAAATCTTTGGAGCTTGAAACACAGCAATGTGCCGACACACAATCTACACCACATATCCTCCATACACACCATGGAAGCAAACCTTCCAGGAAGGTGGCTGTCACTTTCCCTGCGCACTATTTGTATCACACACTATTCATTTGAAGTATTTAAGAGAGGTTTTTGTCTCCAGAGTGAAATTAGCTGTGAATTAAACATAAAGATGAAAACATGGAACACACTAATATCGTGCTGCATATAATAGAATTTTATTTGAGGGATAAAATGTAGCAGCACAGCATTTATATGTACTACTGGCTCAGGGTTTTTTCCAGGTTTTTTGTCTTCCATCCAGCTCTGTCAGGGAGAATATTCTTAACATTTGGCACTTTGCATAGGTTAGCATTTACTGATTTTCTAAGGCAAGGCAATGGATTTTTTTTCCTTCCATTTACCTGAAATACTGTTATATGTTTATCAGTTTAGTCATTAAAAAATAAAATTCATCTCCACAAAGAATTACACTGTCATTACAATAAATGAAGAATTAAGAAAAGGCTGGAGCTGAGGGAGATCCTAGATAATTTGGGAATCTTTTTAATTTACGATTTCTGAGATTAACTCAATGATGTACATGCATGAGTTTCCACGTGCAGCACTTTAGCTACAGATCTCTTTTCTCAGCAGATTTTTGTGCTAAGATTATCTGATTCTCAGACATTGACTGAAAGGGCTGGACAGGGTCTAGCACCCATGGTGAAACACTAGCACCTATTAAAATTTTACTACTAGACGCTATTATACTGTCAAGTCTTTTGGTTGAAGACCTTCAAACACTAGTTCTTTATCTGTTGCAATGTACTGATAAGAAGTCGTCCACCAAATACTTCTAACAAGGCCCATTCCTTCCCTTTGGGTCAGTGGAAATATTACAGTTCTGGACTGCATCTTTAATTCACAGGACTTTTCTTACAGTGGTATCAGTATGGCTGTAAAGAAGTATTTGCAAATATTCTGCATAACACAACATTACCCATTCTCTTGGCTTCTTAGTCACTGCCTAGGATCTGCTTTTCAAAGCTCTGAATTCCCTCAAAATCTTGCAGTACTCCTTGAGGTAGAAGTTCCCTAGGGATGGCTTCGGTATTACTCGCAGTATAAGCCAAACCTCAAAGGGTAGGGCAATTACACCAGCCTGAGGGGCTGCTACATAAATGTTTACACCAGCCTTGTTAATGGAGAGTGTGCAGCCGCTTCCAAAGAAGAAGCTGGCAGAAAGAGTGCATACCAGAGTAGGACCCAATTCTGCAAACTGCGCAAATCATCCAGAACAAAAGCACAGTAGTTGCACCTCCCCGCTGACATCGCACACATGACTACCAGACCAGAACCCTGAGGTGGATCAGACATTGAGAATGGCAAACATTTATAGACTACCAGAAGGTGCTTCAGACAGAAAGATGGCTTAAAAGATGCCTCCTTTCACTGCATTTCTCAAGTATCATCACTGATCTGCTAAACGTTCTGTTTATATGTTGTCAGGTGACATAGCTCATTTCAAAAAATCAACACCCCTTAAAGACATTAGAAGATGACAAACACTCTTTACAGTAGGACACCATAATAGACATAGGGGCTGCTGTCAGTCCTGCCTGAATTTGTTCACCTGGAGAGGTGGGAATAACAACCCAAGCAGGACAGAAAGGAAGAAAAAAATCTTTTCTATTGGAAAATTTCAAGAAAACCAAAGTACTTTAGTAAACAAAAGTACTTTGGTTTAACAATTTCACTTAGACAAAGCTATTGCTTCTTAATCAGCTATACTAATATTCATGTCTGTGGTAAAGAAAAACAAGGGAGAATTAAAGCATCGCTAGGGTTTCTTCATGTCTTGGGACCTTTGAATATTTATTGCCACTGAAATGCAAAATGCTAGCTGTGAAAAACTAGATCCTTTAAATTCATTGCTTTAAAATTGTGCGTAATGTCTACTCTGAGGTTGTGCTGGTCAAGCTAACATCTATAAAGCTTTGCAAAAGCTACCAGCTGCCACTCTATATACCTATTACAGGCAGTAGCACTGTTTAATTTGTTCTCAGTTTGCATTGCCTTATATTTTCTTACAGAAGCTACGGCTGAGAAAGAGGGAGCAAGGTTTTTGCCTTATTCGGGTTACTGTAGGACCCATCCAGCAGGTAGGGATCACTTCTTTGACCAAAGGACCCGAGACCCCTGGCTTTAAATCAGACTGAATGGATCCAATTGTTAAGTGCCACAGTGCCATCCCATGCTGTGAAGTCCCACATCTGACCCTGTGCCCAGACTGCTCAGTCTGCATAGATAAACTGCAAGGATGACAGAAAGAAGACATGCAACCCCCTAGAAGTTTTGTAAAAAAAGCCAGGATGCCCCAGAAAACTCCTGGACTGGAATAAATGACCTGCCCTGAAAGGGGTCTGTGGACAAATCAGAGATTTACTTTCTGAAATTTAATTTACCTCATCCAACAGTCCTGAGAATTCTAGGCCAAAGAGGGAAAAAGCAAGGAGGAGATAACGGAAGCCATGGAGAATAAAATATTACAGAGAGGAAATGGAAGAAGCAGCTAAAAGTACAAGCTGGGAAAAAGGTTCAATATAAAGTTTGACCAGAAGCAAATAGGATAAATCCTATCCAACACAGGGTGTCTTCTCTTCCCCTTTCCACTTAATATATCCCCAAATCTGCCCCAAGGATGGGTTATTGTGTGTGTCGGGGGGGTCCTGTTGTACATTCTGGTTATCAACTACTGGGGATCATCGCCTCTGCAACATGGCTGTACACCAACATGCCTGGTGTGACAACATACACCCCTGCATGATGTTGGCCAAATTTCCCCTGTTCCCACCAAACGCCCTAATAGCAGGCCATTAAAATCCTACTTTCCCAATCTGTCCAATGCCCCAGGTGAAACAGCCACACATCTGCTGGTTAGGGCATTAGTGTTGGGATGCAATCAGCTCAAATTTATATCCCAGGCTGAGCCAGAGCAAGAATTGAATCCACATCACCCTGTCCCTGTAAGTTCTCCAGGCCCTGATCATTCGACTGTTTCTGAGTATAGTCCCCCCTTCTAGCCCTATCAGAAAGTATCCCCCCTTCTTCCTCCTCTCCAAACTGGGAAATATTTCCTGAACACTCTTTTGTCACAAAAAAATATACATCTATCAAAAAATTATTGTCTACTTTTTTTCTGAGCAGAAATATTCCCAGCAATATGATCTAGTCTGTCCAACCAACAGATTTACCTTACCCTGTCTTCTCATCTATTTCATACTGCAGATTTCTGAAAGTCTCACACTGCCAGTATTTCCTGCTTCCAGATGGTCAGTAAATAGCACACAAACAAAATAACCCTTGAATTTTCACGTTTCCATCTCCAGCAACTATTTATCCTGTGTATCAAACACATCTTTGATTACATTCTCCATGGGACAATAAAATTATTGCCTCTTATTAAAATCTGATGATGTACACAGAGTTACAATTGCACATATCTGTTCAAGAACTGTGATAAACTCATCTGTGATGACTTCCAAATAGAGAAAACAATTTCTCAAGGTGGAAAACAGCTCTGTCCATAGATTGCTATTAAGAGTGTGTGGCTTGTACCAAGTTTCCTTTTTAAAAGTAGTAGGCTACTGCACTGAATGCTGATCTTTGCCCATAGACTTTTTTAAAAACTGTGCTCCATCTGGAGCAATAAACTTCTCTTGCCTCAAACATTAAACCTTCTTTAATTCTACAGACTAAACAACAGGTGGTAGATTATTTTTCAGAATTAGCAGCCAACTGCTAGAGCAATTCTCAGCCCAATTACTTTAGTTTGAGGTTTGAATTTCATGGCTTAGTGGCAGCCTACATTTCTTACTAGTAGAAACCAACGTCAATTCTCCAAGACACGTGTCACCATTTCCCCAGTCCCTCCAAAGTGAAGACAACTTCATAGCCCTCATTTTAAAGGGAAATACATTTCCTGGCATTAAAACTCTAAATGTAGTAGGAGTGTCATTGCAAAATATAGAACAGGTTTTTCAAAAGCATCCTGAATTTTCCTAACATTTTCTCCCACTGGGCCTCAAAAAAACTCCACGCTTTTACTAAAATGGGACACATTTAGACTGGCACTCAATAGAGATATATAGGACATTATTTCATGCACCTAGAAGAATATACAAAATATGAAAAAAGATTCCCTGTGTCAAGTGGACCCTAATACTGAAATTGAAAAAAACACAAAAACACACCCTAAACTACATGCACAGTGTCAGCTCAAGTCAATTTAATACATCTTTAAAATCACTTGTTTTGCTCTAAATTAGATCAGTAATCAAAATAAAAATCACCAAAGTAACACATGCTTTTAAAATTCATTGCAGGCTAGAAGACAGGAATTTTTCAGTCAGCACATGTTGCCATGAAAACGCCTTAAATCTGGCCTTTTTTTTTTTTTTTTCAAATTTTGTGGTCAGCTTCTTGAAAACAGACCTTTGTTCCCAAACTTCTTGTTTCAATAAGCTGGCATTTTCTGATTAAAAATATTTGAGAAAATCCTGACAAGCTCTAATGCTAAGCACTTCTGAAAAATTCCAGTACTGAGTGATTTAAACCATTATCCCTGAGTTGTATAGGTGTATATTTTTAGAAGCAGCAGTTTTTACACGAATGGCCATTACGGGTGCTGCCATGGGAACAAGCTAGCAGCAGGCTATCATTAGATAGTTGGGAGTCCAGACAGCAGCTAAGCCATGGGCATCTCCCCGCTTCCACTTGCCCTTATATATCTGATTGTTAGGTGACCTGTTTAAGGTAGTTACCTTGTTCGTCCCCAGTGAGAGCCGGCAACTCCGAAGGGCATCTCATCTATCAAACACTGATCTCATGATGGGGCTATTCAGCCTCCTCTGCATCAACTACAGAAGGAGGGCAGCTGCCTGGTTTGAACAAAATGCTGTAGCACCTCCACAGCTCACAGCAGGGAATGTGGATCACTGTGTGGGTAATTGGTAGAACCACCTAACGAAGGCCAATGTGCTCTCTTGCAGACTAGCTGTCCCCATGGCTAGTTAAGGGGCAAGTAAATGCTTGAAAAATGTTCATCTGAGATTAAAGTGAAGATAAATGGAAGATGATGGGAAGAGCCAAGGTTATCTAAGGCCAAAGTTTTTCAGACTGATACATTTCCACGAAAGCCTCCTTTCAATTTCAGTTAAATCTACCTCTACTCTACCACTGAAAACAGAGAGAACCATCTGCCTTGTAAAGTTCACCTCCAGACTTACAGATTTCTTTTAAGTATATTTAGACTCAAAAATAATTAAGGCATCACTATATATTGAGTGTGTTAATTGAAAAATCAGGGACTATGCACTTAACTTTAATTAGCAACTGTTCAGTATTTACTTAGGAGCTTGTCATGCTAGAACTTGTTTAGCTTGCTGCCAAAGATATTTTTGAAATGCATATTTTTCATGTTGGTTTGAAATCAAGGGAGGATGCGGTGTATCACACATGGATATATACATTAATGCAGCAGGCATAATTTCTGATATAATTCTGGAGAGGAGCAACAATGAAGGCGCCACGACTGTTTTTGCTCTGCTCAAGCATGTGACAAACTCCAAGCCTTACTATGGCTGTTTGCCAAACAAATTAAGCCTCTCCTCCCTCTCCAGCCTAACGGTCTCAAGCTCCGGCAATAACAGGGCCATCTCCAGAGCCGGTTCCAGCTCAGACCCACTCAACAAGCTGCTGCTCTGCCCTCCTGGCTTGCTCTGCTGGCAGTCCCCAAACACTCCTGCTGTCTGTGCCCCTGCCATATGTACACTGGCCCTGCTCTGCCACACAGGTTGTTCAGCTTCTTGTCACACTTTCCCACGCATTTTAGGGCTTACTGAGCTGTTCTGTCACCTGTATGCTATTTCGTTGGGTGTCTCTATGCTTTCTGCCCTGTGTCCCTTATACACAGGGATCTATTTTATTCATGACAAAGGCCCACTAGTCATTGATCTAATGTTTTGATAATACATCCAGCTCCAGAGCTATCTGCTTTTTCCATTTAGTTCCATTTCTCCTGCTACCTCAGTTTCTCAGTCTTTCCTCTCCCTCTCCCAGCACCTTGTGCTCCTGTTGCCGCATGGTCAGCACCGTTACTCAGGGTTAGAGTCATAAGAGTCTCCATGCTTTTAACACTTACTTTAGCAATCAGCTCTATATTTATAAGAGTTCTGCTTGTTCCCGTGATTATACAAGGGCCTTATTTCTCCTCTTGCTTACTCCAGGGACCCCATCTGATACAGTTTCTACCAGGATTCAGCAGATCAGACCTGCTCCCTGCTGAGCAAAGCAAGCTTTTCAAGAAGGGAGATGGAATGATTTATTCCCCATACCTGTTCTTGTCAAGGCCTTGCCACTGAGAATATCAATGGGCTGCCAATTAGTGGTATATTGTCAGAGCTTGATACCGGTAATGTCAATAGTGAGATGGAGCTATAAAATCTCCAGTTCAGGTCAGAATAGGCCATAGGAATGCTTACATGGAAAGTCAGGAAGCAGCACAGGTCACACACCACTTAAGTCAAAGCTCCAGAGTTACTACCTTTCCTTTGTACAGCCAATTTTCCTGTAACATCTTCCCTTAGATAGTGTGTGTATTATTTAAAAACAGAACTACTTCAAAGACACAAGTTATTCAACACGCACTTCTTTAGAGCCTGTGCTTTTTCTGCAATATTTCTAGACAATAGCAATAAACACTTCATTTTAATTTTAACCTTAGCAGTAACAAAAGACTACAATGTGCTAAAAACTGAATGCAGACACAAAAACTCACAAGCACAATTTTCAATTAAATTAAGTACCACTTCATTTGTTTTCTTTGATTCTTGACAGCTCAAAACTCAATTTGGTTAATATTTTGAGGAGGTAAACACAATCTACTGGCTTTTTTCCTTTTTGAAGCAGTTTTCTTATAGACAGCATGTGCAAGAATCCAATTATTAATGTAGCCCTCATCAGCTCACCTTCTTTTTGGAGAGGGCAGGATGAATGTAAAGAAAAGATGATGCTTGCTCAAAATGAAATCATCATAAAAGACGAATTTCTACACCTCCAGGGAACTCAAAGATGACATGCTCCAAGTGTGCAGAAGTTGAATATGCAGCAGAAAAGGGCATGGAAGGCTTAATCTAAAGGAACATCCAGAACACAGCATCTCAGCAGGATCTTCTCTTCATCTCACAACTGGTGGGAAAGAAATAAGACCTTCCTGGGCTACACATGCACAGCAAGTAATGCAGCCCTGTTCAAAGGGCGAACAGTAGACTGCCAGGGATAAGAAAACACTGTTCAATACTCAAGATGACCTACTCTAGCCACTCATGATTGCTACAGGCATGTTTTTTAGCCAGCACCTTTGAGCCAACACGAAACATCATCAATCACCTAATGGATGTAGGCATATTCATTCCCAAATAGCTACTGAAAATCTCCCATATAGCTCACATGCATGTACACGTAAAATGTTGAAGCTGAAGCTTTAATAAGCCTACTTAGGCCCAAATACCAGAAAGAGATTTGGGTGCTTCTACTGCCCTCTTAGTAAATAGTCTGTTTTGCCACTCACTGCTGTTGCCATATGCACACTTTCAGGTGAGAGTTTGTATTGCCATTATGTATCTTTATTACCTGCTAGGAGGGAAGCTATTGGACTTACAATTATCCATTACTGGTACCTGGATACATTTCCCGAGGGAAGCTTTCCACTAATTCATACTCTTGTCATGTTTGCTGCATCGCATATAACGTCGTTTTTCTAAATTAGATAAATAAAATATTTATATTTGGTGACCTTGAAAAGAAATGTGGACCACTAGCTCAGGATGAATTTCCTTGAATTCAATAAATATTAATAGAATACAACAAGCACCAGAGCAGAAAAAGAACGACTGATACACCCCTAATGAGTGTGGTGGCATTTATTATTTAAATGACCATTACAAACACTCTTAGCCTTTTGAGGAATTCAAGCAGGAGTAGTAGACAGATGCTCCTGTATGCAGGAGATTAATCATTCTCTCTGTGCAACGCAGAACCAATTAATTCAGTTTTTTGTGTGGTTTTTTTTTTCTTCTCTCCAGTAAACAAAAGCAAATTCAAATCTGAATCTTCTTAGGCATCTAACTTATGTAGTAGGAAGTGCTGCTGTGGCCTCTGGGTAGGAGACAAAACTTCCCACACAAACTACTGTAGCCTGGCTACAACCAGTTTTGTTAATCCTCGCAAGCAAACCATGTTTCAGAGTCAAGAGGACAGGCATGCTGCTGTCTTAGAATAAAAAGCGTTTTGACATGCTTGTGACAGAAATAGCAGTTCTGGTCAGGAATAAAAACTGCTGCATTTTAGCAGATCTCAAAAGCCATGTAACAGACAAATCTGGTGGACTGGCTTTAGGACTCAAGTTTCATCATGCTGGGATCTGGGTAACATAAGTTACCATCGCTTGATTAAAATCAATAGATCAAGGTGATATACACTAACCAAGACCATGGCAGACCATTGTAAAAGCTGAGATGATAAGCAAAAATGGTGATACATAGCACAGTTCTTCCCTTTATGTCTATAGTGACTGGTTCCGGCATACAGCAAAGGAACACCACAAACGCAGGGTGGCCCAGTCCCATCCTCTGGCCAAATGTCCTTGCCCTACCATAGACTTGTACCAGCACCAAAGGGTTACACAAGTTGCTTACTGGGGCTGCCCCTCACCTCCAAAACTCAGAACTTGCAAAACAACATCATCTGTTTCCCAGGGCTCGGTATTGGGGCCAATTCTGTTTAATATCTTTATCAACGATCTGGATGAGGGGATTGAATACACCCTCAGTAATTTCGCAGATGACACCGAGCTGGACAGGAGTGTTGATCTGCTTTAGGGTAGGAAGGCTCTACAGAGATATCTGGACAGGCTGGGTTGATGGGCTGAGGCCAATGGTATGAGGTTCAACAAGGCCAAGTGCCGGGTCCTGCACTTGGATCACAACTACCCCATGCAGTGCTACAGGCTTGGGGAAGAGTGGCTGAAAATCTGCCCGATGGAAAAGGACCTGGGGGTGTTGGTTGACAGCCAGCAGAATACGAGCCAGCAGTATGACCAGGTGGCCAAGGCGGCCAACAGCATCCTGGCTTGTGTCAGAAACAGTGTGGCCAGTAGGACGAGGGAAGTGATCGTCCCCGTGTACTCAGCACTGGTGAGGCCCCACCTTGAATACTGTGTTCAGTTTTGGGCCCCTCACTACAAAAAAGACATTGAGGTGCTGGAGTGGGTTCAGAAAAGGGCAATGAAGCTAGTGAGGGATGTAGAGAACAAGTCTTACGAGGAGCAGCTGAGGGAACAGACGTTTTCTAGCCTGGAGAAAAGGAGGTTGAGGGGAGACCTTATCGCTCTCTACAACTACCTGAAAAGAGGTCGTAGTGAGGTGGGGGTCGGTCTCTTCTCCCAAGTAACAAGTGATAGGACACGAGAAAATGGCCTCAAGTTGCAGCAGAGTAGGTTTAGGATGGATATTAGGAAAAAATTTTTCACCTAAAGGTTTATCGAACATTGGAACAGGCTGCCCAGGGAAGTGGCTGAATCACCATCCCTGGAGGTACTTAAAAGACATGTAGATGTGGTGCTTAGGGACGGAGTTTGAGTTTAGTGGTGGACTTGGCAGTGTTAGGTTGATGGTTGGACTTGATGAACTTCAAGGTCCCTTGCAACCTAGACGATTCTATGACTCTACCTACCATACAACCACAGGCCAGAGAAAAAGGTGCCAAGTTAGCATTTGCATAAAAAGACCCTAAAGTCAAAGGCTTTAAGTTCCACACTGTACATTTTGATTAGATTGAACAAGCACAGGAGATTTGTCACAATGAAGTTCTGATTCTAGTTTCAATGTAATTCTGATTATTTCCACAAAAATTTGGATATGAAAAGAGAAACAAAATAAATCATGTCAAATATCATGCTTACTGGCTATATAGGGCAAATATGAGGGCAAAAAAAAATAAAAGTCAATGTATTCCATTGATATAATCAGTACTGCTTGGCATCTCAAAAAAATAACTTCCAAACCAAGACACTGGTATTTAACATAGAAATTTTTCACATCAGGCTGAGTGAAAATGGAAACAAAAATTAGCAGTTTTGTATATGTAAAGCAACAGCATTAAAAGCTTAGTACCACTTGTTCTGGTAAATCTTTGTGAAAGATAATAGAAAGCTGAAGCTCTTAGGCATCCTTTTATTAAAGATAAAGGCAGAAGAGGCACATTTCTTATCTTTCTTGGTACTGCATGTCCTTAGCTTCACACCTTGATTTGCTGGCTGTTAAACAAGAGGAGCTCTTGCTTTACAGCTGACTTGTAAGGTTTTGAAAGGTTATAAAATTTTGAATAGCCTGAATCTGTTTAGATAAGGCTCAGAAAAAAAGGTAAGATGTTTGATGGGATAGTTACTCCACCCTTCCCTTCCCCTGCAGAGTTCTGCTGATAGGTAGGTACCACTCAAAAGGCTGGAGGCAGGAGGCCTTTTGCCTTCAAGCCCAACCTGAGTCCATTAATATCCTCAAACTCTCAGGTTTGGTCCAAGCTGTCGAATGGCATCCCTAATATGGGAATTGGGACACAGAAATCCTAATGTTTTGTGGAGCGGTTTTTGGGTGATGAAGATAAGTTTGCAGGATCTTTGTTACAAGCTTCAGAGTTTAAAGCCAGAGCCTGATTTGGTGTAAATCAGCAAAGCAGCTCTGATATCTGCCAAAATATTTCTATAAAGATTAGACAAGGAAATGACCAAGTGAAGGGTAGCCTGGTTGCAGAGGTATAGAAGCTAGGAAGAGGATGACATTTGACTTTTAAAGCTGCTTTTGTAAAGGTCAGGTGTCTAGATGCCTGTACATTACATCACACTGGTTAAGGACCAAGTAATTTCACAATTGCCTGGATAAAGTCAGATGTTTACTGCAAGGTAGATAATGATCATCTACTTGAATGTGATGCAAAAACTTATTAGGTGCTTATATGTCTCTTTGAAAAATAAGATCAGAGCTGAGATGTTCCTTTCTCTTCCCTCTTCCTCCCCCTCCAACACTCTCCACAACTGTTCAAGTGAATTTCATGTTAAAGGTACAGGCTTAAACCTCCTGAGACTGAATCTTTGAGTTTATTATTAGAGCAGAGTACGGGTAGGAGCTGCATAGCTTGTTGAGCATAACTTCTCAACACATTGCCTGATACCACAACACAGCCACATCTACAAACAAGAAAACTATTTATTCCTTCTGATATTTTAACTTCTTGCTGCTAAACACAACACCAGAACCTGGCAGCTTTTGCCACCATACGCTTCTATGCAAGGCTACATTTAAGCACATGCTTACCATTGAGCAGGTGTTTACAGTCCATTGATTTCAGTTCTTACAACCTCCACACATGACAATCAAGAACATTTTAGGTTTTGTGTCATTGTGCACAAGTAGGTGGCTTGCACACTGGACACTAGACAGATCCTCTACAGCAAAGCAGCACTCCAAAGGTTTTTCTATCAGCCCCCAAAGTCATTAAACAGGATGCAGTGATAGGGCAGAGAGATTAGAGTGCTGGCGCGAGTTCAAGTCCTGCTCTGCCACTCACCTCCTCTGTGATCTTGGACAAATGATTTAGGATAATGGTACTGCTTTGCTTCCCCAAGATGTTGCAAGAGTCACAGATACAGTGGTGATTGAAGATCTTGCAGTCTCCTACAAAGAGGTGATAGGTCATCTCTGCATCTGCAATTAAGAGCTATCCTGGGGAATATAAGAACGTGAAAGGAAAGCATAGCCAACTGCTATTTTCCAAACCTGATCTTTTCATAGGATTGAATTGCCTTGATATTTTCATGCATCACAAAAGAAAGCCTTGCCAAATGCAGACCTACATCCTCATATTAACAGGAGACAAATTCATGTCATAAAGCAAACGTCATTTCTTCTGCTTCAAACCAGAGGGTAGTTTAGGAACTTTTACATCAATTGGAAGGAGGAAAGTTGGAAGGAGGAAAAAAAAACATTCCCTTAACTATGAAGTTGTTATGACAACTTCTACGTAAGTATGAAGTATTTCCAGCCAATTACCTCTTGCAGTAATATCAGTTGTCTATAACGCACACTGATATTTGTGTGCCTTACAACAAAAACAATGAAAATGTCCATATATCTTTGGAAGAGCAATGGACCTTTGTGCCTGTTAGCTATTAGTGATGAGGTGCAACTACGTAGGAACATGAATACCTCTGAATTTGATGGATATTACACTCTCGGTATCACTCCGTTCGTTCCTCCACAAGCAGATCTGCAGCAAGCTTTATTGCCAGGCTAGCTTTTTAACTAGATAAAAGGACATTCAAGCCCTCTATGGCTCTCACTCACAGTTTAGTCACAGCTAGATGAATTACAGGCTGAAGGACTTCCAAATGAAGCATGATGTCCATTCAACACTGGCAACCAATGCCCCTAAATTTCTCTGTGATCAAGTCTGAGCTTCACTGTTACAGATTCAGGAGCACACGATGTCTCTATATCAGTAAGTCCAGTCAGGTGAGCGTGTACCTGCATATGAGAGTTTTCTCTCTAGCATTTGTTGCAGTTAAATGCAAGTCAGGACCAGTTTCTAGTGAAGATTTGAGCAATCACTTTTACTCAGGGTGCAATGCTGTTGTTACTAACAATGATTTTCACCCTGACATTAGAATCCATGAATGGTGACTATAATGTCCACAAAGTCTACATAGTCCTCTGCACATGAACTTTACAAAAAGGTTTGCAATCACTGGAAAACTTCTGGATATCCATCAGTTGAAAACTGCTGACTAATATCAGCAACAGTACAGGCAGAGTGGCATCATCTGTAGAAATAGTGTCCTGGACCTTCACTCCTCTGGCTGGTCTATGGCAAACCAAACAGACTGCTATCCATCAATTTCCTGAAGGATTTTGGTAACAGTACCCACTCGTGCATTCACAAAGCACAAGTCCATTCACTAACACACCACAGAAATTGTTAATGGCCCTAGAACCAACAGAAATGCACTCAATATGATTCTTCCAGGTGCTGCAGCTGCTTTGTTAACTCACCTCTGTTTTGCATAACCAAAAGGCCCATGCCTCACTACATATATATACTCCAGTAATAGAGGGCACGGCCTGTCTTGGTCCATGACACAAAGCACTGACAGCAGAGAACACCAACAGAAGAAGCTGCAGACAATTGTACACTAGCGCTGCCAAACCAGACAGTGTGAAGTAAATTTAAAACAAGAGGTGGTTTAGTTACACTGACACATTACTTTGCCCACTTTAATCCCTTCAACAGATGGCTATGTCCCACCATAACAGCTAGAACATAATGACTCCTTTTGAAAGTCTCATGCCATATGTGTGATGTTACTTGTCACTGGAAAGATGGAGAACATCACGGTTCTCCTACTCCTAAAGCAATTGGCTCAGATGTGCAAGAGTTAAAATCCCTCACAGTTCCACTTTCAAGTAATGCTTTGTGGAGTGCTCATGCATGCCAGAGTGCTGGTAGACCTCTGCTCACATTGCCAGTTTTACCTGTCTCCTTTTCAATAAACAAAGAGCAACTTCAAAAAACCCAAACAATATATAATCCAAAGTTTAACTATCTATTCTGGTTAAAAAGAAAGAAAAAATACACTGTACAATAGAAGGCAGAAAGAATGTCTAGAACATGATTATCAGAATTATAATAATTTAAACATTTTTCAGATGCTTTTAGTATTCTCTAAAAAATCAGGGAATTGTATATGGATTCTTAATCTTCTAAGCATTTCTACATTCCAGAAGAAGCTAATCCCTGTGACACTCCATTGGATAAGGCACTAAATTACAGGCAAGCATGTGATACTGCAGAGTAGGCAATTTAAAGCCTTTCTTTAAAAAAATCATCCTTGATTGAAGCATCTGTGATTTGGTTTATGTAGGTGATACTAAAAACAGTTTCCTGATGAACATAGCTTCTGGCACAATTATTTATTTCAAAGAAGCTGTATGTCTGAAAAAGGGTTTCAAAAGAGATTGGGCAAAACAGGCATTTAAACCTTTGACTCGTTCTTAAAAGATCATTTTTATCTACACTGAATTGAAATGCCATTAAAAAAGAAAAAAAGCCATTACTTAAGCTAGAAGCATGCTTTCTGCTTTAAAGAGGTCATATATAATGGGAAAAAATCCTCTTTTTAAAATGTGAACTGTATATATACACCATACCTCTTGTCTCAATAACTAATTAAGAATGTGTTTAAAGGCTTTGTTTAAAGACATGCCTGTTTAGTAAAGGCAGAAGTGCCTTACTGAATTCAAGAGTATAATGTAAGTATACACTTCATTTTTTTGAAGAACTGCGTTTGATTTGATGGAGAAGAATTTCAGAAGGAAAAGAAAAAGATGGTCTCCCTGAGTTCTTCAACTGAACTGTGTATGTGATTTCTGATTCACAGGAAAAGATTTCATCTGCAGCACTTAATTTCTAAACAAAGGAGCTCTGTAATTATCTCTTGGAGCTTGCCAGTGTAAACACAACAGAACCCAAGAAGCTGCTTTGCAAATGAGGGTTAGTGCAGCATATGATATACCATATAGGACCAGACAGCATTAAACAAAGGTTAATCCTCAACAGCAAAAGATATTACATGGACTCTCTTATTGAATACCCTAACAGCAAAGGGGGGGGAGAAGAAAAAAGCATTACCTCTCAGATAGTTAATTATCTGCAATGTATATGCAAATATCCAGAATTTGATGAGGTCTTTGCTTTTCACCTTTAAGCACCACATCAGTAATTCACGAAGCAGCTACTAACATTGTCGAGTGCAAGCAGCAGTGAAAATTAAGCACTAATGACTTCAAAGGTAGGGTGCCCATAAAATGAGTAGATACCTCTGAGGTCATCTGTACTATCTGAACATAAGTGATGGCAAACTGTGCATGAGCTGAGCATTTCATCAGGTGCACATTTCTAAAAAAGCATCACTAATGCCAATGGTGGTTATACAGACAGCAGGTGAGTTGCTATGAACAAAAGTTCACATCACCATTACTAAGAAGATCTCCACACATTTGCTGGCCTTAAAAGCCACCAGCTTATGAGACAGCATTTTAATAAGGCCAGAGAAGCAAAATAACATACTAGCGAGTCACTGTACTGGGGAGGTGGGTCGACAAGTAAGAAAAATGTGACCACTTTGGTTTTGTAAGCTTTCCTGAGGACAGAAAGATTCAAGTGAGCTGCAGAATTATGTGTACATAGTCATTGGCTTTTCAGGGCCACTTGTGAAGTCTGAGCCTCAGTTATTTGAAGAGTTAATCTGTGACAAACCACACTGCAGCAAGTCAGTCAACAATGTGACTATAAAGTTGCTGCAAGAAATCCACTAGACTTTCAAGCTATCCAAACAAGCATATATTGGATATAGCTATTACAGTAAGTTTAGTCCTGAGAACTAGCAATATGGTTTACGCAATATTAAAGAGTAAGTGCTGAATTTACAGCGTAAAAGTTACAATTATTAAGTGAATGATACATTAGTAAATTAAGACAGCTGCTCTTGATGTAACAGCATTCAAGCCTCCTATGAAGATGTTTCCGTACAACTCATTTTCCATCTTACTGTGCTTTCAGTATTTCAACCCAAAAAGAACATTGGAAGAAAAATTTAATATAAATAACTTCAAGGAAGAGGACAAATCAATGGGCCCAGTGTTTCCACGCTCTTGAATTATTGAAGTACTGTTTGACTTGGATGATTCTGATATACAGATATGTCAGAAAATGCGCTGCTCTGTTGGTGTTCATTTGAATGCCCCATGGGGCTGTAGCAATTTACACCCACGGCCTGCTCTAAACCATGAATAGAGAGGGGAGATTTGATTTTTAAAGTGATATCTCCATGAAAAGCTTGTAGATCAGAGATATATCTGGTTGCTTTGATTTTTGACAATAAGCATGAAGACTACTGTAATGTACATTTAGAATCAATAAACTTGAGTCTTAGCATGAATGGGTGGCAAAGGCACACAAGCTGATCTGCATTAGAAATAGTGAAATCAGTTCATTAAAAATAAAGAGGTACAACAGGGGAAAAAATACATTTTCCAGAGTTACAGTACAGCTCTTTAAGTGGGTTGACAAAATAAAACAGGTGAAATGGCCAAAAAATCCAAATAGAGATGCTGCACAATTAGATCAAATGGCATGTATTTTATTACAGGCAAAAGAAACAGGTACTTGCACCCTTCGCAACACTCTGAGATTAATCATTCATTATGGGTCTGGCAGAAAATAAGAAGGACAGGATAAAAGACTGCTGCCATCAGTAGCACTCCCTGAATTTAACAAGGTAAAACTCCTGTTCAGCTGGAACGATGAAATTATTGAGGTCTGGGAAGCACAGGACTGAGAAAGCATAAATGATTTATAACTGACTGAGGACTCCGCCTTAGCGTGTCTCTCAGAGCTATGAATTCACCTGCCTCAGACAGGAGAAGACCTCCTGACTATCAGCAGGAACACATCTCCCATCTCTCCCCAGACCAGGCAGGACACCAAAGGTACACGACTTGCAATAAGTAATCTTTCTTCAAGAGGCCCCTTTGACCTGCTGGCAGTGGGAGGAGAGGTACGGCAAGAAGGTGGCATGCCATGGCTTCACTTGAGCCCCACAGTGTCCCTAGAAGAACAGTTACCATTGGAGATACTAGAATATGTTCAAGAAATGCTTTAAGATAAGCACAACCAAACTGGCCTCTTAGGGCCAGGACTAACTGGACTTGCCAGACTAGACAGCAAAGTTACAACAATCAGTTCCTGTTCGAGTTGTAAACTTGTACACTGCAGGGCCGGCGCTTACCCCTGAACCTGTTGAACAAGATTATAGCTGACAAACCTGGAATGGAGAGACAATATGATATATACAGTAATACATCGGGCATAGAAAGGCTGGAAAACAAAATTAAAACAAAATTCTGGTGAGGCTGGAAATTCTCAGACTTTGATGGATAAAAGCCAACCCTTAGTTACAGGGATTTAGGTAGGTTGTATCATAATTGCTAACCCCAGGATTTCTTTTCCTGAGGTAGGCTGCTCTGCCTAGTGTCAGCCCCATGTTGTCACTCTGCTCCCAGACAGTCTTGCTCAGCAAGCACAGGAAGATGTCTGCTCAGTGGACTAGCTATGTGAATAGTGCCATGCTCCTGCCTTTGCCTCCTCACAAAAAGGGGATTTATGACTATTTAAAATGGAAATACTGCTTTCCAGCATGAGACCTCCACTTGCTGTTGGGGATCTCATGCAAAAGAAAAATAATATATATTAATATATGTAAAATTGAAAGAAAAACCCTTTTGAGAAATGCATGTAGCCAGCTGGGGAACAACTCCTGAGAAAGTTGTTATACAGTGGTTAGTGAATTACTTTTTCCAGAGTGGCAGCAGCTAAATTATCAATATCCAGCAAGTGGCTGTCTTGATTACAGTAAATCCTAAAGGCAATACAACCTCTTCAATGGAAGAACCAACGGCATTGCTATTTGCAGAATCAAATCACTTAGTTCATGTCAAGCCTTTGATTTCTGCCTGCTTCTTTTGGACTTTGAAGGTTGCATTATGCATTAAAACCTGGGCCCCACAAAGTTTTCTCTGCCTTGGAAAATAAAAAGACTTTAAACTGTGATGGTAAAGGGGGAAAAAATGTGAAAATTGGTCTAGAAAGTGCTGCAGAGCCAGCCACAATTTACAGTTCTAGGCTGATTTTGGGGACTCAGCAAGGTCCTGATTCAGCTTCAGTTTTTATGAATCCAGAAGAATGAAGCACTGTTAAACATAGAAGAAAAAACAGCCAAAAAAACATCCCAAACCCAAGAATTGAAAGACATTGTGTTTCAATAAGGCCACATTGTGGCCTTATTTGTCTACAAAGTGTCATTTAATCTGTCTCAACCATCACACCAAAACTTTTACTATTCATAGGGTTGTCTTGTTCCAGTCTATCTATTTTGTACTATTAAAACAAATTTTAAAACAGGAGATCTCAAGGCTGTGGCTGGCTCCTCATGCTCATTTTAAGGACACAGCATCAAACTTATTAGTGTCAGTGGAAGCCTTCATAGGTCCCCTGTTATTTACAGTCATTTTATTGTTGTTGGATTTCTGGGAAAAACTTTGAATAAGCAAACCTGTGCAACAGAAAAGGGCAGCCTGGATTTTTTCCATATCACCTTTCTATTATTTCTCACTTTTCAAAGAAGTTTTTAAAAGTTCTTAATTTTAAAGATGGGATTTTCAGATAGATGGCAGCTAATTCATTATAATTGCTTCTCCAATTTTCTGTGATACTAGGGTGCCTAACTGCAAATACCACCTCCAGATTACAGTTCTTTCCCCTAGCTGAACACAGCTTCCTGAGAAACAGCCTACCTTTTGGGAAGTGAATCTGAGGGACTCAAATTTAGACATCTGGGAGACCAAGCAGCATCACAGTAACTCATGCCTCAAAACAGGTGCGTGCAAGGAAACTAGGAACAAACTGGAGTTCAGAGACCCCAGGAGATACAAAAGGCAAAGGGGTCAGGGGAAGCACTAGATGAAATACCACCCGTCAGAACAAAAGCAAAGGAGATGCTGGGGTTTATTGATTCCTCAAAGCTCCACAGATAAAGTGGGGTTTATCAAAATTCAGGGCATGCAATACATTTTCCCCAAGGATCACCATTTACCTTGCACAGATACCTGTCATTATTTAATGTTTCTGTCTTGCTATTCAAATACATTGACATTCAGTATTTTCTTGGGGTGCAGCAAAACCCAGAACTACCTGATCTGCTCAGCCTTCCATCTGCAAAGTGGCCTTTGGCGTGAGGAAGGGATAGGTGAGTGTACAGGTCCCACCCTGATTTCTATTTTTGCTAGGATATCCTTTGAAAACTTGTAATTATTAAGACTGGAAAACTGAAAAAAAAAATAAAAATCAACAGCTTGTTTCTTAACATAGATATGCAGGAGAGAATCATCTTGCCCAGCACTGAATGGCTAAAAGTCAGGCATCGCGGCTAAGCTAGTTATTTTAAAGAAATCAAGCGCCTCTCACAGACAACCCACTCTATCATATCAGAGGGAACTTAAACCATCACTTAGACACTTGCCCTGCGGATGGGGAAATTAATCCTTCCCCAGGATTCCTGCTTTGCATAGCCTAGCCTTTGCTTTTCTGCCATAGTTGAAACCACAAAGCAGTAGTAACAATCTTCTGTTTACACTTGATGTATTTCAGCTCCTAAACAGAAATGGTGCCTGGCTGAGTTTCAACTGAAGAAGCTTCCCTCGCTCTTCTGCACAGACGGAGATGCCGGTTTCTCCCAAGAGAAGAATTATGAAGAATTTTTAATGCTGCTAGTGTGACCTAATCACCTTGGGTATTTTGAAAGAAATACGTATGAAGGCTGCACATGTGCCATAACTACATCACTACTAATCAAAAGCATCCTGAGCATTTTATAGTGTTTGTTACTGATGTGACAGACAGAACCATGTCAATCTGTTGTATCAGCTATCTGCAGGACTGAGGGCAGCAGTAAACCCAAGTTATAACAAGTGATCAGAAGGACCATCTTTGCAGCTGGTCTTTTGTGCCTAATCCTTTTTCACAGCATCAGAGTGAAAGCGGTTCAAAACATGCTCAGAACTGGTAACAGAAGACTTATGAATGTGTCTGAATGAACCCCTCACAGACCTAAAACACAGAATTGATTGTAAAAACAAATGAATTTGTGTTTGATTTGACAGTCGTTCTCACACCCTGGATCTCCTTGCTGTCCCAGAGAATAGCTTACAACCAGTGCTGTAGACTCTTTGGAGCTAGTTGTTATTTTGGAGCTAGTTGTTCTCTCCCCTCCAAAAACCAAGTGGTAACTCTCCAGTAGACTCCAGTAGATTTAGCAGTGGTCCAGCTTTCCTGCATAAAGGTATTAAGACATGCATTAATAGAAAACCTGCAACACAGAACTCCCTGTTAAAAAAGCTAGCAGATGGCAATTCAGAGGAGGAATTCCTGGAGAAGGAGAAACAATGAGAAGTAAATCACAAAAAGGTTGGCACAAGAGCTCAATTCATGACCTTTACAAAGCCTTCTGTGCACACAAAGCCCAGCTGTACTTTTTGGTTCAGACTGAACAGGATTTCTTTATGGTTTTCAACCCTGCAGGTGCAGATGAGTAGACAGAAGGCCAGGGACAACAGCAGCACTCATGGAGTAACCAGAGACTGGTTAAGACCTCTGGCTATTACTTCAGTTTAGACCTCACTTGAGGTTTGTGCCTTACATGATGCTCCCAGCTGTGTGTGGGAACCCCATTATGTAGTGCTTGAAGTCAAAAGCTGAGTATTTCCCAAAGATGGAAGACAGACAAGCTCTGTGCTAGCCCAATTCCTCCCTGCTAGTGGTAGCAGCTGACAAGCCTGGATAGCTGCCTGCCACCGACCCCGGTGGTGGTGCCACCAGCCAGGAGATGCTCTAAAAGACCAGCTCAGACATTGTTCCTGGACGTACCTCCTTTCTCTTCTAGTGTCCTCGGTCCTCATTTGCTGCAAGTGTCTTTTGTAAGGGACAGGTGGGTTCACCCTGGCTCCCTTAAGTTCATCATCAAATGACCATGAGGGAAGCATTTCTCCCCTCCATCCTTCAGACAGAAGATGCACGGTCCAAGCTGCCTCTGTTCCTGGTTTGCCTGCATGCATGGAGAATTTAAGTCCCACAACACAAGTCCAAGGCACATGGGAAGGACCTGATGACCCTTTGTCACTGCAGCTGACAAAAATGGCCCTTAAAACTCCAAGCACCAAACCAGCTGGGAAATACATTCACTTCCCCTTGGAATGGCAATATAGTCCTTCACTGACCTGAAAACCAAACCAATCCAGTGTTCTCCCCATCACCCCCACCCAAACATACACAGTACAGCTCCAATTACCCAAATACTTCATGGGAAATCCAAAATACCAATTAGATTTGGAAACGATCCCCCTGGGCTTTAAAGACTGCCTCAGACACCCATGGTCCAAGCACGCAGACTTCAATGTCTTTTGGCTGGTCCTCCAGCTTTTGCAGGCAGCAAGTCTGTGCTCTGGGACCACTAAACCCAAAGGGCAGGCCAGAGGACTCCCTGTGGCCAGCTGGCTCTGATAACAAGCTGGAGCTCATGCAAGCAATGCCAAGACAGCACGAAGGAGATGCCAGACATCTGGCTTAGTAGTACAGCACAGGGAACATAGTTGTCTCCCACATTCATCTATCCAATCTGTCTAGCTAGATTCAACTAACTGGTACGCATTGGCAAAGTATCTGTCTCCTCCCTGCTTGTTGCTCTTAAAAACATACCAAGCCTCACACAACCAATGCTGTGACTAGCACAGGGTTATTTGTAAACAGAAAAAGAAGAGAATTTACCATAGACTTAGTTATGTTGCAGGCAAAATAACATGTAACACTGAATCAATTGCTTTGAAAACTCACAAATAATCACAGAATAGCTCACAAAGCCCAACAACCCTCATTATGTCATTAATAAGGTGTTGTTCATCTGCTTCCCCCTGCTTTAACTAGCAGGTCTGTCATAAACACCACTGACAACAGGATGATTTCTTAAACATAAACATACTATCTTGCAGTCACCACATGTGGTTTTTCTTTGGGTAAGCTTACATTACAACTTTTAGTAGAGTGAAGGATAACTAAATTTCATAGGAGCAGAATTCTGTTAAGACAATAACATTTTCCTTTTTAATTAAGGCTAGTTAGGATTATTTTGTCTATATATATGTATTAAAAAAAAAAGAAAGCATTATTTCATCAAGATCTTAACAGATAGAGCTTGCATTAAGGAGAGTTTCACTAGGAGAAATGGTACAGGTTCAGGAAAGATTTCCAATGAAATGAGTATTTTGACTACAAACAATTTGAGAGACCTTTGTCCCTGCTAAATTGAGCATACTGTGTGTTACACGAGATGTGGCTGATGAGTACAGCACCAAATTCAGGCTCAGCTCAAGCTGGCACATAGGGAGCGGAGACCAACAGCCTTCCACACTGACTTTGGGATGATCAGGGTGATGTTACTACAGCCAGCCAGCTGGGCTGCAGTTCTGGCAAGCAAAGGCTGGACAGAGGGCCTCAAAAAAAATAAGAAGAGCCAAGGCACTTGAAGGGCCAGGCATTTGCCATTGACTTAGTAATGACTGAGCAATGACTGAATTAATAATTTAGTCTTGTAGCCTGGGGCTGAGTGGACTGTCAGTGAGCTGTACAGTTTGGGTTGTTTAGGTTTTTTTTTTCCCACCACAGAAGCTACTCTTTTTCATTCAAGAATGTTTGTTGAACTTGACAACATTTACTGAAGGAAAAGAAAACCCATGAAATATTTCATCATGTGAAAGAATGTCATGTTTTATTAACAACAGAAAAATGCATCATAAATTTGAAGTGACCTTTTGAATGTAAAGTGGGTTTATTTTATATGTATATTTAGAGAGAGTCTGAAGTATAGGAATTAAATCCAGAAGGGGACATTCAACAAGCACATCCACAGTGGGACTGTCACCTCTGAGGAGGGAGTTGGGTGCTAAACCAGATAACGGTATACGTTACCAAAATTTTTGAGTGCATTCTACTTCTGACAAAGTTTTAACTTTGTCTTCCACAAGTTATATGCCTTTAAAACCCATCCCTGAGGCCTGGTTATGAAGCATGAGAGATCAGAGGACTCTACAAATGGCTGCTCTTATACAAGATTTTTATTAAGTATAGACATACCACTTGTTTGAGCCATGCCACAAAACACAACTCTACATTCATTGCAACTTTTCTTATGCCTCTGACGATGCACACAGATGCAAAGACAACCTTGGTATTTCACTCCAAAAGCAGAACTCAAGAACAGCAGCAAACCGACATTGTTGGTTTCATTGTTTTGGAGGCTTTTTTTGTTTGTTTGGGGGTTTTTGTGTGGTTGGGGGGGGTGTGTGTGTGGTTTGTTTTTTTTTGTTGTTTTTTTTTTTTTGTAATCTGGCTGTTTGGGGAAAACACTTGCAGGTATCTTGTTCCTGTTCAGTAAGGAGGCAGCAGTAACTTAACAGGAAAAGGTATTCCTCCATCCAGTTGGGAATTCTATGTTAAGAGAAAAATCCCTCAAAGATAGAAACACTAGAAGTGAAAGACTCATTCAGAAAGACTGCAACAAAACCTCACAGGAACCATAGCCACCTTAAAGGACTGTATGTGCAACCTGAATCCAGCGCACCCTGGATGGGCTACATCGCCCCCAAACCCCCACAAGCTTTCTTCCGGCTGTGGAGAATAACAATTTTTGGCTTGTCATCTGAACATACCCTGCAGCCTAATGCATTGTAAACACCTTCCTAGAGTAGAGCTGCATCAAGCCATCATCTGTGTTGTACTTTGGAGCTGGAGCCCTAGCTATTTTCACGTTAAAAAAAATAAAGGAAGTTCTTGGGCAAAGTATTTTAAACCAAAACAAACTTCAGCCCAGATATTGTTTCTCCTTTACCTATTGCAGCAAATACAAGATGAGATATGATGTATCCTTTATAGGCAGCCTTGTGAAACCTTCAAGTGCAATATGTAGTAAAGTCCACTGCTGAGACTACGATCAAAAACCCTAATACAGGAAAAATGTCAAAGTGAGAAAAGAGCTAGGAAATGTTAATAGCATGCCTTTAATCGCATGCTGGCTCTTCATCACAAGGCAAACAGCTTGCTAGAGCTTCAGTTGTACTACAATGACAATGAATGCAGCAGCATTGTTAACACTGAGCTACTATTATGTTCTTAAGTGTGCCTGACTTATTTTTAACAGAACAGTTCAGTTCACATATGTTACACAGACAATAGCAGCACTTTAGAAGAGGGTATAAAACTTTCAAATCTCCAGAGACATGTTCAGTGTGACAGTAATTCACAGTTTGTTCAAAGCTCCCTTTCAACAGAAAATAGTCTCCTGCAGTAATGCAACACCCCCCCTTTTTTTTTTTAACAGTTGTTCCATTCATAAACTGGAAGTTGAAGTAATAGCAAAAATTTTACAACCTAAACTCCTAAAAATACACGAAGAAAATTTAAAACCATCTCAAAGTTTACCCATTTCAGCTGCAAACATATCAAGAGAGTATGAATTTCACTGGGCAGGAAACAAGAAAACAGCATCATCTGTTGATGTGCAAGAGCCCATTGTTTACTCAAGGCAGACAGAGGGAGCTGTTGCTATTCAAACGAGAGATGGTCTCAGACAGACACACATGATGATATATAATCAAGTAGTTTGAAAGATGACTGGCACCAAAGACCTCATTTACTAAGGTCAAAGAGAAAATGCATCTGTAATTCTCCCTATTTGCTTGTATAGTTTTCATCATCTCTTACAAAAAAGCACCATCAGTAATGCAGAAGTGTTGCATAACATTAAAAATAAGTTTTTCAAGCCTGCCTCAATTACAGTCCGTTATCAAAGCCAAATAGATTTGAAAACATTTATCCCCAGATGTGCCTTATACCAATAGAGGGTTGCAGCCTGAAAGGATCAAGGGCACATCCCATGCTGCCTCAGGGCACCATGGACCCAGGTACAAATTGACTGCTGCAGGCTTGCAACACGACCCTGGCCAAGTCACTTTGCTCTGGTCACCCTCCCTGCAATAGCCTCCCAGCACTGCTGGGAGCAGTTCTAGGTAGGACCCATCTTCGGTTTTCCAGGCTCAGGCTGTTTTCTCAGTGACCTATCTAAAGGCTGGCACCTAAATTGTTGAGGAAAAACAAGTTGTCGTCAAAACCTAGGAACAGGAAACTATGAGTACCTGTTCTGAAACAGACTTTAGTCCAGCTAACTGATGTCTCCCATCTAGCAATTATTTAGAGCAAGAGTCAATACAAATCTTGACCCCACTACATTCTCCCACTTTGACAGGTAAGAGATGCGTGTTCCCAAGAAAGATTTTATCTAGAGCCTTAACTGCATTCATGGATATTCAACATGTTCATTAACTTGACTAAACCTTTCTGAAGTTTTACTAATACCCTCCGTAGCATTCTCTGGCAGTGAGGTTCACAGGTTAATTAAGCACTGCAAGGAAAAAATAGTTTTGAACTCTCCACCCAACAACTTAATTTGCTGCCTTATTTTCTTCTTGTGAGAAGTTTCTCAACAGCCCTTACCCTCCAGCCCACATACAGAAACAAAACCACTGTCCAATTATCAGCTATGGCACTAAACACTAGCTATCACTGCTGTCCTCCCAGGACAGGGGTTCACCACAGAAAGGAGGAAAAAAGCCAACACCTCAGAGATGCAGCCAGCAGACTCCAATTGAAGTCACTAAACTCCACAACTGCTCAGAGTATTTGGCTAGGAGCACAACCCTTTTTCCTTTGCACTTCACTTCTGCTTTCTAGCAGCTTCATTCAATACATTAACAGATTTCCCCCTGCAGCACAGCAATGTCCTTGGCCTCAAAAATTGTGACAAGACTTGCAACAATTAGCTTAAACTGGATATCTGAAGACCTTTCATTAGCAGGATCAGTAGCAAATAGTCTGCAATCCTCTTAAAGCAGAGATCTCAACTTTGAATAGGAAGTTTTAGGAATACAGAAAACATGCCAAAGTATTATCCTGCTATATTGCTTTTGCTTATATTGGCAAGAGTGTTGTGCTGTATAAAGTAAGGTTTAGTTTAACATTCCCTGAAAAAAAAAAAAAAAAAGCCTCACAAAAAAGATTTCAGCCTCAGCAATTTCCACATGCATATACTTCCCCACTCCCTCCTTTCAGCACCACCTCACATTTGTCACTTTTGACATCTCTTCTTGGGTGCCTGGTCATTTCCTCAAACTGAGGCTCTTTGAAACACAGTAAGTCTGACCTTTGTCCTTCTACAAAATTTCCATTTCTGTTTTCATGGCCTGTTAGTTTGGATGCAATCTTTGATTCTCTGTTAATGGTATTTTAACTAGAGCTGGGTGAAACACCCAATAAAATAAGAAAGCCCAGGAAACCAGCCTGACCAGCACCATACCCTTGCTAGTCTTCACTCTGTTACAAACAGCTAAGCAACAGAGCACAAAAAGAGGTCAGAGGTTCATCATGTTTAGAAGCCATCCTTTGGATTATTTACTGCCTTCTGCCATGCCTGAGCTTTAACAGAGCTAGCATCCCAGTAATTAAACAGGGAACTCTATTGCATGTTCCTATGGAATTTAATGACTAATATCTAGTCAATATCAGAGCACAGGCTTCCTGCTCTCTATTTCATGCACAGGTCCTTCAGGTGGGATTCCCCAAAGTACTCAGTATACCTCACCTTGTTGCAGCCAGTGGCATAAAACCTCCTGACATAAGCAGGAACAGAGCTTAGCAATGCAACATCCTAGCTGCTCTTTCTCCTACCTTTGAATTTGTCTCCCTACTGCCACAGACAGTTTAATTGATGCCAGGCAAGTTGTTAAACCCCATCTCGTGTAAGTACATGGAAGAGACATACATCATTATTCTTCTGAGCAAAACCTGAAGGTATCCACTCCACAGAGGGGATTCAATTTCAGAATATAGTCCAAAACTGTACTTTCTATCTTGTTTAATACTTTGATTTATATCCTCATTAGCATGGGGGAATAGCTCCTATTAAAACTATTAAAGATAATTTTTGCAATAATATCAAAGGATATGAGTAGGTGTAATGATAGTACTAACGATAAAAATTAATAACCATTCATTATTTTTAATCATATGTACAGTTGAAATGAATAATCAGGAAAATAAACAAGACATTTTATATGAACCTAAAACTAAGGGGATATGAAAACACCATAAATTATACTCTAAATTATCAGTTGTCCACTCAAAGTTTAATATTGCACTTTTACAGAGAGGGAAGTATTCTGCAGGTAGGCCAGACAGCCAGGAACCAGTGAGCAGCATAACATCAAGTAAACGCCTGTTCACCACTTCATACCTGCATCCTTTAATGCCCCCCTCATGCTGACACATCCAGGATAATGGGGGTGTTTGGCATCTTACTGCCAGGTATATGAGAGATCTCCAGATTGGGATGTTATTAATGCTGAAAAGCACCAATAACAACATTTCTTCCTTTAATCTCTATAGCTGTTCCTTTACTATCCCATTGGCCATGTCTGTTCACATCATTAGCTCTTAGCATGGTGCTATTTCTCACTCATAGGGAAAACAGCGCAGCCAATGTCTCTACAGACTTCAGCAACACACCCGGGGTTCAAGCTCAGTTGTCAGCACAAGTGACCAAAAGAAATACCCATGCAATTTTGCAGGATTTGTTTAGCACTCTCAGTTTGATCAGCGCCTACCCAAGCTGAGCTTCACACAGCAGCTCTCAGCAGTGCAGATAAGGAGGCGGGGCTGACAAGCAAGAACTCTCCTGCCAGACTGACATACACAGCAGTTGATTCTTCCAACCATGTTCCCTTCCAGTTATGGAACAGCTTCAAAAAGTGTTAACTTGCACTAGTTGTATTTTATTTCAAGCATGCAAGACTAATGCCTAGCAAATAAGATACCATACTTCCCATCCCTGTTTCAAAGCTCTGAAAACACAGCTTATGCTAAGCACCACCTTCAAAGTACATACTTAAATGATACTTGCACCTTTTGGTCTTAAAGGTGGAAAGATTTCTTCTCTTCTTGGAAGGAGGACTGTCATTCAGGTTTTGTTTAAGGACAAAGGGGCAGGCGGGAAGTCAAGCAAGAAATAGACCTCTGAACTGATCAAGTTATTTTCAACAACAGAACTGCAATTTTGTTTTTCATTACAGGTCACCTTAAAGGTTTTGCAAGAGCCTTTGCTAGATATTAAATTCCCCAGTGAAAGTTACAACAGCCATTTGAAAGTTGAAGTGATTTCATCTTCAAAATCAAATGTACGCTTTGTTGTCAAACTCTGTTGTCAAAAGCTCAGTGCTTGTGTCATCTAAAACACATGCCCTATTTTAATTCTGAAATAACTGATATGGCTTTCGTTCTCCAGACAGGTTGCATCTTTGAAAGTTTCACCATTCCACAGCCTCAGAAGCTACACTATTCCACAGCCTCAGTAAAGGGGGGGAAAACAGGGTCACGTGAGACTTTTTCAAGAAACATGCTTTTACCTTCTCCTCAGATAAGGTTCTGGAATGGTGAAAAAATGGCATGCTCATAAAAGGCTTTCCCCAGATGATGAATTGAAGTCCCACACTCTAGTGGTCACCATAGTGGCTGGTTGTGCCATGCAAACCTTTCCAGACTTGGCCAAGGCTACCAAAAGTCCCAGCTACTCCCATGACAAGACCTTCCACACTAGGAATTGCAGAAGTAGTTCCCAAAAGCAGAATTTGCCTGTTGGTCCACTGGATAGGACAACTTAAAGCTATTTTACATTATCTTGTCAGCCTAACTCACCTGAGGTCAAAGAACAGTTTCACAAAAGCAACTTGCCCACATCACTCTCCACCCCACACCAGTTTTACAGGACATGCAGAGCCCCTTGTCAACAGCAGCCAGGCTGCCCCATGTCAGTAAAAGCTTTTTATTAGCAGGAAAGAAAAATCCAGAGTCAAAGAGGAAAAACAAAGCCTCTTATCTCCTGCAGTATTTCACTTCTGCATTCCACCAGAACAGTGGTCATACAGTCCTCACATACCTGTCAGTCTGGCACACAGCAAGTTATGCAGGACAGTGGTCATGAAGTCTGTGGCTGGTCCTTGGTGGAAGGAAGTCTTCACCATCTGAGAGAAATCAGAGCTGGGAGAGGCAACAGCAGTCCTGCTCCAGCTCATCTGAAACACAAAAGGACTGTTGGTTTGGCAGTCAGAGGATCAAGAGAAAACAGAATCCCTTTACTGTGTGTACAGGGGCTTTATATTTGGGCAGCTAATGGATTTAGAAGCTTTTCCCCTCATGTTTGCTTATATGAAAAATTTGCACTCTGACAACAACACTGAGTGAGTTCATGAAGATCAGCACTGCCCTGAGAGTGCATGGAGATGCTGGACCACCCAACTTCAGAGCACTGTGCTGACTGTTACACAGGACTTGCACAGACAAGACATGCAAGCAAGTGTATGTTAATCAAAAAATCCTCAAGCTCACAAGTTCATACTACACAGCTCAGTTAATGAAACTGGGAGCTCAACACAGTGGAGGAAAGAGCCTTTAAGGTCTGTTACAGACTAGGACTAACAGAGGCTCTCGAAGCTAAGACAGCCCAGGCTGACTTGCCACAGAGCCCAGGGCAGCCATCAAAGGCTCCCCATGGCACAGCACACCCAAGCCTTGCCAAATCCTCTCACTGTCTGGACCCATTTCCTCAATGGTTTCTCCCAGGGATCCATCCTGAGGTGAGCAGGAAAACAGATGATTAACAGAGTGGGTGAAGGAAACTAGCAAAGCATCTTGCCTCTTCCCACTCCCCTCCTATGGGCAGGGTCTGGCCCGGCATGACCTTGGTGTCCTTCTGGAAGATCAGGCTGGTCAGGGCCACCTTGTATTCAAGGCAGCCAAGGCAGTACCCTGCCCACTGGCAGGATGTGGCCAACAAGTCCCAGGTCAGAGGCCCCAGTAGTCCTATCAGTCATGAGCTGAATTGCTCAAGAGCAATTTCTCCCTCGGGGTGCAAGAAGCAGTAGAAAGATCACAGGCAGCCCCAGGAGCCATGTAGCTGCTCCTGGAGGTGCTGATCCCGGAACTGTGGCAGGACAGAGAGAAGTACCACCCTATAACCCCAGGAGACCCAGAAACCAGCACCAGGCACAAAGGCATAGCAGCGGATAGTAAGGCGCACAGGCGACCTGTACTCACATGTTCTTAAGCTGCTCCTTGTAAGCATCCAGCAGCCAAGCACAGCCTGCAAAGGTCTTCTCCTGCTCCTTCAGGAAGTTGAGCCAGTACTGTCAGTAGGACCTGGACAAAGACAGACCTGTCAGCCATCTTTCTCTGCCTGACATCCCGCCGTATTACCAGCACTTGTTCTAAGGGCCTTCCCTATAGACGTGTGTGACACCAACACATGTAGCCCTGTGCAAACATATGTGCAGAACAGGAACCACCTTGCTGTGCAAGGATGCCTGTTGCCTGCAACAGGACTGCTCAGTGCAATACCCAAGACAATGCAAAGCGACTAAGTAAGTCATTATGGTTATAGACCAAAGTTTGCTCTACTTCATACCCAAATGACATCTTGAACCATCCCGAAAACCTAAGAAGCTGTTGCCACTAAACAGTTAACAGCTGTTGGGGAGGCAGAGACATGACCTGCATTTAACTGCAGCACCCCTATTCCCTTGAACCCACAGAACCCTGCACAGCTGGAGCCTGATATACCATTTGCAGCCTCCTATACCACTTGCAATTTAACTTAAAGCTACAGGCTGGCCCTAAACAATCCCATGATGGGAAACAAACCAAAACTAAACACCGCATATACACCAACCTCACAGATGAAGCCCAACTCTCGCAGCAGGAGAAGCAGAGCTGAGCGAGAACCAACAGCAGGTTCAACCAAAGGTCCAACACACAAAAACCAAATACAAGATGATGAAACTGAGACATCCAGAAAGGACACCAAACTTGGTAAGGACCAAAGCAGCACAATGCCACAGCCAGGAAAAAAAAGAAGGGGCCCTCAGATGGAGCTCAAATGATGGTGGAGAAGACCCTGGTGAGGCTGCTCAGGGCAATTAGGGCCTACAAGGGCCCTCAGGCCCTGAAGGGCTGCTCCCCATTGCTGCCTGAGAGCAGGTGGTCTCTCTGGGAGAAACAGAGCGAAATCAGAAAACTAGTTTGGATGAAATCCCTGACTTTTTGGGGTGCTTTCCCCCCACATTCCTTGCGTAGTTCTGGGAGAGACAGCCAGAGGGGAAGGCATTTTCCCCTCCCCAAACAGTCAGGGAGGAGATCTTCCGAAGTCAAGAGAGTTAGTTCAATGCCCACCATTAGGGAGGAGGGATGAGAATTGAAGGTCCTGATCTTCATTTGAAAGCTTTTGTTTAAATCCCTGTCCAGTCAGTCTACAAAGTAACAAAGCGCTAACAAAGCAAGGTGCCAGATATGACACTGTAGCATTACAAAATAACTATCCCTCTCCCTTAGAAATATGTTATTAGAAGTCACTTTTACATCCAGCCTTCTTGCCTCAGTGAGGTGATTCCATCTGCACTGAGGGCCTGTTGGCGGGGTTCCTCCTTCCCATGTCCGCTGTGCAGTCAACACCGAGGCAGCAGGCGGGAGCAGAGGCTGGTGGCTGCTGAAGCCCCGCAGACCCCCAGATGGCTCCAGGGAAAGGAGGAGTCTGTCCAGCTCAGGATTTATCAGCCACAATGCTGAGCTGATGGCATCCTGCAATGCCAAGTTTGGGAATGCCCAGGCCTTCCCTCCCCCCTGAGGTCCTCCTCTATCATTGTCTGGAGCTGGAGGGTGGGTTTCTGTGAGTGGGACTTCCCTTTTCTCCTGATGCTTGTTCCAGTTAACAGTTGCAGGAAGCTTTAAGTTGTATCTGTCCTTCAGGCACATGGAAAGAAGCAGCTAACGATGTGTGTCTCCTTCACACGTACACACTCCTGTGCACAAATATGGTTGTAGAAAAAGAGACGCTGAAGTGATGCCAGGGAGCTCCCTGGGCTTTTTTGTTTTCCCTTTCCCCTTGCTTAATATTTTTTTACTTGTGAGAGTCCTGTGCACCCAACCTTGTGCTCTCCAGTGAAATTGCAATTCCCAACATATCTGTGTGCTGTCACAGCAGCTGACACCTTCAGCGCCTGACCCAGTGCTGCTGTTAGTATACATACCCCTAAAGGAACTTTCTGGTCTGCCCTAGATGTGGAAAGGGATCATTATGGTTGGTTTTACTCTGTTTTTTTGCTCTCAGAAACAGGTATGAAGGCATTATGTGGCACCCACCAAGCTGAGCAGTTCTTGAAATGGGGAATGCAACAGCCTGGCTGGGACTGGGGTAACCGGTGCAGCCCAAGGCACTGAGAACTCATCATTTCAGTAGAGCCAACTCAAATGTTTTTTCATCTGAGTCTGACAAGGGGAAGTTTGGGGCTTTTTTTCCCCCTTTAGTTTCTGTTTGTTTTGGTTTTGTCTGTTTGGTTGTAATTGTTGCTTTATTAGCATTTGTTGGATGTTTATTTTAATTTCTCTTGAAATATTTTTGAACTTGAGTATCTTTAGGTATTTCCTGTGTAGTGATGTCCAGAGAGCAGGAGCACAACCGCTCCGTGTGTGTGTGTGCCCTCAGAAAGAGCTGCCTTGGTAAGGGCCAAGCTGAGCCATTCAGGGAGCTGCCAGGGAGCAGCACATCATATAGAAGAGCACAAACTGTGCCCCCCACTGCATGATCACCATGCTGTGGTAGACCCACTCGTGGGTAGTGCTGACTGTTCAGTTCAAGGCACCCGCAACTGGGAATTTGGCCACAGCATGGTAATTCCTGCGCTTACAATACATATCCCCAGCTGCTGGGGGGTCCCCATTACATAGCTTCCTCACAGGACTGTGCTCTGTCCACATTCCCGCTCCTTAAGGGCAGGGACAATGGCACTGCCTTTCCAGGAAGGTGTTCCTCACGAAATGCTGCTTAGAGGAGCAGTTGGGTTCATAGAATCATACAATCATAGAATGGTTTGGTGCCCTAATTTACAGCAGTTTATGAGTGAGCTGTCATGCCCACAGCACGGGCATAAAATACGGGGAGCGCTCCATCGTTCCATTTTTTTAGAGCGCGCAGGATAAACGCTTATAATTCAGCGGGCAGCTCCCCGGCGTGACGCGAGGGCTTGCTTCCAAAGGAGCAGCGTGCACTAACTCCCCATTGCATGGAGACTGCTTAATTTTCATAGAATCATAGAATGGTTTAGGTTGGAAGGGACCTTGAAGATCATCTAGTTCCACCCCCCCCTGCCATGGGCAGGGACACCTCCCACTAGACCAGGTTGCTCAAAGCCCCATCCAACATGGGCTTGAACACTTCCAGGGATGGGGCCTCCACAACTACCTTGGCAACCTGTTCCAGTGCCTCACCACCCTCATAGTGAAAAATTTATTCTTAATATCTAACCTAAAGCTACCTTCTTCCAGTTTGAAGCTATTATTTCTCGTACTATCACTACATGCCCTAGCAAAAAGTCCCTCCCCACCTTTCCTGTAGGCCCCCTTCAGATACTGGAAGGCCGCTATGAGGTGTCCCTGGAGCCTCCTCTTCTCCAGGCTGAACAACCCCAACTCTCTCAGCCTGTCCTCATAGTAGAGGTGCTCCAGCCCTCTGATCATCTCTGTGGCCCTCCTCTGCACTTGCTCCAACAGGTCCATGTCCTTCTTGTGCTGAGGACTCCCAAGCTGGAGGCAGTGCTCCAGGTAGGGTCCCACCAGAGCGGAGCAGCAGGGCAGAATGGGCGGTGCTGGCGGACTCCGGCTTTTCTCCTGCTGCCGGCGGGTTTGAGGCCACCACAACAGATGACAACACGTGCTTCTTTTAGCTCTATGGACATGTGGAGTGTCGTTTCAGGGATAGTTTGCATCTCCCTCACAGGTCAATTTTTGACACACAGCCCCCCCGTGACCGGGGCCTTCATGCAGGGCTGCGTGTCACCTGCTTGTGCACCTTGCCGGTGGGGTACAGACCCTCGCCCAACGCCCGCCCCCTCTCCCCCGCGAACCAGTACCGCTTGTCCCGGCGGAGCTGAG
>NW_009648150.1:702660-712083 GCF_000708025.1 Charadrius vociferus
CAGCGTGGCGGGGTGTGGGTGCCGCGAGGGGGGGGGCCTGGCCCGCCCTGTAGGGAGAGTGCCCCCACCCCAGCGCTGGAGTGGGGTGGGGGGACACGGGGCTGCGGGTGCCCCCCCTCCCCCCTTTCCCCAAACATCACACACGGGACCTGGAATGGCGCAGAAACGGGGCTGTCACTCTGTTCCCCGAAATGTGGGAGGACAGAGGACAGCACGCACCTGGCCCGGCATAACACAGGACATGATAATCTCTGGGGTGAAAGGCTAAAACACCATCTTTGAGTTTGACATTTTGGGCCTCAAGACCAGGCTCATGTAGCTGGTTTGGGGGCCCAGGAGGACAGACTGAGTCATGTTTTTGGGGTTCAACACTAGAGTCATTTGGTGGGTTTGGGTCTCAAACACAGACTGGGGTGTGTGTTTTGGAGACTCAAAAACAAGCTAGATGGGCTGGTTACGAGGCTCAGAGGCAGAGGTAGAGTCCTGCTTTTCAAGCCTTGAAAGGGGACTCAGGGCCTCAAGGCCAGGCTCATTTGGCTGGGTTTAGAGTCAGAAACACAGGCTTAAGTTCTGCATTATCAAGTACCTGAAAACAGACTAAGCCCTGTGTTTTCCAGACTTGGACACAGGCTCACAGGGGCCTGTTTTGGGGGTGTAAAACCCCAGCTCATTTGTCTTCAGGAAGGCATGGCAAATCATGGCCTTTGGGCCTCAAAGGGAGACACATGTCCTTGGGCGTCAAGACCCAGCCCATGCGGCTGGTTTTGGGGCTCAGAGACTAATTCCTGTGTTTTCTGTACTTGAAAATGGAGACTAAGCCCTGTGTTTTGCAGACTTGAAGGCAAGCTCATGGGGACATATTGAGGGCTTCAAAACAGAGACCAAGTCCTGCATTTTTGGGGCCTGGAAACAAGCTTCTGCAGCTGTGCTGGGGGTTGGAGCAGAGACCGAGTCCTGTGTGTTTGGGCTCAGAAATGAAGACCAATTTGGCTGTTTTTGTGCAGGGGGGTGGGAGGGCATTGGGTTCTGGGCAGGCAGGAGGTAAGCAGGGTGTGTGGATCCCCACTGGAGAGGGGGGATCTGGTCATGTTGGTCTCCAAAGTTTGGGAAGCTGGCACGCACCAGACCGAATTCAACATCTGAGGTAGTTTCTGGAGAAAAAGGCACTTTTCACTCTGTCTTCATGTGTCCAGCTCTTTATTTGAGGTGGGTACAACAGATGGAATAGTCATTAACTCATTAGTCCATATTTAGACAATGTACAACTATGACAGGTCATATTCTTATGACAGTGATTGATTTATGACCTCGTCAAAGCCCACACTGCGATAATGAGCAGAAGCTGTAATTAGCTTAAGGGTGGGCAGGGATGGCCCCAGCCAGGAGCAGGGCAGGCAGCAGCCTTGTCCTCAGCGCAGGCAGCCCAGCTTCTTCCTAGGGACTCAGTAAACCCTGGGCAGGTCTCTCCCTGTCCCCTTTCAAGGGCAGAAATGATGTGTCTCAGCACACGTGTGGTTCCTGCTCGGCAATTTGTGGAGGCAGTGCCACCAGCCCAGTTGCCCTCACTTGTCCCAGACAAACTAAAGACTGAACAAAATTGGTCCTGCTTTACCTCAAACCAGAACACCACTCCTCCATCCCTGGGGAGAAAGGCACTTTTCAGTGAGAAAACAGCCAAACAGCATCTTCAATTTCACATGTTACATTTATACAATACTTTCTGTATTTATTAACTAATTATTAAGTGTTTAATAGCCAGACAATATTTGTAAATAAACTAATAATTCATTATCATTTAAATACTTGCAAATTGATTATGCAACACATACTCAATATTAAACTATGATACTTATAATCAAGTGATGGCAGCGGTTGGTTTACAGCCATGTCAAGAGCCCCCCTGGTGCTGCAGTGAGCAGGAGCTGCACTCCCACCCTCGTGAAGGTGGCAGGACCCAGGCAGGAGCCAGGCAGGACCAGGCAGCGCCCTGGCAGTTGCCCAGCACAGGCCTCTCCCCGCGGCATGGGGCAAGAGGTGGCCTCAGGGGAGCGGGAGCAGTGGTGGGTTCATCCCCAAGGAGTCAGGCCCCATGCACTGCTCTGGCGCAACTGCAGGCCCCTCCAGCTCTGCTCCTGCCAGCCACCATGCCACAGCCCCGTGCCAAGCTCCAGCCCGTTTGGCTCAGCCCACAGTCACCTCCCTGTCATGGTTTAACCCCAGCCAGCAAGTAGGACCTCGCAGCTGCTCACTCACTCGCCCTGCTGGGGATGGGGGAGAGAATCAGCAGAGTAAAAGCAAGAAAACTTATGGTTGAGAAAATGACAGTTTAATAAGTAAAGCAAAAGCCACGCACAGAAGCAAAGCAAAACAAAGAATTCATTCACTGCTGCCCATCGGCAGGCAGGTGTTCAGCCATCGCTAGGAAAGCAGGCCTCCATCACACGTTACAGTTACTTGGGAAGACAAAATGCCATCACTCCAAACATGTCCCCCTTCCTTCTTCCCCCAGCTTTATATACTGAGTGCGACATCACATGGCATGGAATATACCTTTGGTCAGTTGGGGTCAGCTGTCCCGGCTGTGTCTCAGCTCAACTTTTTGTGTACTCCAGGCTACCTGCTGGTGGGGCAATGTGAGGAGCAGAAAAGGCATTGACTGCTTAGCAACAACAAAAAACACCAGTGTGCTATAACCATTCTCACCCCAAATCCAAAATATAGCATTATACCACCTGCTAGTGAGAAAATCTACTCTATCCCAGCTGAAGCCATGACATTCTCCACCCCTTATTCCACACCATTTATGCCATGCTCAGGTCCCATCAACATAATGTACAAACTTTAGGGAGGTGCAGGGTGTAAGAAGTGCCATTCAAATCATTACTCAAATACAGGATAGCGCTACAGCATTTTTACAGGTATAACTAAGAGGAAGAAGATGAATATGCAAGTAGAATACATGAAAGTTCCTGTGCAAATACAAATTAGTAATGATGGCCTACTGCAGAGCCTAATCACAAAAATGAGAACCAGATAATGGCCCAGGGAGCCTAGTTAAAAAATAGGAAAAGACTGCAAATTCAAGAAACTAAGAGTATCTTTAACTGAAAAAAAACCTCACAAACAAACAGGAAAACCTAGTATAAAATAAAAGCAACAAGAGATGGCTGTCCAAATCATGAAGCAAATGAAGACACTGGCTAAGAGTTCATATTTCAGGAATAGATGGTCTTAAAAAGTGATTCCGTGAGTCTCCATCAACTGGTAGGAAAATGCTCCAAAACCAAGTACCATTATGGCCTTGGTGGGGCTCTCCAGTTTGTTGTACAGGGTAATCGTCTACAAGACAACAGCTTAAAGAAGCAGCTGAACCTAGCGCTGGAGCTATTGATTTCAGTCATGTTCTTTCAAGCCAGCGTGTGTAAGTATAGGAGAAATCTCAGAGGGGAGAATAATGAATAGTAAAATGTTGATTCTTCCAGAGTAGAAGTAACATTGAAGCAAAATGGTTGTTGTGGCTTAACCCTGGCCAGCAGCTCAGCTCCACACAGCTGCTTGCTCACTCCCCGGGGTGGGAAGGGGGAGAGAATCGGAAGGATAAAAGTGAGGAAAACTCATGGGTTGAGATAAAGAGAGTTTAATAGGTAAAGGAAAAGCTGCGCACACAAGCAAAGCAAAATAAGGAATTACTATGCCCCATCAGCAGGCAGATGCTTAGCCATCCCCAGGAGAGCAGGGGTCCGTCATCTGTAATGGATACTTGGGAAGACAAATGCCAAATGTCCCCCCACTTCCTTCTTTTATTGCTGAGCATGACATGACACGGTATGGAATATCCTTCTGCTCAGTTAGGGTCAGCTGTCCCAGTTGTGTCCCCTCCCAACTTCTTGTGCACCCCCAGCCTGCTCATTGGCAGGGCAGTGTGAGAAGCAGAAAAGTCCTGGATGTTGTGTAAGCACTGCTCAGCAGTAGCTAAAACATCCCTGTGATATCAACACTGTTTTCAGCACAAATCCAAAATACAGCCTTGCACAAGCTACTCTGAAGAAAATTAACTCTGTGCTGGCCCAAACCAATAAAATAGTAGTAGATAATCACACCTGTCTGTAACTGAGGCTTAACTGTTGCATTTCAAGTTTCCTGAAGTTGACACTATGGCACATGATTATAAGTCATGGGTTAAAACCTTTCCTGTGAAAGAAAAAAGATAGTAAAAATCTATACCTAAATGTAGCAACTGCAACTTTGAACTTTATCTCTTTGTTATAAGCAAGAGATGGAACTAAGAAATAACAAACAATCTGGTGAACAGCTGTTTAAGAATAATAGCTAATAAAATGAATAAAAGAAGAAAAAAATCTACTGACTAGGCTATTAACATCTGACTCCTATGGAGGAAGATGTTGTAGCCTGGGTAATTAAGATAATCATTACCACCAGTTTTATGTTGTTTTTAAATGTCTTCCATAAGTATTATAGAGGAGCAAATAGTTCATTCCACCCCATAGATATTGATAAGTACTTGCTGCCTAACTTTGCTTTAATTATTTTCCTTTATCACATATTTATATGATGAGGAAAGATGCAACACTTAACTCACGGGCATGACTGAAGTTAAACAAAAGAAGAAAATAAGGAACCCAAGTGATGCAAATTCAAGGGTGGCTCAGAGTCCAAGGAAGAGAAACCCTGTTTCCCTCCCACTGTTAAATATGATCAGAATGACCTGATCATGAATATATTTATGTACAAATTGCGAAGTGTGTATATAAGTCTGTGTAGATATAATTATATGTATTTGCAAATGATACTTGAGTTGGAAGAAACAAGTGATTCAATTAAGTCCAAATGTTTCCCACATGCAATCTGTAAGTATAATTTGTTATCATTAAGCTATCTCTGCAACTTCAGAAGTGAGAACTATACTTTCATGTCTTTCAGAAAACCATTACAGAAATTAATGGTCCTTGAATAGGTAAAAAGGAGTAGGTAAAAATAAGTTAAAAGTAGTACTTGGCAGATAGAAGAGGTTCCTCAATTAGAGATGTCAAAAAACTAAATCTGTAGTATGTAGGCATGTAGCTTTATGGGAAGGTGTTATCAAATGACTAACCAAGTATTTGTAAAAATATAAAGTTACTGTTCCTTTTCTGAATGCTAGCTGCTATTTTTGCATTAAAATACTTTGAGCTAAGATAGTCGGTAAAACATGTAGTGTGTCATTTTTGCTGTAAGACCACAGTTTGTCATTGCCACCCACACCATACCTGTAGTAAAAGAGACTCCACCAGCAACTGAGCCTGTGGGAAACTGTGGACACAAGGGGAGCAGCCAGCACTGTGGTCTTGGGGATAAAATTGTTTCTAGCAAGTTACCCTGGGTTATCCACCATGCCAAAATGTTAGTTTGTACAGTCTGTCAGTTACAAGACATGATAATCACACAATAATGCAACTTGTGCAGGCCTCTCATCTCCAGGACTGTTGCATTTGGCCTTTTACCCTGTTATAAACTGTCCCTAACATCTGCCATAGTGTGAAGTGTATGTTGATGGTTGTGTTACTGCATTCTGGCTACTGCATGTGTACAGTGCGAGCTTTCGTCCTAGCAGTGGGCAGGAACAGGTTAGTGGGTGGGCTGTGATGCTGGGTGCTGTCAAAGCTGTGTCCAGGGCCAGCATGCTGGGCTAGGGTCATTCCCCCTGGAAAGCTGTGCAGAACTTTGACCTGTGCCTCTCCCCTTTGAGTCTTATCACCTTGCGCTGGCAAATCCTGAAGGCTGCTTGCCTGCTAGTATTGTCCTTAATGTATGAAATGTCCTTTCTTCCAGGTCTGGGCTGGTATTATGAGTTTATACCCTTGTGCCAGGGAGCAAATAGAGCTTAGAAGATATACTAGTAGCTAATAGTCACTTAGGTAGCCAATAAGTACGTCTCAGCAATGCACCTGCACAATGCTTAACAGCCAATTAATACTGCAACTTCTCTGCCGATCAAGCATGCTCCCTCCAGTCAGCACTATTAGCCTTTTAGGTGAAAGAAACCGATAGGGAAATTGAGCAGGGCCTGATGAAACTAGAATGCTTTTCAAAAGCCTGAGTACTTGGTTTTCAGCTTACAAAGAGCTCTTTAATAGCACGTGTTCAGGTCTGTTTTGTGTGTACATGCCCCTCTTTTGTAAGAAGTCTAAAGTCAGAATGATATGGTTGAAGGAACCTGACTATGGCTGACACAGGCTAGAAAACATTGAATCAAAACCCTTCCCCTAAAGCATGGCAAGAGTGAATCTTCTCTGTTTGATACACTGAGTCCCCAGAACCCCAGAAATTCAAATATGATAACTTGATAAATCTGACCAAAAAATCTCACATAATTAAGCTTTCCCATGCCATTGTTGTCCCAAAACTCCTGGGATCATTTACCTGGTGTGCAAACCAATAACACACAGAGTCAAGGTACGAGCTATTTATAAGCAGTTTGATGCTAGGGGGTATTTCCACAAAGCTAGCACACATGACATTGGAACAGTCATTCATTTATACATAGTAAATTAACATAATTAACATAGTCATTGTTTATCAGCTTTTTACTGGTGCTCATAATTCCTTATCTTGAAGCTGATTGGTGTGAAATGTCCTCGTCTTCATTTAAAGGTAAGTGTCTCTTAATTTTACTGTGCAAGCTCAGTGGGTGAGGGTCTTCAAGTGGAGGTGGGTATCCTAACTTTTAGAGGAGTGGTTTTCATATTATGATTAGTCAAGTTCACTTAAAGGGCACATCTTCAGCTGATTCATATGGTATAGCCAAGTTTCTTGGGCAGTGAGCCCACTCAAGTTTCTGGTTCATGGTTTTAGGTCTGTTTGTTCCTTCTATCCCATTGTCTTGTCAAGAATTGTTTACCCAAATGATTTACAGAGTTACAATCATAGAGGTTTCGATATCACCATGAGCAATTTGCTAGGATTAGCAGGTAGTACCTGACAAACATGAACTGAAGCAGGACTTGCTCCTATCTGCATCTGAAGAAGTTTACTTTTAGAGTGCAGATGCACTGTAAGTAAACTGCAACAACAAAAAAAAAAAAAACAAAAAGAGGAAATAAACTAAAAAGCCTTCACCTGCATAATGCCTATTTTGGATATAATACAAGCACTAAAAATGAGAATTTCTATAGACTGCTTTCTCAGGAGATCCCTGCAACTTTTTGCGTGCAAAGGACAATCTTCAAACTCTCAGGGTCAGGAAAACCTCCTAGTGATTTTGCATATAAAAATGTTTCTCAAGTTAATTTGAGAAGGAAGCGTCAATAGTATTTCAAAGCAGACTGTTAGTTATGAGAGCAACTGCCAATATTTTTTAACTCCATTTTTGTTTGGCAGCCCAGTGAGTGCTGCTGTGCCAGGTTTTTATCTTGGAAAAACAAAACCATCCACTGGAGCCCAAAGATGAACATCAGCTTCCTAGGAAGGTTAAGCAGATGGAGTTGTGGACAGCCTGACAGCACAGCCTGTCAGACTACAGATGAGAAGTTTATGGTGAGCTGCCCCCATACTTTTCTTTGAGGATCTCAGACAACTAATACTTGGGTTCAGGGGAAATTTTATGGGGGAGAAAGAATAACATTTTTAGGTGAATTGCCCAGATATTATTCATGAAAGGGACTCAGTTCTCCTGTCACTTGGGCTGTAGTCAGTCAGACTCTGCCTTCTTTCAAATATATTTAGGATCAGTATTTCAACTCCAAGAAGCAGTTGAAATAGTCATTCTGTCAAACACATCCATCACCCTGTCTTCACAGTAGCCAAACCAACCCCAGGAAGATTTCTTTTCTTATTTTTACTAGCTTAAAATAATACCCACAAAGGGAAACTCAAGGAGCTAGTCAGAGCCTCATTTCTTAAATGCTTATTGCTATTAGGCTTAGCTTTTCCACCAAAATATCCCAGTAGCTATCTTGCCATAACAAAGACGTGCAAAGTTATTGTCATTCTTCAAAACCTAGAAAACCTGAACATCTTTTCCTGCCTGCTTTGCATTCCACTGAGTAGTTAATCTACTGCACACAGTTTGCGTGTGCAGAAGCAGCAGGTAGCTACTGTCACTAGTTGGTATGTAATTCCTTCCCTTTTCATAGAGGACTTCCTCAGTGCCTCTAGCACTGCTGAAGGAGGTAAATATCTCTGCAAAACTGTGCCCCACCAAAATACTCTAGGAAGTAGCAGTGAGGCAAGGGGCTGGTGAAGAGCTGCCAGTTACAGCCCAAGAAGCAGCTGACTGCTTTCACTGGGAGCTACCCAAGTGGACTGAAAGGCCACAGAATAAGGATCTCAGCTGCCAAGAGGAAAGGAGAGTACTTTGCCTGTGCACCACATCTACAGCAAGCTGGCTGGAGCTTCAAGGACAATCCAGGAAAAGCAATACTGGCTTCTGTCTCTGAAGAGTTTCATGGGAAGGAGAAATGGGACCTCTCTCTGCTACTGCAATGCTACTGGCAAAGACAGCAAAAAATTATCACCCACAAGCCTTAATCACAGATTTTGGAGTAAAGGACCTCCTCTGAACAAGGGAGGATGAGGCAGAAAGAAGTGAAGAGGTGGCCCTAAACCCCAAAACTGGAACATACCTATTGGGAAGTCTTCCAAGGTTGAAAAGCTGTTCTGCAGTGAGGCACCTGCCACAATGAAAAAATAATGGCACCAGATCAACTAGCCAAACAAAGGAGAAGAGTCACCCCAGGCACAACAGAAGTGAAAACCTGACTCACAGCAGAGTTAGGTTTGGTGCACACCTCACATTGCTACAACACTGTCTCTAAGGTAAATGGGAACCATGTGCTGATAAACAATTTCCATCAAGGAACTGTGTAGTCTGACTGGCTGCCAAGCCAAGAACACAACTTATCATAGAATAATAGAATCATAGAATGGTTTAAGTTGGAAAGGACCTTGAAGATCATCGAGTTCCAACCCGCTGCCATAGACAGAGACACCTCCCACTAGACCAGGTTGCCCAAGGCCACGTGCAGCCTGGCCTTGAACACCTCCAGGGATGGGGCCTCAACAACCTCTCTGGGCAACCTGTTCCAGTGCCTTACAACCCTCAAAGTGAAAAACTTCTTCCTAATGTTTAATCTAAACCTAATCTAAACCTGCCCTCTTCCCATTTAAAGCCATTCCCCCTCGTCCTGTCACTACATGACCTAGTAAAAACTTGTTCCCCAGCTCTCCTGTAGGCCCCCTTTAGGTACTGGAAGACAGCAATAAGATCTGCCCGGAGCCTTCTCTTCTCCAGGATGAACAGGCCCAGCTCTCTCAGCCTCTCCTCATAGGAGAGGTGCTCCAGCCCTCGGATCATCCTCGTGGCCCTCCTCTGGACACGCTCCAGCAGGTCCATGTCTTTCTTATGTTGAGGACTCCAGAGCTGGA
>NW_009648150.1:712487-715996 GCF_000708025.1 Charadrius vociferus
TGGACATGAAGTAGTTGACCACAGCTCTTTGAGTGTGACCGTCCAGCCAGTTCTTTATCCACCGAGTGGTCCATTTGTCAAATCCATGTCTCTTCAATTTAGAGACTAGGATATCGTGTGGGATGGTGTCAAACGCTTTGCACAAGTCCAAGTAGATGACATCAGTTGATCTTCCCTTGTCCACTGCCTCTGTAACCCTTTTGTAGAAGGCCATCAAATTTGTCAGGCATGACTTGCCCTTGGTGAAGCCATGCTGGCTGTCACCAATCACCTCCTTGTTATCCATGTGCCTCAGCAGAGTTTCCAGGAGGATCTGCTCCATGATCTTGCCAGACACAGAGGTGAGACTGACTGGCCTGTAGTTCCCCGGGTCCTCCTTCTTTCCCTTTTTGAAAATAGGGGTTATGTTTGCCTTTTTCCAGTCGGCAGGGACCTCGCCAGAGCGCCACGACTTGTCAAATATGATGGCTAGTGGCTTAGCGACTTCATCTGCCAGTTCCCTCAGGACCTGCAGATGTCTCTCATCAGGTCCCGTGGACTTGTGCACCTTCAGGTTCCTCAATCCTTATCCTTAAATGTGAGGAGGACCAGCCAGCTTCCAGCACCTTCCCCTCAGATAAATACTGGTCCATAGACCTGGAGTCAGCCCTGAGCTACCTGGGACTACTGGTACTGCTATTTGTAACAACACAGAGCCCTTCAGAGAAGAATCTGTTCAGAGGGTCTAGACATGGGCAGTAAGGGGATGCTAAAGTGATAAAAGATGAAATTAAAACAAAAAATGGGAGTGATGGTAGGGAGGAGGACATAAACAGCATCTTAGTATGATTTCTTGTGCTGCTGGGAGAAGATCCCTCAGGACTTGGCCACCCCAGGGCAAAGCCTCCTGTCCTTGCCTGCACATGCAGTGTCAGGCAGTTGCCAGGAGGAGAGGAGGAAACTGCTGACAACTGGCCAGTTACTAGATAGTAACTCTGCAACTGCAGCTATAAGTGAAAAGTGTGGAGCTTTAGGATTGATAATGTAATTCATTTTTCCATCTAACAAATTTACATTCAAAATGCCCGAGTCAGAAGATTCCAGACTGCAGCATGATAGCACCAGAAGGGGCTCACTGATCAAACCTGAAAGCCTTCATAGGGAGGGCAATGCAAAGTGAATTAAAACTGATCAAAACATCCCTGTGCACTAAATTAGATTAATGTTGCCATACATCATCCTGTGCCAATACTATGTGGCAGCGTCACTTCCCACTGTTACTTTATTAAAGAAACTGTATGAACATAGATCTGTAACACTGTCTTTAGTTTTGATTCATAAAGTGTGAATTTGCACCACAGCAAATGAACTTCCAGGCTTTAACTTGTATTACATTTAGCACTATTAAAAATCTGATACTATGCACCAGGAACAAGCAAAACACAGGACATCAGGTGATGTGAATGCTACAAATCTGCCTGAAGTAAAGTCTTACCAGTGGTTTTCATCAGTGAAATCCATGACAAAGAAAAAGCATTAAGAGGAGTGAATGGATGTTATCATAACGCTTTATGTAAACGTTGTAGTCTGTGAGATGTTCCAACTAACCCCTTAGGCAGACGGTGGACAGGGGGTGGAAATGTCTCCCCTGTTCTGCACCCAGCCAAGCAGTGGGCTACCTCTCCAGAAAAACATTTGCCTCCTGCAGACCATATTTCCCACCTGCCAGCCCTGTGACAGCAGGCATCCAGGTTCAGGCAAGATGAACATCTAAACCATTAACTAGGTGGAACCTTAGTGCAGGGCAGACACAGACTCATGAGGTGACACATTTGCAGTTGCCTGACTGTGTGATTTACCTTTCTCCTGCAAAATCCAACCAACCATGCTTTCCTGTTGAAGAATCCAAGTCAGGATCTGTATTTAACTCCTTTCTCACGTGTACAAAGACATTACTTGTTTACTGTGTAATTAGGTAGGTCATCTAAGTTGTCTATGCCAATTATTTGCTTCTGGTTTTGTGCACCACTTCAAAATTCTTCCTTGATTTTGCTGTATGAGCTGTGACATAGAAGAAATTTGTCATGCTTTGCCCTTTCTAGAGGGATGCCTGTGCAGCTTCCAGTTTACATAGGCAACTGTTTTCCAGTGTGCGAGACCTGAACAAGATGTTGAGCTTTGATGACAGGTTGCTGCAAAAAGTGTGTGACTTGTAGAGTGCCGTGGCAGTTTAATTCTCGAAGTTGAGGTGATTTTGTTACAAAACCTGCTTTGTTGTCTGACATGTGGGTTCTATGGACTTGCTGCCAAAGACATGGAGTCATACTCTCAAAACATTTTTGAAGTGAGTTGGGCCAGAGTCAGGGAAGTATTTTGGAACCCAGAGTTATAAAGAAGCTCAGTAGAGGGATTATCAAAACATATCATAAATGCTTCCAAATCTGCACCATGGGACCATTTTGGAGAAATGCACCTGCCAACACTCAAGTTCTCTTTAGTTTTCAAAAATTCAAGAGTTCCTGAGTGAAGAAGGGGTTATTTGAATATAAAGTTAATTTCAAAGCACTGAGAAAAAATGCAAACTTCCTCTAGAAGCAGCAGAATATGGATACGAATTCAAAAGGGGAGGGGAACGATGTTTGCTTTTTACAAAAATATGAAAACTTTCATGCAAAATATAAATGAATAACTTTGAAATAGATAATCCAGTCTGTATTCCCCTCTTCTCTTCCCATGGACTCTTGGGGAAAAAAAAATACTGTCACAGCTACACACGGAGCAATCGCCTCCGAGGGCTGGGTAGTCAAGGAGACAGGATGGCCTCCAAAACCAGGCAGCATGCGACCATGGCATGTTATTGCCTAGACCAGATGAACAGCAAACAACACACATGCAGCTTCTAGACCTGTGATACAGAAAGTGTAGAATACACTTCCCCACAAGAGTGAAACATCTGGCCAGGTACTGACTGCTAGTCTTAGTCTTAGCCTATGTCTTAGCCTGGGGTCGTGTGGCAGCACAACCCTCCTGTGCCATTTAATGTTCCCTGCACCAAGTGCTTCACCAGCACCACCACACGCAAGCACTTGGACATGACTTCTGTTCTCTGCTTCAGGTTTGTGACACTTGTAAGTCCCAATCTGCTCTGCTAGCAGCAACTCTTTGAATTGCTTGTGCATGCATTAATGGAAATATCTATCAGTTATGACTGGAAAAAGTGCTGTGCTAAGTGGCAGAAGAGCCAGCACAAACATGCCCATGTATTTTTAGCCACCCTGGGATTAATTCCCAGGCAGGTCTTTGTTTACAGTGCTATATTTACATGGAGTAGCCATATGGAATAGGGATATTCCTCCTGACAGCTGCTCTGCTTTTCTCAAAGCAACAGAGGGAGGGACTGCTCCAAAATAACACCTGCTACATTTATGTCTCCCTCAAAACACCATCACGAGTGCAAAGGAGAGAGCCACCCCAGTGCAGCCCCTCTTGTTTCTCACAGCTCACGGGCGTCGGTTGGAGGCACATGTCGC
>NW_009648150.1:716012-718402 GCF_000708025.1 Charadrius vociferus
CAGGCATGGACCTCAACTCCAATTCCTGGGGAGGAATGGTTGAAATCTTGGCCCATCTCTCACCTCTCAGTACTATGAGGCTGATAAACAGTGTGTAAACAACGCATATGTTTGTTCCTCCATTCATCTGAGGGAAACCATTTATTTTAAGGTGTCTTCATTGGCCTGCCCATCTTCTCCACTACATTCATTTAGCGCATTGTTATTTCATAGAATCATAGAATTATAGAATTGAGGCTGTAAGGGACCTTTAAGATCATCAAGTCCAGCCATTAACCTAACCTGACAAAACCACTTCTAAACAACGTCCCCAAGAACCACGTCTACCCTTTTTTTAAACACCTCCAGGGATGGCGAATCCACCACCTCCCTGGGCAGCCTATTCCAATGTTTAATAACCCTTTCAGTGAAAATTTTTTTCCTAATATCCAATCTAAACCTCGCCTGGCATAACTTGAACCCATTTCCTCTCGTCCTATCACTTGTCACTAAGGAGAAGAGGTCAGCCCCCACCTCTATACAACCTCCTTTCAGGTAGTTGTAGAAAGTGATAAGGACTCCCCTCAGCCTCCTCTTCTCCAGGCTAAATAACCCCAGTTCCCTCAGTCGTTCCTTGTAAGGCTTGTCCTCCAGACCCCTCACCAGGGCAGAAGACAAAAATAAATTAAGCATATCATTGATAACTATTAAGTGTATCAGGGATAAATAACACTATCAGTGATAACTATGACATCTTCTGAAAGTGCTGGTCTGCATCTTGCATATCTGAATTTTTAAAAACAGCTGATATTTGCTCCTCCTCTAATACCAGTTAAGCTCTGATCTCTGAGCCCCCTTTGATCTCATTCTCAGGGTTGGTGTGCAGGAAGGGGTTCTTTCTTTCTTTCCTGACTGCACATGCAAGGTCAGAGACTCTTCTAGCCACCTCATTTCTAGAGAGGCAAAACTACTCAGGGCGACTCTTGGAAGACCCCCATCAATTTTTTAGTCCTATACTGAGAAGTCCAGCTCTTCAAGAGAATCTGGCACCTGCAGCTTCTCTTAAGTTGGTGAAGAACTACCAACCACCAACTTTTACAAGACCTTTGCTAAAATATTGTCATTCATATCTGTGCAGTGACTGCCTGGGTGGCCCACCATGGGTATCATGGTCATTGCTGAAGAACAGATGAGCATAATGTGTGCCATGTAGATACTGAGTTTTTCCATTGTGTTCTTATGTGCAGGATTGAGGTGCTCTTAGGAAGCAAGGGTGAGGGCAGTTGGGCAGCTCTGTATTCTTCTCATTAAAGCAAGATGTGAAGCAAAGCCTCACTCTAACCTGTCCCTTTGACACAGCACCAGGAGAGCAAGTGGGCTGGACTGCCTTGTTCCTGCAGAGAAACGCATGAAGCAGCACAATGAGAGAAGTGCATGCAATTGCTAAAAGGTTGTAGGCAGTCCAGAAAGATGGCTGATTCCCTCTGCTGTTGTCCCCCTGCCTTTACGTCAAGTTGGGAATAAAATGCAGAGAGGTATCATCTGTAATCACAGGCCATATTGTACACTTTTTGAAAAAGCTTCCTCACAAAGGAATTTTCCCCCTACTTTGCCAAGATGACTATCACAAGCCAAAACTTCATTCTCATTCTAAAAAACCTGACATCTGACCCTATTGAAAATTTAACAGTTTTTTTTTTTTTTTCCAAGTTACACTGAACTGCATAATAGAGGGGACATTGTCAAAAAGTTGCCATAGGAATGGGGAAAGAAAGCAAAAATGATTATAAAGAAAGAGGACACATGCCACCAGGGGTATGAGAGGTCATAAACCCCTGTCCCTATCCTGCTGAGCAGGATGAACTAACCTTAGCCCTCAGAGGATTCAGGCAACTTAGAGAAATGCAGAACAAACATCTGAAAATCACTGAAATGCAAGAAGTGAGTTTGCCTCTTCAGCAAACAGATCAACACTGCAAACATTCCCAGATCCAGCTGCTTTGAGCTAGGCTTCCCAGTCCAGAATGGGGTTCCCTCAAGGAATATTTGCCCTGATTCACCTGCCTGAACCACAGCCACTTCCCTTGGTTTAAATGGGCTTCAAAGGTATTTTTCCAGTCCAGATGAGCAGACCAAACTTCTGTGAGCTGGCTACACATGGAGGTTGGAGAGAGCCTTCTCTAGTCAGCCAGGCCTAACTTTACGTTGACCATAAAGTTTATGAAATGAATCATTCCTCCCCAAACAATTGCTTCAGTCTAAATATTTACCATAGGAAATTATTTCTAAGCTGTTCTGCAGGTGTCTGCAGATGATTCATAGAATCATAGAATGGTTTAGGTTGGAAAGGACCTTGAAGATCATCGAGTTCCAACCCCCCTGCCATAGACAGAGACACCTCCCCCTAGACC
>NW_009648150.1:719970-720973 GCF_000708025.1 Charadrius vociferus
GTTTCCTTCTGGAGAGGGCCCACATCTTCCCTAGTCTTTCTTTTCTCACTGATGTATTTAAAGAAGGATTTTTTTGTCTGTCTTAATGTTCCTGGCCAGATTTAATTCTGTCTGGGCTTTAGCTTCTCTGACTCGATCCCTGGCTGCTCGGACGATTCCTCTTTATTCCTCCCAGGCTACCCGTCCCTGTTTCCACTCCCTATAGGCCTCCTTTTTTCTTTTGGTCATGTCCAGGAGCTCCTTGTCCATCCACACAGGCCTCCTGGCTTTTCTGCCTGCCTTCGTCTTTGTAGGCATGCATTGCTCCTGAGCTTGGAGGAGGTGGTTCTTGAGTATTGACCAACTTTCTTGGGCCCCTCTTCCCTCCAACACTTCATCCCATGGCACCATACCAAGCAGCTTTTCAAGAGGCCAAAGTCAGCTCTCCTAAAGTCCAGGGTGGTCAGCCTGCTGTGCACTTTCCTGGCTGCCTTGAGGATCTCAAACTCAACCATTTCATGGTCACTACAGCCCAGGCTACCCTTGAGTTTGACACTGTCTATCAGTTGCTCCTTGGTTGGAGCTCCTCCAGTTGGTAAGGACAGGGTCCAGCATAGCTCCTTTCCTCGTTGGTTCCTCAACCACTTGGAGAAGGAAGTTGTCCTCAATGCAATCCAAGAACCTCCTGGATTGCCTATGCCTGGCCGTGTTACCCTTCCAACAGATGTCAGGGTGGTTGAAGTCACCCATGAGGACCAGGGTCTGTGAACGTGATGCCGCCCCTATCTGTCTATAGAGGGCTTCATCCACTCGATCCTCTTGGTCGGGTGGCCTGTAGCAGACTCCTTCTGTAATGTCCCCCTGCTCCCGATTTCCCTTTAATCCTCACCCATAGACTCCAGTTGGCTCTTTATCTATCCCTAGGCTGAGCTCCATGCATTCCAGCTGCTCATTAACATATAAGGCAACACCACCTCCTCGTTTCCCTTGCCCGTCTCTCCTGAAGAGCCTGTAGCCTTCCATG
>NW_009648150.1:721762-731482 GCF_000708025.1 Charadrius vociferus
AGTCCCCCTCAGAGCTGAGTTGCCCACGATTATAGCCCTCCTTTTCTTCCTTGTAGAGGTGGTCTTAATGGGGTGAGTAGGCCTCTCTGGTCCTGGAGGCTCCTGTGTTGTATTATGACTGTCAGCCTTGTTGTCATTAGGCTGCTCTATCGTGCCCAGGGCTTCATACCTGTTGTGTAGTGGTACAAGGGGAGGGGAGGCAGGCAAGGAGGGGGCTTGCTTTCGGCGCCTACCACAGACTTGCTTCCATTCACCATTTTCTGGTAGGCGACTGCCTTCCGTCCCTTCAGCCGTACAGGGCAAGGAGATGATATCCCTGTGGTCTTTTTCTATTTCCAGTGTCTGGCCTGGTCTCTCTTTCAAGGAGATCAAGGCCCGGGTCAACCAGTCTATTTCTTTCTCACTCTCCCTGATACTCCTTAGTCGCTCAACTTCATCCCTGAGCTCTGCCACCAGGCTCAGCAGATCATCCACTTGCTCACACCTCGCACAGCTGTTGTTACCGCTACCACTTGCTAGTAGTGCAAGGCTATGGCACTCCCTGCAGCCTGAGACCTGGGTGCCTGTGTGTTTCCAAGGGAGCATTGTCTGTGTTGCTACATCTACTCTGGCAGCACCTGGCAGGTGCTGAGGACATGGCTTCCCGGCGGGTGGAGACCATGCCTGAGCTTCTCTTACCAGGTGAATCATTCAAGTGATTCCAGCAAGGATTCACAAAACTCCTTGGCACTGGGATCTTCACCTTGCTTCAAGTCACCAAATCTGCAGGACAAACATCTCACTTCCTTTTTGAACTGTGCTGGGACCACTGCAGCCTACCAGCCTGTAGGCACCTTTCTTTAAAACTCCAAAGAATTGTCTTAGTCTCCTAGAGACAGGAAGGGAAAGAAGGCACTTTCTGTGAGTAAATATGGTGTATAGTCAGGTCTTTGACCTGTTGGATCATTTGGGTTGTCAAAAAAGGAGTGGAGAAGGCTTATTGCAAAAGGAGGAGCAGTCTACAGAAGCCCTGAGTTTCATCACAGCATTTTCTTAACATCTGTGGAGATGACTTAGCACACCAGTGGGACTTCTTAAGGTCATGTTTTCAGTGTCAGGTCATAAAAAAGAAGCACTCTGTCAAACCAACAGCAACAGACACTAGAAATGAAGTCAGGAGTAATGGAACTCGATGATCTTCAAGGTCCTTTCCAACCTAAACCATTCTATGATTCTATGACTGGATTTAGGCCTTTTGTGTGCAGAAATGTCTGGGTCTGCCCTTAAGCCACCGTGGGGATGAGGTGGAGAAGGACTAACCCGCTGAACTACAGTGGATGCTGTGGGTCCTAAGAGGGGAATACCAGCAGAAAACTTGAAACAGTAATATGATTAGCTAGACTGGCCTGTCAGCTACTGCGGGGACAGGCAAACCAGCTCAGATTTCCACATAATCATCCAGTACTGCCAAATGATGGATCAAAATTAATTTCCCCTTGCTTGGGATAAAGAAAAACCATGGGAGCACTTCTAACACTTTCCACTTCCGCTGCCATTAAGAGCAAATAGTCATATATCATAGCAGCATTAGGTGGTCGGGTTTCAGGTAAGCCATGGACAGGAGTAAGGGGTCAGCAGTCACTTGTATATGCTTCTTATCGCCATTTCTACGTTTCTTGCCATTCTCCAGTTGTTCAATTGTGTGCACTACCACATTTCAGAAAAAGTATTACGCTATTCCAAATCTAACTTGTAAATTAAAGAAATGTAAAATGATACTAAGAAATCATAAGCACTTTTGCTCCCAAATGTATTTCCCACAAGCAGATTTTACTGACTTAAATACTGTATGCATGAATTCCAGCTATGTGATTTAATAAGTGCCCCACATATTGGTTTCAGTTTGCTTGTTTTTCTCCTAAAGGACTGTGCTTCCACTGCCTTCAGTTGAAGAGGATTTCAGCAATTCCGGTGCAGAGCTAACTCTAAAGCTGTTTTTTGCTGATAGCAAAAGATCTGTAGTCCTCCTTGTGCTCACCTGCAACTTCTGATGGATGTCACATGCTCCTAGATAAGCACCAAGTAAAGCTTTTTTTTTTTTTCCTATCAAAGAAAGCTTTTGAGGGAAAAATGGTGATCTGGTAAATACTACAGTACTTTTTGTAAAAAGAACCTTTCAGTTTACCTCCACTTTTTTTTTTTTTTCATGACAGTGAGGGGCTAGGGAGGGAACAAGATACAGGATGGTAATGATCTAGAGATCTCAGGTTGGCATGTTGTTCTTTTGTTTGTTTGTTTTTTGTTTGTTTCTTTCTTTCTTTTTTTTTAATGTACTTTGGTCATTCAATTCTAAGTGACTCATCCTTTCCACGTTCCTTTCCATCTTACTTTAAAAAGTCTTAAAACCTCAGTCAAAACCCAAAGAAATTAAAAAAAAAAATCAGACAGGGAAAGCTGGCTCAAAAAGATTTTAGTTGACAAAAACTTTGTATTTTGTGTTTATTTTGCATCAACCTGAAATAGAATTTTTCTTGCTTTTTAATCCTGAGTAGCATGGAGTGAGTACATAGGGACTGATTGTTTAATCTCTCTTGCAATATGAGAGTTAAGGGAGCACCATATAAAACTACAAGAAAGCAGATTCAGAAAACAAACCAAAGGAAATGGGTTTGTTTCAGGAAGCCTCCAAGTCTCAGGAGACAGAAGTATTTGCGGAAACTACATATGTGTTATACTCTTCCCTATATATTGACTTTTAGCTGGTATAATATGGGGGATACTGGGTGAAACAGATTACTCAAAAGAGTTATTAGTACAACCCATTTTTATTCTCTTTTCTTTTTACATTAATATATATTCATTGTATGCATAAATTCCGTGAAATGAAGCCCTCATTTCACTTAGTGCCTCCAGAAAGCTAGATAGAAATTTAATTTTAATTTAAAATAGCTAGTGGGTAACAGATCCTTCTAGTTACTCTTCAGCAGCTCTCTTTCTAGTCCCAATACCAGCTGTTGTGTCTCCATGCTTTTCCAAGCAGAAATGGTGAAACAGCCCACAGGATCACAACTGAATTAACAGGGTCTGTCAAAGGATCAGGATATTCATTACCCCATTGGCAATTACTTGTACATTTTTTCATCTCTCCTGTTTACTGTAAGAATAAGATGGGACGTGCAACACACATCCATCTAAGCTGGACCCCTCACAATAAATGTCCAAAGCTGTGTGCAAAAGAAAGCTTAGGAAGAAAACACCTTGTTTCGAGTCACTGAGAAATCCTACTAACGCACTGCTATTATGCCAAATCCTTTAAGCTCAGTCTGACATCTCTCTCTTGTCTAAATGACTGAGATTTTCAGATGCAAAAGAATGACTGACAGTCAAGAACAAAAATACAGAATTACAACATTCAGTTGTGTCCTGGTTTGATTACTTTCATAATCATAGAGCAAGACTGAGCCTCAAAGGCCAAAATCTTTTTGGCAGAGAATAACAAACAATGCTGTCTGAATTTTCAGGGAAATCTACAAGTGCGAAAGGCCTCATACTCAGGAGAGAGAGCACATGGGCATTCAGCAAGAAGAGGATGAGCCAGTCTCAGTTGAGCAGAAAACGTTTCACTGCCTGCCTTTGGCACTGGCACTTTGGTAACTTTTGACAGATCATTTTCACCAGATTTCCTCAAATCAGGGTTAAACTAGTTTCATTTCTGTTTTGTGAAGACACAAGCACAAGTGCACACAACTGTTTCCATGTGTTACATTCCAGATACAGTTACCAAAGGTTTTTAAAAGCATCTGTGGAAAACAATGCTGAAAAGCAAAAATATCTGCTCAGGAAACAAAGCGCTGAAAAATTTCAATCATCTACATTGGTGACATCAGTATTAATTTGGGAGATGCAATAGATTTCATTTTGGAGGGGAAGACAAAAAAGATTAATATCACCATCATCTGCGCAGGTTTTCTGCTGTTCAGAGCAAACACACACAAAATTCTTTCCTCCCAAAGTTAAAATTCACAAAGCCATACATTCCTGCCCTTAAACCTCAGCTTCAGACAGAGACCAAGAAATACCTAAATCCAGACAGCAGTAGTTGCTTATATGTTATTGATTGGTCCTACATTTGCTTTAAGCGCATAGAAGTTTAATCTAGGTGAGCAAAACGGAAACATATGGGGGAAAATTCTCAACTTCTTATTCAGAGAGAGAGATTTTCTGCCTGTCTTTGGGTAGGCAGCCCACAATCTTCTCCCTCAAGGGACTGAGGAGTGCAGTCCTGCTGCTTCGCAGGGAGCCTCGTGCTCTCAAATCTCCTGAGTGCTTTGGAAAAATTGCCTAGAGAAACATTAAGCCTGTGCTTTTGAAAGTGCTTCCTAAGAGATCTGAATGCTCACTTCCTATTAATTTTCATTCATTTCAAAACACCTGGAAAGCCAGCAAACCTAGTTCCCAAGGGATCTCCTGAGTGGGGACAACTCCGTGCAAACAGCCGCCTCTGAAAGCAATTTGTCAGCAGCCAGATCTGAAGGACATACCCATGCTGCCATGACCAGCTTGGTTTTAGAGAGGCTTCAGGTGCTACAGGAACAACAGAAGCTATCTAATATTGAATATTTCAGACCATCTCATCAATTAACTAATGACTCATGGGAGATAAGCTTTTTTGTGTTTTCCCTCCAGTTGTGGGCACTAAACTCTTGGGAAACTGATGCTGGAGTACCTCAGAAATGGTTGTCCCCAACACAGTGCTGCAGTGTCCCCTCAGCCAGATGTACAGCCAGCCTCTCCTGATGCAACAGCTGTGCCCTGCAACATCACCCTTTGCAGCAGAGCCTGCTGTATCCCCTAACAAGCTGACTACAGCCCTGGCAGCAGTACAGCTGCCCTGTCATGGATGAACAAACACCCACAGCCCCTGGCGTGGGAGCTCGCCCCACATGGAGCTCCAAAGCCTTGCTGCAAAGCCATGTTAACATGCGACCCTGCTCCCATATCCATCTGATGGGCAGGGATTATTAAGGGATGCTGCAGTCATGCTCTACTGAGAGGAAAAGGCCCATCCCACTTATCCAAAAAAACAGAGTGAGGCAAGACAAAACTGTACAATACCTCAATAATGGGTTCAACACCATTTCCAGGATTAGTGAGAGTCACTCTGTGTAGCCATGAATTATGTGGACAGAGCAAGTGTGATGCAGGGAGCATTATAGCAACAATTACAGAAAATACAGAACTTAATAAAAACAAGGTCAAGAATTTTGGTATCCGATAGCCCAACAGCAGTCAAATTGAAGAAGGTACTTTTTGATTCTTTGTGTGTATGAAGAAAACAAACAGATGTTCAGTAATTATAATAGCTAACAAGCAAGGCTCAATCATCTAAACACTTGCCAAACTGTGAAGTAAGTTACCCTTTAACCTTTGTCTCTATTTTATACACTTTACAGCTATAATTTGTAGCGGAGATACAGTAGATGAAGCTGCACTAGTTGATACTTGAAACATAGTATTATCACTAGATAAAATACATTTGAAAGAAGTCAATTAAGATTTTTAGAAACCATGCCCCAAAATTAAAGCTATCTAAATATCTTCTATTGCAGACCCCTCCAATTTGAGGAATTTTGTTGCCTAGGCAACCTGGTCGCAATGTATCTCAGACAGTTCAGACCATGCTGGCTGTTTTAAATAGAAATGCCATCCATTTAACGCACAGCTGATTTTTAGCAAAAGGTGTATACGTGTAATACATACCGACAGACCATGTATTTGTTTTGCGTTAAGAAGCCAATATGCTCATGAAGTACTTGCAGAGGCTAATGTGAAGTGAAAATCTAAGGACGAGTGAACAAAAATGTAACGGCACTGAAATAGCAGTAAAGCCTGATTAGCTGGGTGGGATTGGCAGCTGCAGAGAGCCCCGCATATATGAAATGGTCCAGCTGATCTTATCACAGAGATGTAAGAAATAATCAAGCAATCGTAGAGGGGGTGTATACAGTTATTTCTCATTGTTTAATTATATCCAATTAGAAACTTGCCAAGCAAGTGAATCAAATGACTTTACATTGCCACTTGAACAGCTACTGGCTAAAGACAGAACAATGCAGGTGCATGAAAAGATTTCCCCACAAAACAACACTCCTCCAATTCCAGACCTAATGCTTTTTTCGGGAGTTGGAAGTGCTAGCAAACGGTGTGGGGTTATACATTGCTGGAAACCTTGGCAATGGCATCGCTGGAAAACATCCCAGCAGTGACCAAGCACAGAAAAACTAGCAGGTGTTCAGCGCAAGGCTCAGTACCTTCTGTATAGGTGGGTATGGCAGATGATGATTTCTGTGAAGATACTAAAATTTCCTGGGCAAAGTTGCCCAAAAGATGTAAAGCAGCTACACTCTCTTGCTACAGGATTGTAGGAAGTGATACAACATTCAATTCGAGCTAAACATTTCAAATCTTGGCCTGAAACAAGAGGCACTCCTGCCTGATCCATAATGGCCTTGTCAGAAAGAGGAACAATAATATAATATCTTGTATTGCTCAGTCATCTGGATAGTATATTTGGTGTTGCATTACCAGACAAAAAAAACCAAACAACCACTCACTGCTTGGTTGCAGTCTTGTCATTGCTAAATATTAGCAAGTTCACCTTCTGAAGAAGTTGGAGCAGAGGGACTACAAGACCTCAGAGAAGAGGTTGGGCCGTAAATAACCACAATGACTAGTGGGAATTGTATTGATGGGCACTGCCTAGTTTGAAAAAACAGGTACTGAACAGTCAAGCTGACAAGGGAGAATCAACTTTTGTGTGAGTTCCTACTTATCAAAGTAGACACATGATCTTTACAAATGTATCAATTAGCCAAGCAATGCCAAGCTAAATGCTTCTCAGAAGGCATATACCTGTTTAGCCCTTTGAATCACTACTAAATCCCATGTACTGCGATTGCAAGCAGAGGCTTTCCACATGAAGAGAGGAAGAAATGGATAGTACTGGGGCAGGAGAAGATCCTTAACCTAACTCTGCCTGGCATGGTTTTTAAATGGCAAACTCTGCTTTCATAAAGCCTAAGCTAGTTAAAGGAAGCCTTGTGTACCTTAAAAGGTGTCAAAGCTGTTGTAGGCAGAATGAGGGAGAAACTTCAGAGATTGTACCCCTGTGTGAGCATTAGTTAAATGCAGTTTAAGATGTCACAAGAGTGGTGACATTCCAGAAATACTTATATTATTTTGCAGTTACTTGTATATACCGTTATATATTTTATGACTGATACTTAGATAATGTACAGTAGTCGTGCAAGTTTAAGTGGCCAGGCTTAGCTGCAAGCATCATTCCAGCAATTAAGTCATTTCCCTAAATCTATAAATTCTACTTCAGAGTTGTTTGGGTGACAGGGCACCATCGATTCTCCTTTCTACAGAAAGCTTGCAAAGCAAATCAATAGGACTGTACATTTGGAGGTCCCCGACACCAAAAAAAAAAAAAAAATCACCTGCCATAAATTATACCGTGGTAAGATAAAAGTTTGCTTTGGAACAAGATTATGCTAAGACACTGAATTAATTTAACTGATTTATTTCCACTTGAAAAAGGTAGTAAATGATGTTGACCTCAGCTTTTGTGCCCACAAATACGATTATCTAACCATCTTTATTTTCCTCCTTGTAATTTTTTATTTGGTTAAAAGCCTTATTTGCTAATAAAACTCATACATTTATAATAATTCTCCCATCCTGCACTGCAGGTAAGGAGCACAGACATAAGGAATATTGAGAAATTTAGTAGAGATAAGTGACTAATTAGATTATGATATACACATTGGTTAAATAATTTATGATCCTCAGAGTACAGATAAGCAAACTGTTCATTTCAAATAAAGAAGATTTAACTTTCATTCCTCCTTTGATCTGAACTGAATCCTTCCACAGATTATTTATCAGTTGATTGAATCTTGTAGGGAGATGGGGGTTCTGACCTCTGCTTATTTATTCCATTTTGCTATTTAACTTCAGTTTGCTAGAAAAAACAAGGACAAGGCTGTGACAGTTCACAGAGATACAATTTATCTATTGAACTTAGCTTGGCATCTGTTAGACACACAAAGAAACAAAAGAAACTGCATAAATATTCATCAGCAAAGAAGTCAACCACGATGCTGGATTTGAAGCATTATATGTTATTTTTGTAATGATAATAGTGATTCATCAGCCCTAATGATATCTCAGTACATTGCCTGACTGATCTTTTACTCGTGTGAGTATAATTTATTTTTCCATTTTATGTCCTGCCTATCATTTGTTCCCAAAATATGGAGGTAGATTTACATAAATAGAATTCTGCTTAGTGGTACTGGACAGGTTGGAGTTTTTTTCTTTCAGGTAATGGCAGCGGTATCAGCTCATTCTTTCCTTTGCATCTCATTTGGATAAAGCCTATAATGTGACAAGCGGAAGATGGCAGTGTCGTAAAACTGGCTAATTGGGGGAAGAATTATGGTGTAGGCATTAGGTAGCACGAACTCAGCTTTGAAACATATCATCACCTCCTGAGAAAAAAATACTTTTTCAGCCTCGTTTCAAAAGTCAGCTTTATTTGTCAACTTTGCTTATCCTTATAAATGAATCTTTTAATGACTTGTTTTTCTAGATTGTAAATCTGCCAGAACACAGAGAAAAACTATCCTATCTTACAAAAAGGCACAGTTCAACTTAATGCCTTATCAGCTATCCCAGCTGGGATTTTTAACACATAGAAGAAAGTTACATTTTTAAAAGCACAATAGGTTCCTCTGCCCAACTGACTTTCAGCAGGTACCTAAATCACTCAGGGTCTTTTGCGTGTATGCCTGAAACCCCTTGAAAGCTGATGGTGGAAGGATATCTAATTCTTTTAGATACAAGGAAAATTCTGACCTGGGCTCATAAACCTACAAATATTTTACAATGCCTAGCAAAAATGCCTACAAATCATCTGGGTTCCATTTAAAATGTGAACTAAGGGCTTGCTTGATTTGTTGGAAGAAGGCAAAGGGAGGAACACACAAATGCTTTGTTGTAGCTTCCCTCTAGTCAAAACATTGCAAAAAGACTGGGACAGATTTTACTCAAAAGAAAGGTGCCCTTCTTTCACCTTCCAAAAGGAAGTGGAGATATTACTTCAAACCACTGAATATGCAAGAAAAGTTTCCTCAAGACAAGCTGCAAGGGGTGAGTGAAGATAACAACTGGAGCACTAAAAGGTCTGTAAAGAGCTGAGCTACAGCTACGGTATCACCCTGCTGTGCTCGGCAAACCTCTGGCAACCCCAGTCCTGAGAGCAGATAATGGATCTGCCCGACTCAGGGCTGGCCTTTTACAATTCCCCTCCTTTCAGGATTGAATTCTGCTCACTGTGAGGACAGCCGAGCACAGGAACAAGGGCTCAGAGGGGCTGTGGGATCTCAAACATAAGAGGTTTTCAAGTCCCGACTGGACAAAGCCCCAAGCAAACCGGTCTGGATACAGCACTGGCTTTGCTTTGAGTGGGAGCTCAACCTCTCCCTCCAGCCTTACCTTTTCTAAAGGATCACAGCACACAAGTCAGCAACAGAGAAATCCAGTAAGTTTCTGCTGTTGTGGTTCAAATCCCCAATATTTACAGTGTGGGTTGAATGATTTTGATACCACTGTAAAATGCCACTTGTTCTTGCTGAAAAGAAATGAGATTTTGATAAGCCATGTTGGCAAGGTCTG
>NW_009648150.1:731503-745071 GCF_000708025.1 Charadrius vociferus
CATCCTTTACAGTCTCATGGTTTGTCCTCAAGGTACATCCAGCAACACCGGAGGCCGCAGGGGTCCCCAGCCAACACCGTCCTTGTGGCTCTGTTCAGCTGCCTTTTGCTGACCCCTGACTGGCACCAGCTACATTGCTTTGAACTGGATGGAGCATCTTGCATAATTAATACACATCCCTTTCCCTCTGCTCATTTCAGAGAACACTTTTGCTTACTGCTTGCTTGGTTAGGAACCATGAAACCAAACAAAGTAGGTCTGGAAGGGACCCCATGGGATCGTCTCATCCATTACCCCTTCCCCAAGGCCTACAGAGTTAATAACAGAGCGACAAGCTTGCAAACCCCAGCTGCCAGGCTTTGAAAGTTTGGCTTCTCCTAAAGAAGTATGTTGCTTTTGTCAACATGGGAGAGCCTGCATGTGCTTGCTGATCTGTGCAGAGATTAATTTTAAAGCGTACATTGTGCTCAGACGGCCCACTGCTACCATTATATGCATCAGTAAGTTTCGTATTATGCAACTACCAGCACTTATGTTCAAAGAAAGCACTTTTTACTCCTGACAAAGGTAGCTACTATGCTCTCATTAAAAGACAAAAGCAACGAAAGATTGGTCCTTGTGCAGCATCATCTTCTGCCTATTCTGTTAAAAATATTTATTACATTAAGGAATGCATCGTTAATTTTCTGCACCTCTCTTTCATGTAGCACAGCTGATTTCTAATGCCTGTCTTCATTGGATTTGACTGCTCAGTGAGTTTTAGCCATTATCAAATACTCATTTCACTGCACTGTTTCTCTATAGGTCATTCCTCTGAAGACCCATCCATACATGAAAAATGCTGTTGTCTTTTCTCTCTTCCTTGTTTCATTTAGTATTAATTTTCTGGTTATTCCCACTCCCATAAAGCTGAATTTAGAGACATTATGTAATGAAGAGCTCAGATATCTGAGTGTGAACTGGATCTGTTCCCTCCCAAGAAGGTTACGCGTATTAAGTCCAGTCCCAGAAGAGTCACAAAACTGTTCTAAATCAGAATGTGGACACCAAAGTCTTACAGTATATCGGCAGCTAAAGCAGCCTGACAAAGGTGACGAGCACTCTGCAATACCACAGAGACCATTGGGTAGATAATTTGGATACATCTACACAGGGTCACACACCAGCTCTGAGACAGATTAGCAACGTAGCCTCAGGCTTTAGCCAGTACAGCCTAAGGTGGGACTGGAGTAATGTGAGCTGTGTGAGCCCCGAGGAATGGTTGCTTCTTCCTTGTAGCTCACTGTGTCCCAAAATGTATAGAAAAAGTACTGGACACTGAGGGAGGCAAAGGCATAGTCATCATTTCAGCTAACTGGAGAGCGTTGTCAGTGACTGAGGAGGCAATGGGCACAACAGCATTTCTGTACCCACAGTGCTGGCTGCAATGTCCTTTGGCAACCTTCCAGCCATATCTGCCTCAAAAAAAGCTAAGATCTCTTACAAGTAAAAGCAAGGGTGAATTTTGCATGATTGTAGGCTCTGCAATAATGGGAACCTGGGAAATGCCCAAGGGCCCCTGAAATCCTCCAGTTGCATTTTCTGCTCTTACCTAATCATCATAATCAGCAGCAGCAGTGTATGGCACCAACCTATACAGCACAATGTTTACATACTCGCATGAATGCACAGACATTCCCTGCTACCTACCTACACACACACACACTTCAACAAGGCAGCACAGAAAAGCTGGACCACAGACCAAGATGCTTTGACTTCAGCAGCAAAACCTGCCAACTTGTAGCTGTCGGGAATACCAGCAAATATGACCCTCTGTGTTGTGACCATGGTGTGGATGCAGTTTTCATGGCTGGTGTCTCCATGCAGGTGGCAGGGACAAACACGGGACAGGCTTTTGATGTGGCTGATTGATCCTCTGTTCTTCTCATTTCCAGCACATATCATTGATTACTTCTTACATGCTTCTTAAAGCATGCAAAATTCTTGTGCAATTCCCCTCACTTATTTTGAGTTCTGGCGAAAACAGTGGCTTCTCTTTTTTTGGCTTATTACAAATAATGATGTCTTGCTGCCTCATAACATGCTTCAAACTCTTTACTACAGACAAAAGTCTGCTTTGAAAGCATCCATCCAAATAAAGCTCTCAGCACTTACAGCATACTGCACTATTCCACAATTTTAAATGACCAGTCTCAAGCCCCAATTTCTAGAGTAATTAAGAATCACTAGTAATATTCTTGCAGGACTGTTCTACAAAAATAGAGGGGTAGGTGAAAGAATGAAGAAATATGCAGGATACAAGAAGAAAACCACTCATAATATGATATATAAGGTGTATACTTCTATACATAAAGGCAATATTAGCTTTCATTGCATATGAAGGTGTTGTGGTTTGGCCTCAGCCAGCAACAAAAAACCAGGCAGCCGCTCGCACAACTCCCACAGTCGTGGAAAAAGAAACCGTCTGGACAAAACTCGTGGGTTAAAAGAATGTAATTTAACAGAACAGCAAAAGAAAAGATAAAAAACGCGATTACAGTACCGCCGCGAAGCGCACCGACCAGACCCACACCACCGCAGCCCACCCCCGAGTGGCGACTCCGCTCCTCGCCCCGGCTACCTCCTCTTATAGCCCGGGCATGGGTCACGTGGTATGGAATGCCTGCCCCCTGCCGGCTCCTGGGGAGATTAACCCCATCCCTGCCGGAACCAGGACAGAAGGATATTCCTAATTTACTAGTGAATGCCAGCCTCCCATCTTTTCCTTTTTCCCATCAGATTATAATGCAAAATTATCCTTTATGGTTATCTATCCTCAACCCTGGACTACTGTGTAAGCAAGACTAAGATTTAGATTTAATAACAGAGCTGTACTATGCCAAGATGTGATCAGGATCAGCAGACATTTTTACAGAAACCTTCCTCAAACAAGCAATCGTGATTTCCAGCCAGTAAAATCTTTCACACAATTACAACTTGAAGAGTATATAGCAGAGACACAAAGGATACACAGAAATAGCCCAAGTAGCAAAATACTTGTCATTTCCATGGAAATGCTGGCAATTGATCAGAAAAATCCTGCGTTTTACTGAACCCTATCTGCCCATTTGTATAAGCTGATAAGTATGATTTTAGGACGTTAGTCATTCTGCATGGGAAGGGCTATTGAGAGCATTTCATTGCCAGAGCTGTCTACTCTTGTATCTGTATATTTTGAGCCACATGCCTTCTTTCACAGAGGTGGATGCTATGAGTTCAAAGGACATTTTGTTTTAAATCCTCATTTGAAAAATAGTTAAAATTTTAAATGATGAACATAGAAAAGTTACAGAGAGGCCACTGTTATATTTGCAGTAAGTTTTTTTATGGATATTTAAGGTTAACTTTAAAGCTTATAAGCTAGGGTTAGACTGCAGGTCCAAGCACGTGATGGAGAAGGATTGAGAAAAAATAACTTTTACCAGTATTCACTGTCAGCACACTACCAGCCTTGAAAGCAATAAGGAAGCAATGGAAAGCCTCACAGACTAGAAAGCAAACATCAGCATTTTGATGAAACAGTTAATACACATTCCTTTCACAGATTTCATATATAAGATGTAGATTGAGAGCTACTCTGTGAATCTGCAAAGAAAACTTATCCTGCTCTGCCTGGAAACAAAGATTTATTTTGACCCTGATAGTGGAAGTTGTTGTAGTAGTTCCTAGCTAACTGCGATGTAAGAAAACAGCATTTTCTTTGGGCTTTGCTACAGCTGAAGTAACTGCATATTGTGTAAACAGACTTTGTTTTGCTTAGATGAACAGGGCATGTACAGCATTGTCTCCCTTACTTCTTATCCCACTCCCCTCATTACAAAGTGATGTGAATTCAGTCATACCCTTGATTACTGTGGATGGAATACTGCAAACACGGAGATGGGAGACACCATGAAATGAAGCTGTGAGTGATACAGTAATAAATGGAAGACAGGGCATTGCTGAGGCACAATTTCTCAGGAAAGAGACTAAAAGAAGAACGAAAGCCTCCTTCCCTTGCAGTCTTCCACAGCAAGAATACTTAAATAGTCAGTTGTGAACAATATTGTGATTTGGAAGCACAAGACCTAGTGAAAAAGAAGACTGAATATAAGCAGCAGGGATAGTGAAGAAGCATTGAGCAAGGTACAGAGTCCCCCTTGTCTTGTGACTGGTCAGTGAAGTTGTGAACAGGAACCTGCTCAGCTCTGCTGTTAAGTATACTATTTTGTTACTCTGTGTTATTTTAACCTAGGGAAAAACTTGATGCTGTGTTAGCAGCATGCCTTTTAGGGCTAGAACAGCCTTCCTCCAGTTAAAACATAAAGTTTTTTCAGAAGTAGCAAAATCTAATTTCCAACAAAAGTCAATAGGAATGTGGATCTAGTTGCTGTAAACCGTGTTGGGAAATTTCCCTTAGTAAAACTGCAATGCAGTCCAATCCTCAGCAGCGACACCAAATCCCACGCTCTTCAAGATTTCTGATTTCTGAATAGTTTCTAAGGGCCTGAGCCGAAGGAGTGACAAGAATCTTCCCATTGATTTGACTGACATCTTCCTCCATCCCTGGGACCATCTCACAGAGGACCATCTAGAAAAAACACAGCATTTAGTCACTCTATCAAATACAGAAACCTTTGTTTAGATGACAGATTCCATCAGGATGTCATGGTGACCTCTGTGATTTATGAGTAGTGCTCAAATAAGGATTTACAAGCTTTCATTAGAAAAGGGAGTAGGGAACTATCTAGGCATTAGCTGGAATGTGTGGAAACATTTGCAATGCCAGAATCATCTACAGGGATGAGATCCTGCAAAATGGTTAAACTGTTGTATCTAAATCACTTAGATGGCTCTGAAACAAGTGTCACCCATCACGCATAAATAACAATTGGAAGCCCCCATGGAGTCATTTTAAAGAAGTAGCTATATTGTGTTCTCGGATTAAACATAATGTGTTGATTCAAAGCAGAGGGTCACTCGCTGCACAGTAATTAACCTAGGAGGTTATCAGCAGTGATTTCTTCTGATATCCTGTCATGCAGAATTGTGTGCTGCTCCACAGAACAGTACTGAAGCATCTGTTATCCACTATCAAATAGCTTAACACCAGGCAAAAAATCCAAAAGTTATTTTTCACAGCAGGGGACAAACTGATCCCATACTTTGTTTTCTGGAGGAATTAGGTTTGAAAGAATATTATCAGCACTGGACAAGAAAATGGACTATCAGGCAGAAAGATAGTTATAACTGGGCTGAAAAAGAAATTATTACATGGACTGGAAGACAGGACAGGACTCGCCAACTGGAAACAAAGAGAAGAGAAAACCGTACTTGGATAAATAGCTCAACCTCGCTTTTCACTCTTCAGTAGTTATTCTGCGTGACCATCTGGAAATTCCTCTGTGGTAATTCCTTTTTAACAGTTCTATAATCACATCTTAATTTGTAATTTCTTAGAAGGATTAAAAGAAATGTTTTGCCTCTGCAAGCCCCATCTGTGCCTGTGCACATGCAGACCACATACGGGCAAGGCCCAGGCAAAGGCTGGGGACAGTGACACCAGCCTGCCAAAGCCAATAGTGTCTGAGGGAAAGTCTCCCTGAGAGTCTGCTTGCTGTACCTACAATCTCTTACCAGGCTGTTTCCATATCAATATTGTTTTATCTTTAAGAGAGCAGCCCTCACAACATCAGAGAATCCCAAGGCTTGGAGACACCCCAGAGATCATCCAGGCCTCAGGTGGGACAAGTCCCTTCTGTTATCCTGAGGGTGCTTGTCCTCAGGAACAAGGTTGAGATATCTTGTTGGAACTCTCCAGTCAGGCAGTCTTCTCCAAGAGCTATAGCCTTACCAGTAAAAAGTTTTCCTAATGCTTAGCTTGATTATTTTTTTTCTCTGCAATTGGAGTCCCATTACTTTTTCTTGTATCCACCATGAACATGGAGAGCAGATTTATTGCCTTCCTCACTGCAACAGCCTTTTATTTATTTGGAGAGATGTCCTCCATCATGTTCTCTCCTTTAGACTAAGTAATCCAATTTGTTCTCTCCTCCAAACTAAATAAACCCTTTCCTCACAGTAAAAATAAACCAAAATGTTTTGCTTTTAAGTGTCCCAATTGAATAAAAAGGGAAAAAAATGACACGAGGAGCTATTTTAAACTGAAAGTTCAGATGCTTCAACTAAAAAGTATTGAAATTCAGTGCCTCAGATAAAATTTCAGGTATTTTAATGCATCAGAACAACTGAAAAGATGTGCCCACAAAACATTCTGGTGACAACAGACCTATAGCATTTTTCACAAAGGTGTTTGCTATGAAAGCTTCTCTCAGTTCTGTCACTTAGCATTTTCACCCAAACTGAACAAAGCTCTTAAGAACATGTGTAACTTCAAAGTATGAGCAGCCCCACAACAAACAAAATCCAACTTAGAAATAAAGTATTTTCTTAAAATCCTTTCTCCAGGAAGCCAATGCTTGCAGTTCTAAATGATCCCTACTGTGGAAGCCTCCACACCTTAGTGTGTCCTCATTTGAGGGACTATTTCCTTAAAGTATATACATTTAAGCACCCCAGTTGGCATGCCTCCATGCAGAAGTATGGTCCAGCACACCAGCAAGAGGGAATGGAAGAGATGTGGCTTACTTTGAACTGTGTGGAGCTGATGTTAATACTAATGCAAGCTGGAACAGGCACAGGGGTATCTTGCATGACCAAGTCCAGTGATGACAGCTGTGCTGAATTACTCAAGATATCCTCTGAAACTTGACGGAAATATTGGCCTAGCATCATGGCACTTATTCTGGGAGGGCCTTCATGGTCAGTGTAGAGAGGCATCTCCAGAGGGGAATGAAGCTGTAGGTGAGCAGCTGGAAGTACCATTCGCTCTCCTGTGCCAACTAGACTTCTAACTGTAGGCATCTGGGAAACAGCAGGCTGAATCTAGGAGTGCCTGTATCTTTTGGGGATTTCTTTTTGTCCCAGGTGGTACTCAGAAAAGGAGTGTTGCAGCAGATTTCCTTCTATACTAGAAAGAAGCAAAGTGTACATGCAAAGCATAATGACTTGCACGCAGGAGGGTTACCATTATATCAAACCTGTACATTACCCATTGACCTTAGGGGCTAGTGAGTGAAAGATAACAGTATTTCTCAAAGGGGAAGCAGGGTGGCGCAGGTGTTATACCACTCTCCCACCCCAATTACTTATCTAGACTGCAGTTACAGTGTGTGAAATGGATGGATTATAATGTACTTTCTTTCCACTGCTGCAAAGTCCTGATGCACACACTCCTCCACTTCATAACAACAGGCACTGGCAATTACGTACATCAGATTTCAGTTAGAAATGTCATACATGTGTCTTCTGTCACAGTGTTTCCCTAATTTATCTGGTCCTAACTTTGCTGCTTTCATAGTTCATTCCTAACCACTAATTAAACTTATTGATTGCTTCAGAGGAAGGATGTGTAGGAAATGGGAATGCTTTTTACCTTACTTCTATCTCCTGTATCTTTGAACAGCTGCTCCTCAGAAATAAACTCACCCTTTTAATTACTTGCACAAAATTTAGGTCAGGTATGGCCTAGAGATATTAGTTAACTGCATAACAGTTGATGCTTTGGGACTCTGTATTCGTGGGATCCTACAGTCAAGTGGGACATGCTGGGAGGCTGTACAGAAGGAGCTAGCTCAGTGCAGATATCTGGGCTACTATAGATTTTTCAGAAGGTGCAGAACCTACCCAGGGATTTAGTAGTTCTCTGAGGACCAGCTTAGACTGACCATACTTTGTCACAAGTAGACAGGAGGACCAGATGCATGTACAAAGTATATTTTCTGGTCTCTTCTCCTCTTCCTTCTACCTTCTCAGGAAGTTCTGACAATTTTCCACGTGCATCACCATAAGCATTGTCCCCTTGCATCTTCCTCCCAGCCAAAGTCCCATCCCACCTGGGGATGGGACATCCAGAGCCTCTCTGCCACCTGCATCATGGCTGCACCTCAGCTTTGCTCCCCCATCCAGCTGCCAGCACCCTCACGAAACATGGGTCAGAGCAAGTGGGCTGTCCTGGCACAGCAGAGCTGGGCCAGAGTTGGACACCTAAGGTGGGACGGGGGGCAGGGGGTGGGAGGGGAGCAGCACAGCCCCCAGTTCCTAATTGTACATTACTAAAATACACATTGACAATACATATTAGTACTTTGATAGGGAAATCGTTACAAGTGGGGAAAAACAATAACCAAAGATGGCAAGTAGGGAGAAGAAAAACCTCTCACTTAGAAATGTAAAGTCCAAAGCAGAAATAATGTATTTCAATGATCATATATCTCTGTTTAAAGTTAATGTATCCTTCTTGAAAAAGTTGAAGCTTAACGCTGAGCGATATGATTTCATATTCTTTGACATAATAGAATACATATATTTATGTATGGCTATAAAACTGTATTATTTTTAAAAGTTATTTCATTGAAGTGGTTGACCTTTTTATATTTCATGAGTACATTTCTTATACAGCAATAGAAAAACTGACTGTAAACTATTTTATGTTAAAGTACCTGCTCATTTAAATATTATAACCCGGATGATTAAATAGAGACTACTGTGCGATATTTGAGGTTGCCAAGATAAAGAAATGGTCCATAAAAAAAACCCCAAAACCTCTGAAGCTTCTACTTAGAATTCTCCTGTTATTTGTTTGCACTTAAATTTGATTTTCTTGTTTTTAATTTTATACTACTGGGTTTTAAAATGTTCAGCAATTATCTGATTTGTAGCTACAACCGCAGCATGTTTACTTGTAAAATGTCTTTCAAATTAAGATCATTATTCGTCCTTTTAGATTTTCCCTTAACTTTGCAACTGAACATTTGCAGCTCTACAAGAAGCAGCAGTATTTTTTACATTCCAAATGGCTCTAATGCCAAAGCATTTTGCTGATTTAACGGCTGGTTCTGCAGGATAGAAAAATACTAATAATTCTCAGCAAGCAGAAAATCAACAGCTATCATTTTTCAAATGGGATTTCTATAGCTCTGTCAAGTGTCCCATATTGTACAAAGGAAAGGCAATTCAATACAGTGTTTGATTTTGCCTCCAGAGATGAGAGCTTGATACACCTTTTTCTGGAACCCAAAATGCCAAATAATGCAGAGCCTTAAGGTGGTTGAGGGCCTTAAACACAAGACTTAAGAGTCAGGAGTGCCTGTATAACCTGGGCCCAAATACTCCATAACATATTCAACGCTTAGGAGCTACTGCCAGCTTTACACACCTGCCATTAATGTCTCAGCTATATCCGTGCTCATATTGCTAGTGCTGAAAACCACCTCAGAAGCCCTAAGCAGACTGAGCAGCTCACCTATGCTGTAATCCAGCAGGTAACTTCACCTCTTAAACCAGAAGTGCCTTGCAACAAACACAACCAGTGCACACATCGCACATCCTGACAGGCTGGATACTTGCTTGCACTGCAGCAGAGCTGAGTGCCCTAGCTTTCAGGTTACGCTAGCTTCAGCACAAACCACTTAAGTTGACTCTTTTCCATACATGTGGGGTCTGACATCTGGGATGGTTGTTTCCAAGTCTAGTTTTCCCTTGATCCATAAGCAGAAAAAATGGGTTTATGCCCAGAATTTCAGGATAGCCAATGAAGTGGAAAATCTCAGTGAACCTAAATGAGCATATTTTCCCGGCTTGCCCAGTTGACTGGTTTCCTGACCTGCATCTTCCCCTCTTTATTTCCTCCCTGTATGGCTTTGGCAGTTGACCAACCTCTTTGGGAAGAGCATCCCCTTTGCAGACTCCCTGATGTCCACACTGCGGTTGGGGTGCTGTGCACACACCTAATGGCAGCAGTGATGGCTCGGCCGCTTTGGGCGTGAGAGCAGCATGGCCATCAGGTGTGTGTGTGCTCAGACTCCCAGGCTGCCAGCTGCAAAGCCTTTTTGCAAGTGCGGTTTCATTGCTATTTGCACCGTGGCAGCGGGCTGACAGCTAGCTTGGGTGTACCCACACAGGCTGCTGTTGCACCTCTGGATGGCCGTGTACACACTGGTGCAGGGAGCAGGACACAGCACTGGCATGGTGCACATCTGAACCACAGCTGTAGGCATACAAGTGCGTGATCTTGAGCGTGAGCTAGCTCTGAGCACATCTACATGCACAGAGGACATTTTGTAATCCACAGTGTAAAGCAACGGCTAGGTAAAATAATTTAAACACAAATTCACAGAATCTTAATTTTTCACTCAAGCTTACTTCTGGGTGCTCAGGGTGTGATTGACATTCAGTGCACACAGCAGCTGCTGTGGCTAGTCTGAAAACAGCGCAGGGCAAGGGATGTGTCCGTGCACGTTACCAGAGTTTCAATGTGGTTGCACCCGTCATGCCAGAGGCAAAAGGGATCGCACAGGGAGTTTTCAATACCTGAATAACGGCTCCATTGAATGCCTCCTGTGACTGGTTAATTCCCAGGGGAAGCTGCAAAGTTTCGGTGAGCTCAATACTATAACAGTTTTGGTTTAGAGAAAGATAATTGGGAATCCTGCCTGCCGTTTTCTGAAGCAAAACTAATTTGGAAAGGGGATTGCTATTGAAGAACAGTGGAAATGCTCAGCCAGGTCTCAGCCTGTGTCTGCATCCCTCGGTGACCTGCGCTGCTGTGACGTCAGCACAGACCTGCAAGCTCAGCTTACCCAAAGCGGTAAAATGAGGGATGGGCTGCTCTGCATCATGGCTGTGTCACACCTGCCCCCGCGATCTGGAAAGCAGTCAGGACTGATGAAGGTGACCCACACTCCTTTCTCAGTTCCTCTGCGTGGCTAGGGGGTGTTTTTGTTTTTTCCTGACACCCATATCAGTTATTCTGCAGCCTTGATGTTTTTTCTAAACCAACTGCATCTGCAACTCTTGGAAGTTTTTAAAAGGTCAAAGACAAGGCAGTGAATTCCCTGAAGATTGACAGTGGGGGTCCTCGCACAACATTTAAATGCAGTGACTCTTCAGAGGGAACGAGAGTGATGTCCTGAAGAATAACATATGGGAGACCACACGGTGTGTTGCACTTCTACACTTCACAGGACAGCTGGAGAGACCAGAAAAGCTCCCATATACCAAACGGAGATGCGGCAGAGAGGAATAAGGAGGGACAGGCAAAGGCAAGATGGTACCAAGCACTGCAACTGAGGGCAAGTAACCTGAGGTGTTGGAAGGATTCCTTTGGTTTAACACCTTGGTAAATACAGGCTGGTGTTAGTTTAGGCACAAAAAGAAGAAGGAAGCCTATTCGGGGAAAATGCTGTACATTTATTTACACCCACAGAGAATCTATGAGTAGACTCCACACTAATCTGCCCAGAAGGTCTCCCATAACTGTGGGACACCTCACCAGCCAGCTGCCTTCAGCCTGGCTCCCACGCATTTGTCTTGCCTATGGTAGAAACAAAAGCAGTGAGATGCTCGATGCAATCAGATACTCCAAAAAAACCCACCAAAACGCCTCTGCTTTTAAATAGTGTTCCTAGTGTAGCCTGATGAAATGATATGTAGCCCCCCCTACCACACCACCTTCTGACATCCATCCATTGGCTTGACAAAGCAGGTAGTCACACACACTCCACATGAATGCACCCGTGGCCAGGTTGCCTTGGAAACCTTCACTGCTACCTAATATTGTTATAATTGTCAAGAAAATATAGGTTTTCTCCAATGATTCGCAGCATGCTTCCATTTTACATAAAAGCAAGCTTTCCATCTGTAGTTTTCTGAAGGTTTGCTTTGCTTTCTCCCGAGAAATGTTAGAGACATTTTCTCTTCAGAAAAATTAAACTGTTCTTTAAATGTTAGAAACACTGTTGTATCAGTACAGGGACCGTACAGAAGTTCCAGCTTCCTTGTGACTGTCAAGAGGGATTTCTAACATTCAGAAAAAGGTGCCCTGCAGTCCTCTCAACTGCATTTATTCCACACACAGCTCTGAGGCTATAATTCAACTACAACAGAATAGGTCAGCCCAAGTGCCCCCACACAACCTTGCTCAGGCTGCACACTCTCCACAACACCATCTACCTCTCAGCAATGTGTCCAGTACAACTAGTAGAAACCCTGAGCATCTTTTACTATATGAACATTTCCAGCGTGTACTAGGACTGTTTTTTAAATGTAAAAGCATTAACTTGTATTTTAGCAAAAGGAAAATGTTCAAAACAATTAATTTCGACATTTTTAAAATTACATCTGCATGTGGCTTTGGAGGACATGCTTTTAGCAAATATGTGTGCTTTATTCAAATGCAATTAAGTGTCTCAATGCAAAGCTGCCTGATGTTTTTTTCCTATCTATCTGTACTAAGTCAGCAGAGTTTAGGAGATGCAGTGGTTACTTTAACTTTATCTGAATGAGCTGCAAACCTGTGTTTCCAAAATGAACCCAAAGCCTAATTTTTAAATGCTCACCATGCATATTTAGAGTTGTATTTTTCAAAAGATCTGGCTTTTGACCAGAGGTGGCAATATAGATGCTAGGTTTTGAAAAGAGCTAACAGCTCTAAGCAAGATACTCAGGTTCCAGCATTTCCACTCTTCAAAACACATTGGTATTGGACTTCCAGATCAGCATTGGCAAATTTGGTGAATCTGTCTTGAAAACCTTGGTTTTGATCAAGCAGAGCTGCTGCAGAAGAAAACCAGCTAAACTACTGGATCTGTGTCTGAGATCACAAGAAATTTGGCAAGAAATATAGATGATAAAATGAGATAGGAAAGGTTAATAAACTCACTGGGTGCCACTCGGTACTCATCCTCTCTGAATAACACAATATTTATTAAGGTGTCTACCTAAATACTTCAAACCCAACATCAGATATTAATGTACGTGCTATTCTTGCAAATGCATCTGCTCTTAAGTACAGCGAGCCCATTCAGGTTAAAACAAAACCAGTCTAAATGCACTATCACGTGAAACTTGTATTATTCCTGGCAAAACACCTCTTTGGTTCACCTTGCTTTTAATTTTGATACATCTCCCAGGTTCCCAACTTTGCAAGCAGAAAAAACCAAAAAGGTAAAATGCCAGAGTGGAGAGCTCACAGAAGAATCCAGGCTTATGATACTGGAAATTAAACTCTTCTGTGGAGAAATTGGGCATTGCCCCAAACGTTTTAGTAACTTTTAGCCAGAAGGGCTCCTAAATAGATCTATTCTTTAACACAGACCAGCAGAAGTTGAATTAAAACCTAAGGCTCCAACACTAAACTGGCTTCTCCTAAAAGCATCAGATCCAAGGGGAGAGTCACATATGACTTCAATGTGTCTTGTACCAGTTCTTATATCTGCAATTTTTAAGACTAGAGCAACACAATTCTATTCACATGGAAGGCTTCTAGATCTGCTATTTATTAATTTTACAAAATTTCTTGGAAATCTTTTGTGTTGTGGAAAATCAGATGGTTTTACAGTAATCTCAGATGCTATTCTTGCATTCCTACTAATTTGAAGTACTGATGATCTGACTTCATGAAACCTGAAAGAAATTCTGAGAGTTGGGAC
>NW_009648150.1:745123-803098 GCF_000708025.1 Charadrius vociferus
TTATACTGCTATGTCTGTGCTTGGAGTTGCTGCGTTGTTGTTTAGGGGCATGGAATTTTTTTTCCTTGAACCCTTGTTCTGTGCTCATGCTCTTTACCTTTCTCATCAGAGCAAAATGCTGGGCAGATGATACACAGCAGAGGGAAAACATTCTGATGGACCAGCTGTTTCCTTAAACGATATTGTTTTAGGAAATATGCCAGTTTAGATAGAAGAGAAACCTTCTGACATGGAGTAAAATACTAAGCATTTTATTACTGCCTTTTTTTGGGTCTCAATTTCCTATTTCATTCCCATTTTTATATGACAGCCCATAATTTTGAGACCTGCATCTCATAATATATACAACATATCTTTATTTATTGTCCTCCTTCAACCCACTAATCACATCAATGATTCCAATGTGGCTGTTTCACTAGCCTCCATCTAAAATTGCATTCAGCAAACAAAAATAGCCAAACATCCACATTTCCAGTGAGATGGCATATGAGAAGCAGAGCTCTTGCCCTGACCTGTTGTAAATAGCTGCAGAAATGTCCTATTACACTCACAAATACCATAACAGAGATTATAACTGCAAAAATATGAAGATGTAATGCACCCCCCTTTCCCCTTTTTTGTAGTAAATGCTATCAAACTGCTAACCTGGGCTGTCTGTGTGCTGCAGTGATTTCAGCTGAAAAGCAGCGCCTGGCTGCAGGAAGTTCTGCAGGATGGGACGCAGAAGGTTTGAAAGTCAGCAGATGGCATAGACAGGCACTGTGCCAGCCCAGGGGCCCTACCTGGTGTGCTTTTGGGATCGTTTGCTGCATTTGTTATCGAGCTGGGAGCAAGAGACATCTTTGTTTTATTATCCTTTCTCTTCCCCCTTTATGTGATTTTACTTTTAACCACCAGACAACAGCAGCACTCTTCTCCGGAGTGTGAAAGATTCAGCAATAAAAGGAATCCAGGGGAAAAAAAAAAAAAAGAAAAAAAACCGAGGAGGAATCTGTTGTTTTTCTGTAACAATTGGTCAGCTCAGACCTGCAACCTGTTGGCCTCCCGTGATTGCTAATAGCTCTGTTTACTCGGAGCCAGACCACAGTGGTGGTTTTGGACCACAAACTGGGCTGGCATCATGTAAGCATGTAAAGAAGCAGTATTTATCATTGTCATTATTTTGTTGCTTTCCCCTAGCCTTGTAAGAGTTGATAACAAGCGACTCAGAGACAGCACAGCTGGCCTGTGAGATGTCTCTGCATGAGCAAAGGAATGGCTCTGTTCAGACAGCAGGCACAAGTTATTCCTCCCGATCTATAAATAAGTGCTGTGGTAATGGAAAAATAGTATTTGCCCTTGCACCTCCCTTTTGTTTCAGCTCAGGGCTTTGCCTTCCCATATGTTCCATGGGGCAGATCTGGAGTAGGTACTCGGGGCAGTTTGGTTTGAATGGCAGAGAAGATAGGTGTGGTTTTTTTCCATCTATACATTTGGGTCTTCCGAAGCTAGGGTTGAGCAGAGGGCTAGGCATTTGTTCTACCAACACGTCAGCCAACATGTAAGCTATATGCAGTCAAGTGGTTGCAGAAAAATCTCTTGTTTGCACTTTGGAAATAAGGAATTCTTGTAAAACAGGCAATCATAGAATCATAGTATGGTTTAGGTTGGAAGGGACCTTCAAGATCATCACGTTCCAACCCCCCTGCCATAGGGGATAAGGAGACTTGGAATAAAAAATCCTTATAGATTTCTTGGCTGAGTCTGATGTGAATTTTACAGATAACACAACTGACATCCATCACCCCCAGGCTGAATATGTCGACAAAAAATAATTAAATCTTTCTTCCTTCCCTGTGGTTCCATCAATGTAACATTTTCCCCTCCTCTTTTCTTCAGCCATAACATAGGACACCAGCAAAACCACCCTCTACTATACAGCTGAGCAAGAGTAAATCTTTTCTCTTGGGAAGGTTTGCAGCAAAGCAATAGAGAATTTCAGGGCAAGTGTAAGGTAAATTGACTCAAACTGCCTCAGAGCCACTTACCTAAATCACCCTTCTTGTGGTGCAGGCACAACTATCCTTCATTTTCACAAGCACTAAAAAGAAAACAGAACCATTGAATTCATTTCTTCACAAATAAAGAGATGTTGGAAAGCAAACTCAAGTTAACCACTTGAAAAATACTTTCCTAACACTGTAATTCAAAATAACAAGGAATGAAAGGAAGAGGAAAGAAAAAGGAAAAGAAAGATTTTATATTAAATTGCATTAGCCAATAATCTAATAATAAATCAATTGAATTTCTTTGTGAATAACTCCTGCTATATAATGGCAGTCCATATACAGTACCTTCTTACTTGGTAGTAAGTGGGTCTTTGCCCTCTCATTATAAAATAAAACATATGGTATTTTAATGTAAAGGATAATGTCAGGTTGATAACATGAAGCAGTTACTAGCTACATTTTAATACTGCAACAACATCATTCAGGTTTCCTCTCGATGAAAAGTAAATTCTTTTGGTCACACAAGGAAATATTCGTTGTTTCAATACTTTTGTGAGAAAAATGGTACAGGCATTAAGTCAGAGGCATGAAAGATTATTCGTTTTCAACTTTAAAATCAGGCACATCCAAAATATTCTGTTTCAATTTGCATTTCTTTTGATCCACTAGACTTCAGCTGAGGCAAGAGAGGAAATTAAGTCAAAGACCGACTCCCTTCCAATTAAAATCTAGTAGAGACAGGGGGATTAATCCTCTCCCCTGTTCTGTCCATGCTGTGCACCCTGCAGCTCCTGGGGGAAATGCTGCAGGGTAGCGAATCACACCCACAGGCTTATGGGTACAGGGTCTCCCCCCCGGTTGTGGTTCTGATTGTGCTTGCTGGATGCAGGTCACCAGTGATGAATTCCTCTGGAGCAGCATGGGATGCTCCTTGCCCTGGCATACAACCCACTCTTGCCCAAATGCCCCCTTGTATAGCAGTGGGGCACGGAAAAGTTATGCTGGAGCTCAAATATTGTGGGCTTCACCCTGAGCTTTGCTGAGGGGGGCACTAGGGAGGGGGAAAGGAGCCTCTGCAACCATGTCCCTTTGGGTGCATCTGCCCGTGCCAGCAGGCTGTGGGGTAAGGGGCTCTGAGCCTTCCCTTCTTCCCCCCTCCAGCAACCATTTTTGGTGCATCATTTATTATCTGACTTAACTGATTTTGCGGGGGAGGACTTGAAGGTGGGGACGGTTTGTTGACAGAGATCTCGGTGCTGTGTGTGACAAAGAGTATGCCATGGTCTTCTTTTGCAAAAACTATGGTTTTCTGCTAAAGCAAGAAGGGGTTAAGCTGTCTATGCAGCTGATACATGGTAGGATTTAAAACTGTCAGCAGTAAAACCAACATCATTCATATGTGTATGTGCATTAGGATTTAAATATGGATGCCAAAAATGAAAATGCAGCTTACTGAAGAAAGGAAGAACACGTTTCCTAATATAGATCAATTTTCCCATTTCTGGAAGAAATTGGGAGAATTAGCAGCACCTGCAAATGCAGAAAACAAGAACAGAATCGTGGATAATTAATACTGCGAAGGCAAAGACATCTTTCATGGAAAAACATAATGGGCCAGAAATTCAGCTGCTGTACATCAGCTGATTTACATTAGCTGAGGAATGTGTTTCAGTATGATTTAACATTTTTCTTATGTTACCTGGGAGATAAACGATTCAAAATATAGAGAGAACTTAACATGCATTATCTGTCATCTTTTGTTGATTAATAATTTCAGATGTTGTTACTATTATTTAATATAGAAAGTCATTACACAGTAAATTAAAATACAACAAAACATTAAATGCAGCAAAGCATTACTTAAGCATAATCTCTTAAAACCCAAGCAAATGAAGCAAATCAATTTTAAAGGTCATTAAGGGGAGCCAAAGTCATAAGAATGAAATTACCAAATTATCTTAGGTTCCAGGCTGCTCCTAGGACAGCTACTGGACAGGGCAGAGATAGAGGCAGAGTTTCCAATTTTGCTCTCGCAGATCACCCTGGAACACTCCACTGGGGTGAAAACATCCTATTATGTTCTTATTCTTTAGCTGGAACAGGTTGTTTCTGGCCCTGGTTTTCTAAGGGCGTGCATTTGCATGGTGACACTGTGGCTGTCTGAAAGGCCCCTCCTAACAGCATTTAAGCTGCTTGCCTGGTTTCAACCGAGTTGGAAGGAAGGGTAGAAATCTCAAAGAAGAGTCACAGCAAACTGTGAAAATTGGGGCTAAGTAGAACGGTTCAGCGATCCCTTGTGCCACGTGTCCTGCCAAAGAGCTGAGCAGCCACTGGGCAGTTCTTATCAAGCCTCAAAATGTGCCGTCTCCTGCCTGGGCAACCATTAGCAGAGGGATGGAATTAGGGACAGGGAGCTGAGGATGGGGAAATAGGAGGTAGGGGAGATGAGGACCAACTGGAGCAAGTGAGTGGAGGAGAGTGAGAGGTAATGGGGAGCATCCCCTTCAGCATTGAGAAGCATTAACAGACTTTTGCAAATAAAGAAACCAATGCATGTTTTTTTGGGAAAACATATCAAATGAACTTGAAACATTCTCCTTTATGGCATTTTCATTAGCAGGACAATGGTCTGCAAGAGACATAGCAGGTTGATAGTACTTGCAAGGGGAGAATAAAGAAGTCCTGTTTCCTCTCATTGTCACTATGAAAGAGGTTATCTTTTGCTTGTGTTATCCATTAGTGAAGGGATAACTGCTGGAGAATTAGTATCCAGCCTTGCATTCCTTCCTCCAAGAGGAGGAATTGAACCACCCCATTGCAAAACAGCCACAGATTTGAAAACCGCACCCCACATCACAGATCTCTACAGCAAAGGAAAATACTTAACATTAAGGAATGTAAAGTGCATCACAGTCAAATCTTACCAATAAGAGTGATATAATCCCTCTATAAAGGAATTCCTCGATTTGAAATATATAGCGGCCAAAAGGATTCATCTCGCTAAAAGGACTGTTATTTTTTTATTGACTAAATGGCTAAAATAAAGGATATCTGTGCTCTCTCCCCAAGCACAGATGCAGAGGATCGTGAGCTATTGAACAAGGGCTGTGTTCTGCGCTGTGATGTGGAAGCTTGACGCAGCTTCTTAAAGGAGGGATTGCTGCAGATTTAAAAGGACCATCACTTGCCAGTTTGTTTTGCAAGAAAACTTTGCCCTACTAATTGCTGCATTTACTGCTGCTCCTACAAGAAGCCAGCAAGGACTGTTTAGCCATTCTTTTAAAGTCTATGCTTTATAGCAACTTCATTAAGAGAATGCATAACCTGACATTTTCCCATCATGCTCAGGACCAAACCCTTTTCTCTCACTCCCTTTCATGGAAGAAGAGCCTCCTTCAAACAAAAGGAGAAAACACACCTGAGGTGTGTAGCCCAAGCTATCAAGAGGCACACTGCCAAATGCAATTCTATCAAATTCTGGGGGAACAGGAGTGCATTTGCCTGAGCTTTTAATATAAATCCCTTTTGTTTCCTACATTGGCTTGGTGGCTGGGAGAGAGCTATGATAAATAAAAAGTTCTGCTTTAGTTCAGTAAAAACGATGGCTAAAATCCTAATTTTACTGCTAGGACTGCAAACCAAATGTGTGGCTAATACCTGCTGGCTACTGCCTGTGCACTCTGTTGGCAGCTGGCAGTCATTCACCAGGCTGTTCTGGCATCTTAAGGCCACTGTTCATGATGCCCCCAAACATGTACCTCTTGCCTTGGTGAAGGAGGCCTACAGCAATGAACCTCCTTGGACTAAGGCATAGCCTTTGTAAACATAGCAGTGATGGGCTCAAAAAAAATGTTGCGTGTATTTCACTGCAGTGAGAACCAATAAGATCAAAAAAGATATGATGGCAAAGAAAATGCACAGGAGAAAACAGGATTGTATCTTCACGTGTAACAGGCATGCAGTTCCCTATAGAATTCCAGCTTTCCAAGTGGCAATTTCCATCTCCCTTTGGGTTGTGGTAGAAAAGGATCATCTTCTTTGATTTAAAGCTAAGATTAAATCATGGGCTATTAGTGGACAGAAAACATTTACTGATGCCTGGATCACATATGAAATTCCACAGCGGCATTTTCTGCTAATACAGTAAACCCAGGATACCTTATTTTTTTTGTTTTTCTGGGATAATACAGGCACTTCCCAAGACAGATCAGAGTCAGCTACCTCTTCCTGCTGGCACCTAACAGCTGGCATGCTTGACAGCTGGAAATTTCTTCAAAGGGAGGAGAGAAAAACTTTGAGTGCACTGAAAAAATGAAACCACCTACAGGTGCTAAGCTCAATGCCCATCCAAATGAGGCTCATGTATACGACAGATTGCAATGCATACGCAATACACATGCATATACCAATACATATAAAATCAATTTATTAAAATCAATGTAACCAAACAATCACATTTTCCTGCTTTCTAAGCTGAACTCTGAAGTTCTGGTTGAATCTAGGGAAGAAAGATGGAGATCTGGCCACAGGAAGAAGAAATGGACTTCTTACCCTAAAGAATAGTTTCAAAGGCTTTTGGGGGAGGCTAAACAGTTGCCACCCTCTCTCCTTCCCCATTAAGTGTGCTAGAAAGCGATACAAACAGTGTCTGATACCGGTGCAGATATTCAGTGTGGATTACAGCAGATTTGAAAAGCCCAGGAGCTACCTGGGATCTAATTCCCCCACAAAAAGCAGTACCTGCCTTAGCCAGCAAGAAATGCTGAGAGTAAAAATAATTAGAGATAACATAAAATAGCAGGAAAACATACACTGTAAGTAGACCTGCCTGACTAATTGATTTGCGGTGTTTGTTGGCAGTCTGAAAAACCAAACACACCCAACAGGTAGTTTTTTGAGTTCAACAGAGCTAATGTATCCTATTACCCAACACGCTCCACTGTGTGGCTTCCCCGAAGTCTAATAAAGCATGAATTTGGAAGCTCTTCCCTCAGCAGAGTATTTCTTTTCCATCTGGACACCTATTTTCACAAAATTCACAGGAGCACCCGTAAGACTTTTGGGTTGGATCCAGACAGTGGATATAATTGTAATGAAGACAGACACAGGCATACATGCACACAAATGTGTGACAAGATGCCCCTTCATCTCTGTTACCAGACTGTGGTTTTTTGTAGTCGTCATTGGCACCAGGAGACAAAACTGAACCACTATGTTGCCAGACAGTCACAGGTTTTAAGCTTTCACGCCCCACACCACTGAGCAGCATTTGGGCAAGAAAACTGTTCCCATCCACCCATATGAAGTATTATCTCTTGTAGTAAGTGTTGAATTACCTTGAGAAAAGAATTATCCCGACTCTACACTATAGTATCCCCTTTGTTTCTCCTAAACAGCATTGCTTTCTCCTTGGAGGAATAAATGAAAGAGTTAGGTGAAAGGAAAAAATGGGTATCCTTGCCTCTAAAATTGCAACAATCCATCACTGGATAACAACCAGGTCCCTTTCCTTTCCCAGCACAGTGTCGCACTGTGGATGCTGGCAAGCAACAGCTGATCGTGTCAACACATTTTGGGAAAATTTCCCAAACAATGTGCTGCTCTGGTGGTCTAGTGGTCAGAAAAAACCAAGAAGAAAAAAAGATTAAAAAAAAAAAAAAAGATGATGGGCCAAGGCCAATTGTATGAGGTTCAAGAAGGTGAAGTGTCAGGTCCTGTACTTTGGTCACAACAACCTCATGCAGCGCTTGGGGAAGAGTGGCTGGAAAGTTGCCTGGCAGAAAAGGACGTGTGTTGGTCAATAGCCAGCTGAATATGAGCCAGCAGTGTGCCCAGGTGGCCAAGCAAGCCAACAGCATCCTGGCCTGTATCAGAAATAGTGTGGTGAGCAGGACTAGAGAATTGATTGTCCCACAGCACTCGGCACTGGTGAGGCTGCATCTCAAATACCATGTTCAGTTTTGGGCCCCTCACTACAAGAAAGACATTGAGGTGCTGGAGTGAGTCCAGAGAAGGGCAACAAAGCTGGTGAGGGGTCTAGAGAACAAGTCTTATGAGGAGCAGCTGAGGGAACTGGGGTTGTTTAGTCTGGAGAAAAGGAGGTTGAGGGGAGACTTTATCCCTCTCTACAATTACCTGAAAAGAGGTCGTAGCGAGGTGGGTGTCAGTCTCTTCTCCCAAGTAACAAGTGATAGGACAAGAGGAAACAGCCTCAAGTTGCACCAGGGGAGGTTTAGGATGGGTATTAGGAAAAATTCCTTCATGGAAAGGGTCATCAAGCATTGGAACAGGCTGCCTAGGGAAGTGGTGGAATTGCCATCCCTGGGGGTATTTAAAAGATGTGTAGATGTGGTGCTTGGGGACATCATTTAGTGGTGGACTTGGCAGTGCTAAATTAATGGTTGGACTTGATGATCTCAAAGGTCCCTTCCAACCTAGGCAATTCTATGATTCTATGATTCTATAACCTTTTTCATAAATAGAAACAATGAGGGGAAACAGGACTTCTTTATTCTCCCCCTGCAAACCATATGAAACAGCCCTTCTGTTTATTTATCAGGGTACAAGTGGAGCTCCTTCCTAAAACAGCTGATCTCCGTGGTTGTTATAGCACTTGTCATAACAGCAAGTTTGCACAGTGAGGCAATGGTAGAAGACCTGTTGAGACAGAGTGAGGTACATAAACACAAAAATACAAAATGTCCTGACTTGCTCATTATAGGAGAAAGTTGTTGCACAGGTAGTTGTCAGACAGTGACCAGTGTTCAGCTGCTCTCCTCCAACATGCAAGCTTGCGAGAAAAAGCACACAAGAAAGTCTTTTTGGGACAATTCCTGCTCATACTGATGAGATGTCACCAGTTCTGTAGCTACAACAGGGATTTTTCCAGAGAGACTGCAGACTTATATGAAGTTTTGGGGCAGACATTTCTTTTCACCTTGCTATACAGATTTTGAATGTCTAATGCAACCACAGTTTAATGTAAGGACAAATTACCTTCTCCCTTGGAACAAAAGAACTTGGGTCAAAAATCAATAGCCTGAATTGCTCTCTGCACCTCTGCTTTTAAGAACAGTGTCACTTCTGTCTCAATAAGACATAAACGCATGTAAGTATCTTCTGCTTTGTCTTTTTAACCATGATGATCTTTGCAGGGAGACAGAAAGAGGTATGCTTCACTTCTTAGAGACACATGACATATTTATTCCTCATTTCCAAGCCTGAGAAAGAACTTGAGCAGCTAATTCACAGAATTACAGCTCTGACACCTTGGTCCAAGACCATGGAAGAGCACAACCTCTGACCATGCCTGAAGGCACAGCATAAAGGTATGTGTAAGAGACAGAGTTTTTAACAAGATTAGCATAAAATTAACAGTTAGCTATTAGCCTTTATATACCCGGAGTGTTTATTTCCCAAGTAGGTTCAAGCCCATGAAAAAGAAAAGATGTTTCTCTCCTCAGGAGGGCTGAAAAGAAAGGCTGAACAGTGGAGGAAAAAAGGCAGGTGACAAGGGATCTTGGGATGCTGCACAGCTGCTGCAACTTTCTTCTTTTCCAGTGGAGAAATGTCATGACACAAGTGGGAGCCACATTCAACTATCAATATTTATAAATCCCAGAAACTAGGAACTTGCTTTTGAGAGCAATTTTTTATATATAGTGCAACTCCAGCAGACTAAAAGACAAACTCAATACCAAACTAATGAGAAATGAGATAAAGTTAATACACTATAAGCCTTGGCTAAATCTGTTTGTCCTATTTATTCATTGTCTTGTTGATCTGGAACCTTTAAATAAGAAATCTGACCTGTTCACAATTATTGCTTAATTAATCCTCCAAAGGTCTATGAATAATGAGACAAAAATAACACCATCCATTGTAGAAAGAAGGAATATAAATAGAGATGAAACACTTTGTTTGGAGCAGGCACTTGTAGAACAAACATCGCCACTTCTCCTCCTCTAGCAAATGTGAAAAAAAAAAAAAAAAACAACTTTCTTACAAGAATGAAAAGGCTGCAAGTATAAATTGCACCAAGCACCAAGAGGATCATCATCTAACACGAGACAAAAAAATATTAGTGTTTATGTAAGAATACCTTTCCTGATAGGAGCTGCTTGGCATCTCCCGTGGCCAGGCCACAGTTTGGGCAGCAAGTGAGACACTGAGCTGAAGCTGAAGCTGAAGCTCAGTGTTCCCTTATTCAGTATCTGACCTCTTCACGTGTACGACTGAATTCATTCTTTTCACACATTTGCCTAGCGAGACAAGACTTTAATGCTTTTTTCAAAAGGGGGAAAGATAAACAAAGAGTGATGAAGTGTCTTGCCAGTATTGCAGGAATAAAACATCACACAGGAAAGATGTTGAGGAAACTGCTCTTGTTTCACCAGCTTACTAGGGGGAAAAAAAATAGTATGTCTATACATAAAAAAGAACTCACTAGTTCTTATGCTGAAATTTTTAGGTGAAAATTTTCCAGGAAAGCACCTGGGCAGTAATGAAAAATAGCAAAAATTGGGGTTTGAATGAACAATCCCTACCACTATAACATACCGTGAATGAAAGTCCAGTTAATGCTATGTCCCATCTAGCCATGGCTCCATACACTTTTATATGGTGTGAGTCTTGGTCTAGGAAACTCTCATTTTCACACATACTAATGCTTGCAAATGGACCCTGGAGGACTGACAATATTTCAGCTACCGATGAGTATAAACGCCATTATTAGAGATTCCCAAAGCAAAGCAGACTTAGTTGGGCAAAAAGGTTTAATTCTGCTTGAAAGGAAAGTCTATTCCAGTGGTCATCGGGGTATTTTGTTTCTTTGCTTGCAAAAATAGGTGGTTTCCTTTCAGGGAAGATCAAATATTCCTCAGTGGTGATTAAAGTTGCAAAGAGGAGTTACCTCCTTACTCTGGACTAAGAATAAGCCCCTGGAGAAACAAGCTACACCCACATGAGAAAGAGAGGAGAGGATTTCTGTAAGCTTCTAATGAACCCGGTGACCTATTTATCCAGAAAGTCTCCATCAGTGCTCTTCTTTGGCTTGTCCAACCTTATCATACATGTCTGAACTCTTCTCTGAAGGCTAGCATGAAATAAAATGGAGAGGTCCCTTGTGAGAAAAGGATTTGGGAAGAAAAAAATCAGGGAAGAAGGGCAGACCTCCAGGGAAAAAGAAAGAGGTCAAACAGCCAAGTTATTCTGAAAATGGAGCCCTTTATCTCACTGAAAGACAACATGCAGTGGGCACTGCTTTGCTAGCTGGGGCCCAAACTTAGGCTCTTCTCAGCTTGATGTTTTTCTAGCAAAGTGAGGAGTCCAGCATATTGCAGTGTCTTACTCAGAATAATGCTGCTCTACCGGATGCACGCATAGAAAAGCTCTTGCATTGCCGAATTCATACATACAACAATATCAATTCAGGCATTGACAGCCTGTAGAAATTTAAGCCTTTCAAAGAGGCATCCCCCCAGTTGCCCCAAGAGTTCCCCCCATCTCTTGCCATCCCTCAGAACTGGGACTGCCTTTGTGCTCCACCACAGCTCTTCCCATTGCAGCCGAAATCCGTTGCAAAGGCAGATGGCAAATGAAAGTAACCATCCCATTGGTATAAAGGCAGATCAGGAGTGTCTTTCCCCATAAAAACTGGGACAATCTCAAAGCAAATGAGGGGTTTCTTACTATTTGCCTTAAACAGCACTAGAGTGTGGAATGAAACCAGCTTCTTGCTGGACAGCTGAGCATTTCAAGTCCAGGCCTGACACTATTGAACACTACCCAAACAACAAACAGCACTCAGACTAGTCAATAAAAAGCATTACTAACAGTCGCTGTTCTCCGCTAAGCCAAGTGGAAAAAAACAGTGCCACATTGTTGCCGAGGATATATCTTGCAGCTAGCATCATCTCAATAAAACACATGCGTTTCCCAATTAAGAAATGCAGTCCCCAGCGAGGCTTAGCACAGATCTTATGGAGCTGTACTCTGCATGGGTATGAGCTCAGCGCTGGTCAGGTCTTGTATCAAGCCAATTGCTATACCCAGCAGTGTCTCAGCGCCCCCAAACCAAAACTTGAGCATTAAACTAATTAACAGTATGCTAGTGCTTTTATACATCCCCTGCAACCAGCAGGATAAAAGATAAATAAGTTGTTAGCCTCTCCTAAAGGCTTCCAGACTATTTATTTATAGACTCATTTATAGGTGCCCTTCACAGAAGCATCTGACCTTTTCATAATGATTACTGAATCTCTCCCATAAAGTCTGTGCATAATGAGACAGCGTTATAGTGCCCATTTTAAAGAGATCAGAACATGGACTGAAAGCAAGTAAATGAAATGATCTGGTTGGAGAAGCAATCTGTTCCACAGACATGTGCCAAACAAAGATGCTATTACTCTATCACATCTCTATTAAAATCCATTCAGACTGCTCGGGTGCTGCTGGAAGAGCTTTGCAAGACTGATAGCTATGGACCAGCATTGGATCCAGAAATGGCAGGAATAAGTCAAACCATCCCAGTAAAAAACAGCAGCATCTTTTGATTACTGCTACTCTTTGTGGAATGGATCCACAAATGACAAAACCACAGTTTTGAGGATGGCTTTCCTTCCAGTTTCCCAAGTTGCTCTTGGTGCACATGTCTCAAGATGGGCAAAGGTTTCCTCTGCCTGGAAATTAAGGCATGTTGGACAGTCAGAAGAAACCTTTATTTCAGCCCTTTGAACAACCCCATCACTCACAATATTTATGTTTCTTTTGCTATCACTAAGACATAGGTTGCTCTACTGACACTTGTCCATAAGTACCAACCACAAATTTTATTCCTTTCTTCACTACCGTGCTGGAAAGTTTCCAGATTGTTTTTCCTAGGGGAAAGTGTCATCTTGTCACCAAAGCAAATGCAAAAGAGATATTGCTAGAGCTGCATCTGGGGGATTAATTGAACCTCTCTGTTGCTAGAGGATTACTGGTTTGAAGCCTGCATCCCAGAGCACTGAGAATCCCCCAATGAAACCAAAGACGTGTGAAAACTCACCGACTTTCATTATCAGAAAAGAAAGAGAGACCTAAGATCAGATGCAAATCAAGCAGTGCCATGTCCTAACTTTTTGCTTTTTGCCACAGAAGCAGCTGACATCTCAGCCAAAAAAAAATTCTGTGGGAAATGTAAGAAACATAAGGGAGCACCCCCAAACTCCTTCCAGGTTGACGTTTATGCCAGAGTACTTTTTTTCCAAATTCTGATAAAATAAAAATAAAAATCAGGCCTGAAAATTTCTCCACTGGTCAAGAACAGCATTGTGGGCATAACATATCTCTCCCTGAAGCTAAGCTGTTAGCAAGTCCCTGGAAATGTCCTCAGTTCTACTCTTGCCTGATGTTGAAAGGCTGCCCTACTGAGGAACATATTTTTCTCTTAAACTGTGCTATCAACAGCCTCTTCTCCTATATACAGGATCATATAATAGTGGAGATGGGTAAATCTGGCCCATTTCTTTTCACACCAAAACAGCTTCCAGAGTAGTGTGACATATCCCCTCTCCTCTCATGTCCTAGAGCCCCAGATTTGAGGCACCCAGGGATTCAGCAGCACTGACACTACAGAAACTCAACCAGACAGCAAAGAATAATCCCAGCAAAGCGCATTAGACAGCTGGGAGGCAAACTCTTTTATGAAGCATTTCATGACCTCATGGGAAGCTATTGCTCTGTCCTTATACAGGATGTACATGTTAATGATAGATATTTATCTTCCAAAGGAAAGAACAAGAAGTATAAGTGTACAGTTTAAGAAACTGAGAAAATAATGACTTTTTAATTATGACCAGGTGATCACAAGCACTTTTGAAAGGATATCTTGTGAGATACACCATACTTTACCTAAAAAGACCCAGGCTTTCTGAGATGCCCCATACAGCCGACGTGCCCAGTTCGTTTAGGTATATTTGTAAAGAGTCAGGAGGTTGTTTTCCACTCAGTGCTTCTTATCACTGCAAATAGAATTTAAATTTCAAGATAAATGTTATGTTTAAAACTCAAAATTTAAGTGATTTAAGTCAAATAAAATTCTTTCAACACACTGAGGTTGTCTTTTCTTTGAATGCGAACAACTAGAGGTTTTAGTTACCTTTTTTTTTACTTTTTTTGGCCTGTGAACAAAAAGCCATGGTATTCACACAGTTCTGTTCTACATTAAGGTTCTGTACTAATGAACCATTTAGGAGCTGGGATTTCCATCCCAAATGGTTAATAATTTGATTTTTTATACTGTAGTATTTTAATTGAAACAACCCCTTAGGGCATTGCCATACAAGTAACTCCAGACATCCGTACCACATCAAGTAAACCAAATTTTCAAGTAGCAGCTCAAAAGCTACATACAGGACGCAGCACTCACATTTCAGCCTGGCATCAGTGAGGGAAACAGAACCATTGTATTGTGTTAGATTATATGACTACTCATTTAAAATAGTGCAGTTCAGAGGTTACCGTGCTATAAAGTATTTGTTTTTATTGCCTTCCTCTTTTGATACTTTGAAGAAAGATAAGGGTAAGAGAGGGACACATATAAAGCAATTTTATTGTCTGTGCACTCACTGGGTTACACAAAGATTCAGTGCTTGCTTTCAGCTTTTTTATTATTTTTTAAATAAGAAAAACCTTGAAGGAGACACAGAAACTGTTATGATTATTTGTTCAATTGACATGATGCCTCTTAGGCTAGTGTCTAGCTTTAAACCATCACTTTGGCAAATAACGATTAGACTGTTTCCAGACCAAGGAGGATGTGCTAAGCCCCCTTGTAATGCCTGCAGAAATGGAGGAACTAATGAAGGAAAAAAATATCTTTGGGATCTAGACCTGGCCACAAGTGTACCCTTGCCAGGGTATTTAATGAATATTTTGCTGCTTTGTGCTGTTTGCTAGATACCTGCCCTCCAACAACTGCAGATTCTGGAAAGACTGCAATCACAAGAGATTGTGCTGTAACAAGCAATATTTTAACTAAAAGCTCAAAAATATTGGTGGGTCTTAAAGGCAATTTATTCTGCAAAGAAAGACTTTCTTGTACTTCTAAATATTGCTCTTTTTTAAAAAAAAAACTTTTTTTTTTTTTTTTCCTTAAAGGTATAGTGTTTTGCCCCAATTGAGAAATGAGCTTGCCTCTGGAAAAAAGTGAGGAAAAGGGAAAAAGCAAAGCAAGCCCAGCCCTTTTCTACTTATAGGGTTTCCAGTGAAAACCATTAAACAGCATGGTCTCCTGAACCCAGTAAGTCCAGGCTAAATTTTTAGTGAATGGAGCTCACCTGAGCTGCTGTCACACAGCAGCACTGCAAGCAGCACATCTGGAGGCAGCCATATATATATGACTGGAATTCACTGCACATTGCTAAATTTCTCTATGGACATGCCCTTACCTCCATCTCAGCCAGCATCACACCGAGGTGCCAAGTCACCTTTGCCTTGCCTTTGAGAGATGTGCTCCTGCTCTCGGTTCTTGGAGGTGCTGGCTGCAAGAGCTGGGTATGCCAGGGCTCACCTTGGGAAATATGGACCTGTACTGCAGAAAAACACAGGCTCAAGACCTGCTGATGGCACACTGTAAGACACACACCTATTGTGTTCAATTCACGGGACTTAAAAGGGGTGAGGGAAGCTTCAACTGGGGTCCCACAGCACAGTGTCAGACCCACTCCTCCAACCCAGGCTTGATAACCTGTAATACTGTTTACCCTTGCTAAAAGCCTGAGTGGAAAGTCCTAGACTCTACTGAAGTGCTGCTAAACCTATTCTTAAGTTTTAAGTGGCATTTAAGTGGTCAATGAGGTTTGTTCTAGACCCCATATTTCACCCGCACCAGAACAGTACATTATTTCTTGCTTATATGGGCATTTCAGTGTGATTCACTTTGGGTAGCAGGGAGCTGAAGTCATGCCAGACCTGTTTCATTCTGACATTTATTTGTGCAGTGAAATCTAAGGATCTTTTCTCTTTTTTTTTTCTATGTGCTTCACTCAGTACTCTCTCTGTGACATTAAAATCCATCACACTTCTGGCCCTGGTGTACCCATTAGATAGTACGTGCCAACAATGCTACAGCTCCATGATGGGGGAAATACAGCAGAAAGCAAACAAATATATGTGGCATGAGGAAGTAAATTTTAATGTCTTCCTAAGCTTTCTCTGATTCAGGGAAAGATTCTGTTGCCCTTAATCATGTTGCAAGACACTAACCTCTCTCTCAAAGGAGGAGGCATAAATGCCATGCATCCAGAAGCACTTCTCCTCCCATTCATTCAAGCACTGCACAAGATGCCCAAAGCTCCCTTTGGTAGTGTTAACCTGCCCAACAGAGAGAAAAGTCCACAAAAAGAGCCATTTCCTCAATTAAAGAAAATTAAAGGGACAATTAGAGAGAAGTGGCTCTTTCCCGCTCCTGTTTACTGACAGACACACAAAGCCACACAGCTCCAGGGTCTGAAACAGAAGGCATCTAGTCCTCTAACATTTCTCATACAAATTCCTGCATTTCTTTTTACTGTCCTTTCCTCCCCACATTCCAAAATTGGTTGAAATTGAGTCCCTGTGGCCGATGCCTGTAATTTCAGAGCCCTCCTGCATTGCTGATGAGTAGCCAGTGGAATAAGCCTTCCTCCTGTGCTAAGACGAAAGGTCACCTGAACAACAGTCGTAGAAGAGCCTCCCCATTGTTACCTGCGTGCCATTGAAGACAGAACAAACATCAGTCCCCATTGTCACAAGTCCTATTAACCTTCAGCAGTCACTTGGTGTGCTCACAAAATCCCATACAGGAAGGCAATCTGTATAGCCAGCCTTTGAGCGTATAGTGGCAATCAAGCATTGCCAAGGCTATGTGCTCTCAAATGTAAAGCAGCACGGAGGCAGGAAGAACAGTATTGACATTTAGGGGCAGATATGCAGTGATGGCTCACTTAAGCTGCATGAGGCTAGCGGCTTTACTGCTAATTTTGTCTGAGACCTTTTACATGCAGTTTTCAGTGATTTGTGTTCAATTTGGCTTGAACTTCATTCATAGCCAATGGTCCAAAATAATAGCAAAATGAAATAGCTTTGAGCACGTGCTCATTTTCATTGTGTCTCTTGGATGTGAGCACCATTAGCGTTCCCAGGTTCACCGGTACTACAAATACAACATGCATGTGTTAAATGACACTGGGTAGGGTGTAGTTCTGCTCTGACAGCTCTGTTATTTCCAATTAGAGATAACTGGTCCTAGCAGCACCCAATTCTCCACACCCCTTAGGGCTGCAAGAAAATCAGGCCATGGTCAGGGAAAGATGCAACATTGTTTTAGTTAGAATATAGATGCTCAAGCTTGGTCTTTAGTTGCTCCCCATGAAATGATGGGTCTCTTCAGTACCCAGGGAAGTCTGCTGTCCACCTCAGTCATGGTGTTTGAATTCAGGCAGTATCAGCAGAGACAAAGACGACAAAATACAGAGAGGGCAAAAAAAGAGAAGGAAGTCTCAGGAAAAATTAAATGGAGTGAGAAGGCTCAAAACAGATAAACGAGATTTACGTGGAATAACAAAGGAACGGGGAGAAACAGAGAGGAGAAAAAATAAAAAGTGAGCTGCAAAGGAGTTCACAGAAAAAGGGAGAAATGGAAGATGGTTGGGAGACACTGAGAAAGCTGACACGCACACAGAAAGGAACAAAATAAGAGAAAATTTAGAAAAAAAAATGGAAAACAAGCCATACCTCTGACTACTGCCTTCTTCCTTCCTGAAACCTATCTGAGGTTTTGCATGCTGCTCTGCCACCCTGGCCTTGCACTTAGGCTGTTATTCTAAATGAAACATGAAAAGTCACAGAAGTTACAGGGCACATTAACAAATGGTGTCTTAAAATCTGCCGTTTTGGGCAAAATACACCTCTTTGTTCATGTCTGTTACCGCTGTGAACAAGTTGCAACATGCTCGGTTTTCTGAGTGTGCACTTTTCTGAGTGCGCAGTTTTTTTACAGGACCAGGCAGCTGGATCTCTTTGCAGCTTGCTGTGTCAAGCAGTGCTACCTCTAGATAGCAAAGCCTGATCATGCCAACCTTCTTTTGTAGCAACTACTGCTCTTATCTACCAAGGCAGACTTGCAGACATCACCCCTCACCTTCACGAGTAGCTTTTATTTACTTCGTCCCATTTGCAAAATGTTTCCTCTGGAAAAAGATGGAGGTATGATGGAGAGTACCTGAAAGGCCCTATAGATCTCTGTTGATGAAGGAGAAAATTCTGGACAAAGCTCTTCCTTCAGCTTTGGTGTTTATAGAAGTGCTCTTCCTTGTCCAATCTCTGCTTGTCTTTTGCTGAGCTTAAACACCATCTTTCCTCACTGAAGATACTGACAGAAACTCTCTCCTATACTTGGCTAGACAGAACTTCTAAGAATTGACATACTTGTCAGATTTGTTCAGAGTAAGAATTACTGGGAAGGAAAAAACCAGAAGAGGATTACTACATACGCCTCGTTTCCTTTGGAAACCAAGCTAAAAGCATTACAGATAGGCTTAGAAAATGGTTACACCCATTAATCTTTGATTGACCTTCCCGATGCTATCAAAACTGAGAGCAGTGAACCGTGTGTTTTCCATTTGATTTGCTGTGTTCTTGTTCAATAGGTTAAAATCTAGGACAAGTCTTGAAAGACAACTGTTTGACTGGGGCAAACAGAAACCATCTGCTTGACGATGCTATTCCATGCTACCTGTAAGTTTTTGTAAAGAGCTTGCCCTCTCCCAGTGGCAAAGGAGCTGCCAGGTCCGAATGGTCACAGCTCAGTGACACAAGTCTGACTCACAAAATAGGTGTTGTCACTATTGCAGACCAACTTCCCAGCTCCATTGGCATCTCATGTCATTAATAGGGCTAATGAGGATTTGCCTGAGTTAGGTTCAGAAATTCAGGGAATAGTTTAAGGTTTCAAAACGCTAAGTGCTTCTCGCACCACACCAAATTTCTGCATATATGACAATTCTGAACTCTGAAATAACAGGCTTGTAGAGTAAATACAAGTATCCAGAGGCAGACAGTTGGGCTGAAGCTGGTCAAGTCAAAAACACAGTGCCAACACCACTTCTGGGCATGGGAGTTTGACAGTTGACTACACTACATCTGCAGATCAGCTCCAGCATGCTTTGGCCTGTGCCAACAAGGCTTTTCCCAAATTCTGCCATTAACACAGTCCAGGAACTACATCCAACAGGCAGTTTCCATGTAGGCATGCAGCTCAGCTGAAGGAGTTTAACAGTATGGACAAGGTCAAGTCCTGCCAGCTGGCCTGAGAACCAAAACCCACTCTCTGCTACAGTTTAATCTACTAGCACAGATGTAGCCAACAGCTGATGGGAGTTCTGACAGGGCTTCCTTCCTCACATGCCATCCACCATTTACTTTCTCCAGCTTGAATCCTTGGAAAGATATCCCATTCTTTAAGTATCACCATCCTATAGTGTCCTACCCTTCCAACACATATATAAAACCACTCCAAAACACAACTCTAACTGAAAAGTTCATATCTCCAGATGGTAGTTACCAATCCTTTCACAGTTCCTCTCTTTCCAAACAAGGTGGGTAACATGTTAAAGAGATGCTGCTGTTTTGTCTGCTATCAAGCTCATCTAGATGCCTCTCTATTGCTGCATTTTAATCCAGTTTTCACACCTGGGGGAAAAGTTTTCTTGTTCGTAGTTCCAAGGAATAGCTGGACAACCTGATATAGCTAGACACCACTGGATAATGCTTACAGAGGACTCTAAGCAGTCAGTAATCGTAACAAACAGAAAGTGAAATATTTTGATATGTTTAATCTCTATTTCACAAGTCATGCAGCTGCATTTGAGAGGGCGACATAGATGAGAAAAAGAAAGTTGAGACCAGATTTCAGATCAGACTGTGCATGATATAAATTTAGAAGTATGCAGATGAGATGCATCATTCCACTGAGCTCACACTATTCATTACAACTGCTATGGATCCATTAGAAATTTCTAATTACACTTCAGATATGTGACAGTCAGTATGGTGTATATAGGATCACCATCAGAAAAATTATTAAAAATTAAAGGAATAGAAAAATCAAAGAAATTATGAGTAAGCCAATTCTAACACCTTTTAGCTAGGTGTACATCTCATATCCATTAAATGTACCAGTTTGCTCCACTGGCAAAGAGCACATGATTGTCATAGCATCATTGAATAGTTTGGGTTGGAAGGGACCTTTAAAGGTCATCTAGTTCAACCCCTCTGCAATGAGTAGGGACATCTTCAACAAGATCAGGTTGCTCAGAGCCCCGTCCAACCTGACCTTGAATGTTTCCAGGGATGGGGCAGGTACTACCTCTCTGGGTAACCTGTTCCAGTGTTTCACCACCCTCAATGTAAAAAATGTCTTCCTTATATCTAGTCTAAATCTACCCTCTTTTAGTTTAAAACCATTACCCCATGTCCCATCGCATCAGGCCCTGCTAAAGAGTTTGTCCCCATCTTTCTTATAAGCCCCCTTTAAGTACTGAAAGGCCACAATATGGTCTCCCCGGGGCCTTCTCTTCTCCATGCTGAATGACACCAACTCACTCAGCCTGTCCTAGGAGAGGTATTTCATCCCTCTGATCATTTGTGTGGCCCTCCTCTGGATCCGCTCCAACAGGTCCATATCTTTCTTGTACTGAGGCCTCCAGAGCTGGACACAGTACTCCAGGTGGTGTCTCACCAGAGCCGAGTAGAGGGGGAGAATCACCTCCCTCGACCTTCTGGCCATGCTTCTTTTGATGCAGCCCTGGGTACGGTTGGCTTTCTGGGCTGCAAGCCCCCATTTCTGGGTCATGTGCAGCTTTTCATCCACCAGTACCCCTGAATCCTTCTCCACAGGGCTGCTGTTAATCCCTTCATCCCCCAGCCTGTGTTGATACTGGGGATCCTTAGGATCCTTAGGATGATCCTTAGGAACAGGAATTAAGGAGAATGACATGCATGCTGAGAATGTTCCCACAAACCTCTGAAGTTCTTTATAAAACAGCATTTAACTTTAAAAAAAAGTTAGTCTGTTGCAGAAGAAATTCTATGATGCATCCTAAGTGAATGCCTGGTTTCATAGTTCACTTGAGTGTATTATTTCATAGTTATTGTATTGTCACAGGTGACATATAGTATTAGTTTATGTAAGATGTTTTTTCTTGTTTTTCTTTATCTCTTCTGAAAGTGAGTCATTCAATGAGAAGCAACATCACTGAAAATCTGCAATCCTGCATAGTTCCACCCTGCTGGTTGGCTTCATCGGTGTCTAAAAATATGTAAGTTTTCCTACTGTCAGGATGCTGTTGTACAATGTTGTTTCACTGCAATCAGTGGTGTCCTTTTGGTGGTAGCAATACTAGATCTCAGTCTCTTGACATCTGACCACCTTTCTCATAGGAGCTTAATTACTTCTGTGCACCTTTGTGTTAAATTTGGTTGGAAGTAGCAAAAGAATTCAAAAGTTATATATTAAAGAAGAGAGACTGAAGGAAAAGACAGCTCAGTGTGCCTGAGCTCATTTCTTCAGGAAACTTTCAGAAGGAAGGCAAGGAAGGGTGTCGCTCTTTAATCTCACAACAGATGATACTTTGGTACACAAGGTCCTTACCATACCTGCAGGAGCCCTGCACAACTCTTGGCTGTATCCAGGTCATTCTGTGTGTCCAAACAACCAGATCCCTGATGTACAGTGGTTTTCAAAATCATTGAACTTTAAGTATGTCTACAGCATGAACTGGCTTGATTTTGAAAACACCAGTCATAGCAACTCCATCTTCCAGCTGAAGAATCCACGTGGTGCAAACCACATGAGAAAAAGCAGATGTTAGGAGATGTAAGGGAGGAATTTGCAGTGTCCTTAGCTCCAGCTGAGATCAAGTGACAAAGTGTTGACATCCTGAACATTTTTAGAGCTGGGAGATCATTTCCCAGCTAGCTTTATTGTTTTGCAAAAATCAGGCTTGTTTATCCTGGTGCTAACATGAGCTGTGAAAATGAGGTATGTACTTATCCAATCTTAGTTATCAGGCTTGTCAGCCTGTACTCCATGCTAACCCAGGAAATTTGGCAGGCTGCAAATCTGCTTTACTGTCTTCTAATAGTAACGCTTGTCTGTGGTATTATAATACCAGTTCAGCTATCAGAGCAAAAACAAGTTTTTTGGGTCCTGAAGGATGGAAGGGTCTTGGATTTGTCTTCCAGAGAAGGAAAATAGATAGACAGACTGCTGTTCAGGCTGCCACAAACTGCACTTCCAAAAAAAAATCTGCAAGAGCAAAATGTATACAAATTTTACAGGAAAAAATTGCTTCTGTTGTGTCTGCAGTCTAAGCCACAGCACTATTTCAAGGCTGATAGACCACAGGAGAGCTAGATGCTCCTGGACTGTTTTGGCATTAAAGATGTGGCCAAGATAAAGAGCCAAGCTCTACAGAAGACTGTTTTCACAGCTCACCCACAGTCTGGCAGCTGGGCCTTGCTGAAACCCCAAAGGACAAAAAATTGGCTCATGCCACCTGCCCAATCCAAAATTCAAACAGTGGAACTAGCCTATGCAATTAGGGAGAAACTTACCACCAGGCAAAGGCTGTGCACTGTATTCTTGCAGCAAAAGGAAAACCAGCATTGTGATTAGAGCATCTTTAATACAGTAATAATGGGGGGGTGGGGGGGGTGGGATCTATGTAATCAACTTAGCAAAGGAAGGGAGGCGGTCTGAAGCACCAGGTTTCACATTTTTTCAGAGATTCAGCACACAGCAGTTGCCCTTGGTCTTAATGAGGTGAGGAAGATGCAATTTCTCCGGTGCTGTCACAAGGGTACAGGTCGCTGAGGATTACTGCAGCCAAGCCCAATTTCTCTGTTTGAACATTTCTAAAGAATTTCCCCCCCTTCCTATCCCTTCTGCAAAACGTGTGTGTCAATGCTGCTGAATTCATACAGATTCAAGATCCTAAGAAGTTCAAAAGAGCCAATGTCAAGATTTTGCAAAAGGATTTTTTTTCAGATGGAAATAATTTTATTTTTTGTAAAATTAACTATTCAGTGTGCATTTTAAAATATGCAAAAATTGAAACCCAGAGTAAACAACTAGACTCAAATTTCCTTTACTCTGCCTTTGGGGGAAAACAGAGTATTTTTAAACCCAACCAAAAATTCAAATGTGCATATAAGCTGTGAAGCACTTGACTACTACAGCAACAGGGTAGGGGATACACATAAGAGACAGACGGAGAAGCAGGTAGGAGTGGATTCTCATGCTGTTTCTTAAGCCATACAGAGATCAAACAAAAAACAGGTCCAGGGAAGATAAATCCTGAAATCCAGCTGAAGCGCAAAAGTCTTTGTTTTGCTTTCTGCCTGGAGCCCTTTCACTGACCAGGGAAACATCTGATTTAATGGTCACTGTTTCTTTCCGTCATATCCAAATATGATTGCCCAGCCTAGCAATGCCATGCTGACAAACCCAAAGTCCCAAAGCCTTCTTCAGTTTCTAAAATCAAAGAGAAGGAGACATGCTATACTAGGTCAGAGCAGTGGTCTAAGTAATACTACTACAACAACAGGCATCTTTGAGATTTCTTAATTTCACTGGTATCTTTTGTATCACAAAAAAAGTATAAACAACCTCATCCTCATCACTGGTGCATATCTCACTCCTTTTCTAGTCATTTTTTTAAGTCTTTTTTCTAGATATTTTCCATTTGTTCCATTTGGGCAAGCTGCTGTAGGCCCACTACAGGAAAGACAAGCTGCAGTGAACAATCTGTGTCTCACTACAAACAGCATATGACAAAGAACAGCAGTTAGGCTATAACAACAAACTATGAGGTTACCACTCACACCCCAGGACGTTTAGTAAAGGACAGTCTTCAGAGATGGTGAGCTCAGTATTCTCCTTTGCACAGGAGGGCAGGATACAGCATATGAACCCTGTGCAGCCACAGTGATGCCTGTAGCCTGCAGCAAAGCAGCAGCTCATGTGCAGACATAGATCCATGCACGATTTCTGCCTGGCTACTTCCATTGAGAACCTGATTCAACAACATTTGGCACTAGCACAGCACTCCAAAAAGCTCTGGGTAGAAAGGAAAGTGTTTGTAGAAATAAAGCACTGCCTAATCAGATGCCTTTTCATGTGCACTTTGCTGCATTTTATAAAGCAACACTAATTTTGAAGCCCAGATGTTGCACGTCAGCACACCTACTCCTCCTGCAGGAAGGCTTGTGACAGAGCTGGTATGTCACCTTCTTGCTAATGAAGCAAAACAATCATCCAAAGTAATTTAAGCCATTCGGAATGGCCAAGTTCATCAAGACAGCAATGACTGTGACTAAGACCCTAGCTGAAGCAATCACATTCAAAACCTTTTTGCGTCTTTTGCCAAGGGAGAAGCAGGGATGCCAGGCTGCAGACCTTAGGGGAAACAAACTGCTCTCTGGAGCTTCTGTCTCCCTCTGACATGAGACAGGGCTTATGGTGTCTGATTAAAGCACCTCAACAAGGTATCTGAAACTAAACTGTATAGGCAATGCTCTTTGATTTTAGAAAGCTCAAGGATCAGTGTTCATCAGCGTGAAGTGATCCCTAGAGAAAAGCTGCAGCTTGCACGCCAGCAACAGTGCTAACACTGACCTTCTCATTGCTACAACTGTGGCTCTGCTTTCCTATACACCACCAGCATCTAGCCCTACACTCACATAAGGAGTCACAGATCAATAATTTTGCAGTCTCCATCAATAAGCAGCAGGAGGCAACATGTTGGATACTGCTAAGTATCATTGCAGTTTATCTGTGGTTGAGCAGGATATGGACTTCAGGCTTCTTTCTCCTTTTGCATGCCTCCTCCGAAACCAGAGAGCAACTCATGGTCAGCACTGTTTGAGGTGGTGGAGATCAGCTCCCTTAGCAGCAGCTGTTCTGATTTTCTGTCTCCTCCTGTATTTTTTCTAAAAGGCCAGGCAATTACTCAGGACTGAAAAATCTAAGTCAAAGCAATCAGTAGTGTCACCTCGTTGACTTCAGAGAAAATGCAGCAGGAATGACTTTACAATTCTTCCTTGCCCTGTAACAAATGGAATTACCTACGTAGATCTTGCCTGTAGGCAGCACCAAGGAAGAGGCCACTCCAACCACATCTGTGGGGCATGATCGCTCTGAAATACCTTTTTTTTTTTTACCATTTTACCATCCTCCCACACCTGGCAGCTACTGTTAGCCACTGGACTGGAGCAGCAAGGCTCTGAGATGTCCCCCATCTCAGCCAAGGGATAGGAGGGGAGAGCCAACAGGGTCCCTGCTTATTCTCCTCCCTACCTGTCTCCAGGCTGAGATGGGTCACTGCTGGAACTGGTGTCAGGAGAAGAAAAAATATAAACACAAGAAAAGTTCTATTTCTGAATTTGTGGAAACACACATAGTTCACCTTGCTGTCTAGCCTACGTACACAGAAGTGGGGAGGGATTTTAGTAGAGAGCTTTGAAGGACAGGTAAACAGAGCTTTATCCTTGCTCTAAATGCTATTTCATTTTTGTACTTTCTTTTCCCCAGAGCTCTAACCAAAACCAGTCCGTTGAAAGAAAGGGAAGGACAGAAAATGAATTGTAGTGGTAGATGTTAGTTTGCTGAACAAGCCACCAAACAAAGTGTGAAGAAAAAGATTTTCTCCTGGAGCAGGGGGGGCTTGTTCATCATTTACCTCATGTGTTTACCCTTGAGCTATCATTATATTAGCGACATTTCCTGACTGAGCTGGAGCACCTGGTAACTATAGTAACCACATTTTCAAATCTGCCCATAAATTCCTTCGGTTCTAATTAGGGCACTCATTTATAACAACAATAACAACATGGGAGAAATAACAGCAGACTTAGCTCAGATGCAGTCACCTCTCTCTCCCTCATGTCACAGAAATGACCCATATCTGAGCAGTTCTTATACTATAAGATGTTGCTTATGGCACAAAGCCTACCTTACCTGCCACGTCAACCGCTTCGTATCCATCTGCTATGTTGTCTGCACCTTCTCACTTTCTGTTCATCAGCCTTCCAGTTCAAACAAAAGCCTGACTCCTCTCCTTGCCAGCAAGCTTCACACTAGGCTGTATAAATGTGATTTTCTTGATAGAAGGAAGAATTCACACCTAGCCTACAACAAAATTGCACACACAGCACTATTGCAAATTGTACAGACAGTAGGTGGATGCTATTACCAGTAGAGAGACTAAGCAGTTCAACTTACAAATTTACCTATGCAATCAATATAGCTATGAAGAGAAGATAAACCACGTCATCCAAAACAAATGACAGACAAATGATGAAGCGGCAAGTAATAAACAATTGCAAAGTTCACTGGCTCAGTGTATTTTACCACAAATTATTTCTTTCTCTATGAAACAATAAAACTTGGCGAACAATTTGAAGTCTGCTGACATGATTTAAAAAGATGGATGGGCTGCTAGGTAGTTGAGAGTGTTTGCTTTATTGTTCACGGAGTCACTGCTCAGAAGTACATTTGTTTTGGAGTCTATGTGAATTATTGTCAAAAATGACAAATCTCTTTCTCACTGTAGGCTACACTGTGCAGGCCTTACATGAATTTCTTTTACTAGAAGAAAAAAGACATCATGTCTATGTATTGGCATAGGTAAGACAGCAAAGCCCATCTCTGCAGAGATCAAGAGAGCAGAGCTGCTCTGGCTTCAGGTTTTGGGGAACTTGTTGCCATCAGAAAATTTTCTCTTGCTAGAAAAGCATGTCAATTAGTATAACTTAACCATGACTGCCAACAAGAATATCTTCTCTTGAACCTCTGCTTTTCCTCCACGTCCCCTGGTGGCTGAGGGAACTAGGTAAGAAAACATACTGGAGCTTTTGCTGGTGCTGTTGGTGATTTCCATTTTGGAATATTAAATATCCCACCAGTTACCCTGCTTGCCTTTCCAGAGTAGCCAGTCCTTACACTAGGGCAAGAGACAACAAACCCAGCAGTGGTTTCATGTAAATAGGTGTTAGTCCAAGCTACAATGGCTTGATGGCTGACCTCAGCCAGGGTTTTGGGAACCAGATGATCCCCGGCAGACAGAAAGCATGCCATCTTGCATGAGAAAGCTATCCACATTCCCACTACCAGCATGAAAACTGAGGGGCATATTCAGGCTCAGTTTGATCACAAGGAATGGAAGGTATTTCACTGAATTTTTAGCTTTGGAATCCACTGGCATAAGAAGAGGTGCTGCGGCCAGGCTCCACAAACCTTCCCCATTCCAGTGTGCCCTGCTTTCAAACAAAGTATCCACTGAGAGAAACGGCAGCTTCTTGGCCCAGTGAAGTGATACCTGCTGGCACTGGTGAAAGATAGTGTGTGTACCTCTCCCCTGATGCCCCAGCGGGTTTTCATCAAGGCTCAAGGCACACTGGGCAGTGTCAGGTGAGCCATCCTCAGACTGTGGTTGGAAAAAGCAGGGAGAGTTTGATCACTGCATGCTATTTTATCACTTTATCAGCCCTTTATACCAAGTAATAAGAGCTTTCAAAGTGAACAGTGTTGTGATGAGAAAATGTAAACTTTACTGAATTGCCAAAGAAAGGTTCATGCTATTTGCCAATTTAGTCATCAAGCACCATTTAGAAGCGTGGATAGAAAACATGCTGATGATCAAGCTCTAATATAACCACAAAAATTGATTTAAGATGCTGCCAAACGTGAAGCACAGTAACATTCAATACCACATATATGTTTTTTCATTAAATAAGTGAAAAGTAATTTCAGTCGCTGCCAGACTAGATTAATTTTTGAAACCTCCCCCAGTTCATGAGATGCTGTTTGGGACTTGGGAGGACAGTAGCCTGTTGCAAGTTGTGTCACTCATTACTGTACCCTCATTTCTCCGTCAATCTCTTATTTATTCAGGCTGTAGTCTGTTAAGAGAGATGGGCATTTGCAGTACACATGATGCATAATGAGGCTCCAGTCTCTATGGAAGCCTCTAAAATTGCCCATCATACTTTCCTTACTGGCTCTTCCCATTTTCATTACAAGGGAACACTCTCAAACTGTCAAAATCTTTCCCAATGACCCCAGAGTAACCACTGTAGCCTAGAGTACTTCTTGGTTTATTAAATATTATAACCAGAATGTGAAAAATATAATGTTTTACTTGATTCTACTAGTTAAGGAAAACAAGTCTTTGACAGAAAAATAATTACCCATGAAATCAGGCAAAATACTAATTAAAAATAAGATTAAATAAACAGTTTCTACGTGATCTCTTGAGATAGTTCCACAGCAAAGACATCCTTTACCTGGCATAATGTGTGGTTTGTGAGACCCCCACGTAAGGTTAAGCATTCCTTGGTAGTTGCCTGGAAACGGTGCCAATGACAGTTTGTTCTCATTAAGGGCAAATAATGCAGAAAGGCTGTTACAATTGTACATCTGAACATTTAAATCAATTCATTTTGGACATGTTCTTTCTCTCTAAAGATGCAAGTTCTGAAGTGTTGGCAGGAAATAGATTCCAACTTACATGCATGAGTTGGCACAGAAATTAATTTGTAATTGCCACTATTACTATTATTATTCTTTAACCTAATTATTGCTGAGCAGGAAACAATCATCTTGCTTTTGGAGAGTTTTTGAGGTTTTTGTGGTTTTTCCTTCCTGTTCTGTACTGTGTGAAACTTGTCACTTTTTAAAGGGGTCCTCTGAAAAGTACGAGAGACACCTTTCAAAGCTGCTGCTTGGAAAATGAGTAAGAGCAGAAATCCACCCAAAAATAGCTACCGTACTGGGAAGTGGGAAAATCCTTCTTGGAAAGAAGAGCCCACAAGCTTAGTTCTTGCTTCACAGTTCATTGAAACCACACAGTTGCACTGGGCACCAATTAGTGATGCCTGCCTAGTGATTCACCTGGGGACATGCTTTAGGGTTTCAGGCTCACGGCTACCTGGACAGGGCTGTCATGCCCCAAGCCTTACAACATGTGCCTTTACCCTCTAAGATTCAGCTACTGAATGTGTTAATGTTCCAACTTAATTCAAACTCCTCTGAACAAAATGCAAAACCAATCTGCACAAATTTCACTGTTTTGGTCATCCGTGGGCACACCATGTCTGCTTTAACATTGCCAGTTAACAAAGCTGTGGCCCCAAGCTGTCTCCCTCTACTTTCCATCAAGACTTTCCTTTATGACCAGGTGAAGCCCTGGTCAATCACGGGAAGCGCAGACCAACCAAAGCACCTTCTTTACAGAAATCAGTGACAGCATGAAGCATCACAGCTGCAATTAGAAGAGCTTTAACTGGTTCAAACTGCTGGTAAATGAAAAGAAAAACAAATCCATTTAGGACTGGGAGGAGGGCATCTATTCTTACAGTATTCCAGTCAAATATTTCCTTGTGTGGATGAGCGGGTGGAAAGGTGGACTTATTTGTGATATTTAAGTGCCGCAGCTGGCAATCCTGCATGCTTATTTCACATTTCGTCTGCAGCTTGCCTGTTACATTGGATGTGCCTTAGATTCATATAATCGATTTTGAATTGAGCTGATGGAGGAGAGGACTGCAGTGTTACAAGTAGCAGACATCTTATCGTGGCCAGTCAGGAAATGTCTGTTCCCATCAAGAGATCCACAGGCTTTCATTGGAGGGCATCGGTGTATTTCGTACCTATACTAAATTTAACACTATATTTAGCAAAGTCCATTCCATCACATGAAATTTTCTTCCTTTTTTTACAAGAGATATACAACAGATTGGGAGGAGCAATTGTAAGAATAAGAGGGGAAAAAAGCAGACCCTTTTGGTTAAGCTTTTGCTTTTTTTTTTTTTTTTTCTTTTCCAAAGGAAAAACCACACACCACATAAAAGATGATTAACAACAAGGAAATATCTTCCTGGATGGACGGAGTTGCATGAGGTTGCAGTGAAGACAGATTAGTGACCTGTATTTCTGCAAAAAGGGAGAATTTACCCATTTTATTTTCTAAAGCAAGATAAACTCCACTTTGCAGAGAAGCTTACAAACAGCTGGATCAGCCAGCCAGCCAGCTAGGTACAACCAGACAACAAGCAGATTTTATAAACAGCTAAAGAAGTTTGCCATCTGGCAATGCTGGCAATAAGAGATGAAGGCATTGGCCATCCCGCTAAGGGAAATGAAGACAAAGACTTGTGCCAGACTGAGAAGGATGCAGGCAAGATGACCACTGGCAGCAACGCTTTCCCCCAGAGTTGTTTCTCTTCTCCACCGCTGCAAAATCAGTTTACAAACAAACAAATAGAAACTGCTGAAAGAGTGAATACAAGATATTTTCCCTGTCCTCGGAAGCTTTATATTTCCAAAATGTGTGGAGCATGAAGGGAAATCTTTGGAAGAAAGCATAGTTTTTCTTGGATAATAATGACTATCCAATAGTTAAAATCTGTGCTCCAGCTCAGATGTTCTACTGAAAAGGACTGCAGAACTGAAGTTAAATCAGAGACAAAAATTTTGTGGAAATAAACCACCACATACAGCAAACTGGCTCATGTTTGTAGCCTCTTGGACTGCTGGAACAAACATGAGTTGGTATATACAAGCTTGAATTATTAACGGAAAATAACATTAACTGTAAATGTATCTCCTTTCTCTCATTGATTATTGGAAATCAGACTATACTTGCAAGCCCAATTCTGTGCATGCTGGTCAGATGGCTATAAGGAAGATTTTTCACATGATGTAGAATTTGAGACATTTTCAAAGCAGTCATTTGCTACTCACAATGTGTTACATCGAAGTTGCCTCTGTCTTACATGCCTGTAGCTCTTCTCACCAACTGGAAGACTGAAGCTTCCTAAACAGAGAAATAGGAAGAAATGAGTAAACAACCTGTTCCCATGACAGTAACCCCTCTTTATTCTTCCCATTGCAACAGTATGTCTTCTATTATAAATTCTAGCCTCATGCAGAGATTCAGTGCAAAATCCCACTAAGATTTGAATCTGCATCATCTCACACTGGCTGCCTGCCAAAAGGGAAATTTTTACCTGTGGCAAGTAAAAATCAGCCCCAGGTGTAGGCCAAACGAAATGCAATTGAACTGCAATGAGAATATGCAAATGCCATTTTGCAGCATTTGACCCCCTCCAGTGAGAATACTCCAGTGCCTTGTGCAAGACAAATAGACCAACCTGCTCAAAGAAAAAAGTTATTTTGCCAATTTAAAAGGTGTTCTAATTATAAATTAAAATTGTAGGATTTGCTGAGAAAAAAAATGAAAAAGGACATGTCCGTAATTCCATTAAATCCATTTTATAGCCTGTTCTTAACTCTCATACCTTCTACCCAGGGACAAGGGTGCCTACAGCAAGGGCCTTAATCTGGCCAGCAATCACAGAATCACAGAGTCACAGAATGGTCAGGGTTGGAACAGACCTCTGGAGATCATCTAGTCCAACCCGCCTGCCAGAGCAGGGTCACCTACAGCAGGTTGCACAGGACGGCATCCAGGTGAGTTTTGAATGTCTCCAGAGTGGGAGACTCCACAACCTCTCTGGGCAGCCTGTGCCAGTGCTCTGCCACCCTCAAAGTAAAGAAGTTCCTCCTCATGTTAAGATGGAACTTCCTGAGTTCAAGTTTGTGACCATTACCTCTTGTCCTATCACTGGGCACCACTGAAAAAAGACTGTTACCATCCCCTTGGCACCCTATCTTTAAGTATTTATAAGCATTAATAAGATCCCCCTCAAGTCGGCTTTCCTCTAGACTAAAAAGACCCAAGTCCCTCAGTCTAAAAACACAATCATAGAATCATAGAACGGTTTAGGTTGGAAAGGACCTTAAAGATCATCAAGTTCCACCCCCCCTGCCATGACAGCAATAAGATCTCCCTGGAGCATTCTCTTCTCCAGGCTGAACAGCCCGAACTCTCTGATGATGTGGCTAAACAATAAGTGTTTTTAGCCCAGTGTATCACCACTGCCTGCAATCCTTTTCTTTACACACATTAAAATCAGACTTTTACATAGAGTAACTAACGCACAGCACCTTCCTCAGATACAAAGTCATAAGGCAGATGGATGGACATATGTACAACTGCAGCTAACTGATAATGTAGCCATTAGCACTCAACAACATGACACCAGTTTGGGACATTTTCTGGAAGAATTTATTTTTATAAATAAAACCTTGGCATCCTGAGACTGATATAATCTTGCTTTCATGCAACCTGTGTGAGACATTTAAAGGGACACTGACCTCATTCTCCTTTTGCCACTCTCTGCTGAAGTTTCAGTAATACCCCTTCCTCTCATCATGAAAATGCTATATTGATGTGAAAAATCACTATGTGACCCTGAACTTCAAACCCCATTTTCCTTTAAGTTCCATTTTTTTAACATAGTGGGACTGATTCCTGGTGGAGGTATTTAAGTTTTACTCAAGAATATTACTACAGTGGCCAAAATAAAATTAAAATGGAACAAGAGCAAATGAGAAAATACAATGAAAGACTACAGAAGTCTTCTTCCAAAATATGTGTCTCCATATCAGGAACGGACATGAGTACATATCCATCCACATATTTATTCAAGGTCCACTGCTATGGTCATCAGAGTTTTCCATATGTGGAAGGACTATAAATTTAGAGCTGCATTAACAGCAACTAAGTCTTCATTACGTCATGAAAGACAGTTTGGTCCTGAGGTCCTTCCACAACTAAACTAGGCAGATGGTAAAGTGGTGCTGAAGAAAACAAACAGGGTCCTGTGCTATTTAGAGCATTCAATTGGCAGCCGGTCTCTGGTTTTAGGTGATGCTGATGAGGTATTCCCCAACGGGTTACCTCTAATAAAGCAGCTAGGTTAAGGCTGTCAGTGCATTACCAGAGGAATTGTCTTTGCCTTTTGCATGTAAAGCTTTCCCTTTAATGGGACGGTTATATCATCACATGTTGTTCATGTATGTACACGCACATTCAAAAGGACTAAGAGGTCTTTTCCAGGCTCCCATGTAAACACTTACAGCCACACTGTTCCTGAAGAAAGAAAAAAAAAAAATTAAAAATCAATTGTGCATAACTATTTTGTGGTGTTTTTTTAACATTTATGTAGCGCTCTTAATAGGTAAATAAGTAAAATGGCTTCCCCACACACAATCAGTTGATTTACAAAATTTACAGTAGAGCTTTAGTTATTTTTCCCATCCTTGGCTTTTTTAACAGATTGTTTACTTCCCCTAGATAAAGCCAATACAGAGCTATAGAGGAAAAACAAAGCACACAAGGAAAAGACTGTCATTAGGTTGTTTTCATTGGAAACTCTCCCTATGTTTTCCTCTGTGAACTTTCCAAGGCAATGGCCAATCTCAAACCACGTGCTGAAGTAATAATTTCATGATAAAACTAATCTTTCCAATAAACAGCTCTCTGAAACACTTTACTTTTCATTTTCAAAGAGCCAGAAGGATTATGGTAGTGATTTAGATATCTATTTTTCTAAAATTGCCCTCCACTCCTTCCTTATTCTAATGTAACGCTCAGAATCCTTAGCAAATAAGAATTGCATCTAGAAGAGGAGAAAAAAGATACAGCAAAAACAAATGTAACCTTAGAAAATCACCAACGTAAGTAGTTTCATTCTGTGTACTAAAACCCATTTGAAAACTAATCTGCTGCATATTCTTTCCTTTCAGAAACTGTAAATTGATCTTTCAGTTTGAATACCTGTCAAAGTACAACCACTACAACATTGATAAGTCATTTTTCTCGTCAGTTGATGATGTTTGATATACTGTAAACTTACATGTAGCTCCACAAGAACTACTGGACCAGATTACATCCAAACCAGGGTGGGGGATGTTAACCCTTGGGGAATTTGGCAACAGCATGAGTGAGGACTGTCTTTTCCCACCAGCACCTCCCAAACTGGTATGAGAGCACTTCACAAATAAAGACAACTGAATCAGGATATGATAGCTTCCAACACAGTGCTGGTTCAGTAGTCCTCCAGAAACTGTTGCCATGCCCCTTCCATACAGTGAACAGGAAGGATATTACCAGCTGCCTGGAACCTAAGGATAGGTAAATGTGCTAAGAAAGAGGTAAAAAAGTGGCAGCCAGTGTTGCTGGGACACTCTGGACAAGCTTACAACAGTGATACTATGCAGAAGCCCACTTCAACAACCATAATATTTGATATCCACTCTGGCAAAACTGAATGACACAATGGCTTACTTTACCAAAAAAGCCACTTAATATATATATATATATATCTCCTAGATACCTTTGAATTCAACTACTTCACTTAAAATGTCTCTTCTAGGTTGTGGATTATGTCAGTATGGATAATATTGCCCCCTGTGGGTGGAGGGGGAGGGGAAGAGGCTTTTGGGAAGGCACAGAAATAATGGCTATCTACTGCCCTTTTTGCTTGTTTCTAAACTTAAGGTTTAGCACTCAACCTACCCTAAATTTCGTACGTTTACTCTAAGTTTCTGGGGGACATTGCTTCCTAAATGGGAAGACTTCTTCAGAAAACACTGAACAAAGGCAAAATTACCTGTGATTGTAATGGAGCTGTGAATTCACTTGGTGAGCAGCACTTTTCCTCTAACTTTACCTGGTTTGAAGTAAGATGTCTTGAATAACCCTGGGGTGCATGCAATGGGAATGGACAGCATCTCCAAAGTAAGAGGCAACTCATTGAATAAATGTACAGGCCTCTCTGCTGACTGAGAGTGCCTACAGGTCTAGTTAGACTTTTAGATCAACACAGCAAGGTGAGAAAAGTCCCCAAAAATACTTTTCCAGTTTTGATACCTTATTTCTGGTTTGCATATTATTCATAAGACACCCATTTCTCTCACAAGTGCATAATTTTTCACAAGCACTCACTAGTCATGAAAATTTACTTTTAGCCTACAAACTGTCTCTGAACACTTCATCTCAATTATTTGTTATTTGTGAAGTGCAATTGGTCTGCTTAATTACTTGCTTCTGCCTTTTTGTGCCCTCAACAGATGGCTGAGCGCACTTAAGAGAATAACCAAGTTGAAAAAATAACAAACCTTTTTTTTTTTTTTTAGCTGAAGAAAGACTGATGACACAATCTGCAGGATTTTCACAAATCACTACTATTTAAATATTTGTGAGCAGGCTACATGCTCACATGGTGGAGTTTTGCACGTGCTCATCTCATTCATGAAAGCAGCTGCTCTGCATGCAAATCCTTTCTGTTTAGGCCAAGTTTTTCCTGCTTCCCAATACTAGCTGTTAAATCCTGAACAGAAAGAGATGCCCAGCAAGAAGAATAGGGCAAGTTTTGAGTTACCATACCATGAGTGGCATTTCTCAGATGGGACTACAAAAGTGTACTCGGAAAGATTGTATTTTTAGACTTGGGGGTGATAAAAGGACTGAAGGATCAGGTCATAGACTTGAAGATTCATCTTTCAGCTCTAAAGAAAACCCTCACAGGTATTGTTTGAGCAGATGCTGCAGCTCTGACCATAGCTCAGGCATGACCACCTTTGCAGGTACAGTCTTGAGTTACCACATAGGCACTCTTCAATGAAGCAGAGCTGCTTGAAAGGCACCAAATTACTCATTTCTGACAAAACCTACCCATTTTTTCCATCTCTTTCTATGAAACTTTCCTATTTTGATGTCTGAAAGTTACCTGAAAGCCAAATACCCCTTTGCTGAAAGCAGAGGGGAGAGCTTCATGACGAAGGTGGCTTTTTCCTTTCCTAGAAATCACAAAAACCTCCTAAAAAGGTTTTGTTGTTGACAAAACACAACTTTGTCTCAGGCTGAGAAAAATCCCACCCTACAGGACAAGTAAACATGCAAATTTTTGCTGTGGCTTTTAAAAACAAACAAACCAACCCGCAAAACCCTCTCCAAAACCAGGAGACAAAACCAGAGCCGTAAATGTCAGTGCTGCTGTAGTGAACTGCACATGTGTGGACAAGGTCCCACTGCCAAACAAAGCAGTTTTGGAAACTAAACCTTCAGTTTTCAGTTGAGTGATGTCCTGCCTCAAGTCAATGATGAATTTGACTGTTCAGCCAGACAGTTATTTCATGAAGGCTGTGTTCAGCTGGCAGGACTTTCCTCCCACTGCTCATGTGGCTCTGCTCTGGCTCCTAGTCCTCATGTACTCACTTATATAAAGGATGCAAAGTGGATGTCACTTGCTGCCATGCTGATGGCTTTTGCTCAGCTCCACCAAGCCAGCCATGTTCTGCTTAATGATATGCACTAATTTTCTGTTCTTTGGCACAAAAGTGTAGCTTTTAGTCTGTATTTCTTTAGGCCCCCTCAGGTGCCCACTGGCTTTTCCAAATTCAGACCCAATTCCTTTAAGGAACCCCCTTTTTTTTCCCCTCTCTTTTCTCAAGCACACTGAAACTAAGGTTGTCTCTAAGCTTCTCTCTGCTTTCAAACACAGTTTCACACTTTCTGTCTCAATTCTGTTACATGCTTGTCAATCCCATTTGCTCCTCAGCATGGATAAGACCAGACTGGCTCTGCTTAGAAACAACAGGCTTTTCTGGGAGTTATAGCATTTCCTGAATATTGTTCCGATTTCCTGCAGAGTGAATTGACTGCAGAAGGCACACAGCTATTTTTAAATCCTTTTCTTTTTTCCACTCTTCTCATCTGTCCCAGATTAAAACTCAAAGGGATTTAGAATAGATGCTCCCAGCTCATCACAGTCCCTCATACATTAATACCTCGGGTCATTGCTATCAGAAGCTTGAAATGTTCCATGTTACGTGGCACAAGTTTAACTTCAATTTCTCTTCTCCTGAATTTCTAAATGTATTAACTCTATTTTTCCTTGTAAATCTAAAATTTCTTAGTTGCAGAGCCCAAAACATCCTGCTGGGAACAGAGCTCCCAAAGTTTCCTGAATGAAACCAGGTTCTTTGAGAATGGGACTCATCGAGCAGATCATTAGTAAAAGAGTCTGTAGGTTATTTCATTCCTTCAGCTTTGGGAGAGCACGGGTGCAATACAGGTCTGGAGGATATGGTTAGCGCCCCTTTTAGTGAAGAAAATGTGTTACTTCTGCAGTACTTCAAACAGGCTCCGAGTCACACCTAGAGACAAATCTCTGAAGAGCTCCAAATTCCAGAAAAACACCCCCAACATGAAATTTACACCAGGTGTGTACATAAGAAAGTATGTCTGTGCAAGCATGTATGTATGCACAGTACAGAAGAGAACGGCTATGTATGACATGACTGTAGGTGCACACCTGTGCAAAGGAGTGTGTGCAGGAGTGAGAGTGCAGCTCAGTGAGTGAATGTAGCTGTCCTTCTGGCCAAGCAAGATGTATTGAAGTGGGTGAAGAAGCGGAAGGAAACATCCTTGCAGTAAGCAGAAAGGCTTAGGAACTGATTTCTCCATACCTTTGCTATGTCTAAATACTCAAAAATGGTACCAGCATCCCCTTGTGCTAATGTGCTTGTTCTACGGGATGCTGGAGATCCAGAGAGCTTTGACACCACCAGGCAGAAGTGTTAATGTACTCAGGAGACAGATGTCTTAAACTTTAAGGCTTTTTTAATCTACTGGAGGTGAGGTGCAGATGTCGTGATGGCTTACACATCATTAGGTTACCTGTGACCTCCTTATTGCCGTTAGTAGAAAGAAGGCTGAATCAGTGAACCCCACAGGGAGCAATGGAGAAGCAAACGCTGGGACTTCTCGCTTGTACCTGCAGGAAAGATGGGGAAGAAAAGACCATGGTGAATGGAATACTACAGTTTAGTACATGAAATTAGATGCCACGCAGACTAACTCACTCCACAACAGGGCCATAGCCTCAGGGTCACATCTGGAGTAGCAAGAGGCAATGTTTCTCAACTGAATGAGGCCAAGGTAGGGGGAGGCATGAAAAGGCTTGTACCTGGCCCAGCTGGAGGGGAAGACCAAGCTGGGACAGAGCACAGCCTCAGCGTGATAAGCTATTGAAGAAAATTCAGTGCTTGAAGTTTTTTATCCTAGAGCTTTACTCTGCTTGCTCCTGGCTCTGGGTCACTGTAACAGTTAAATAAGTTCAAACTCTCATGTACTAGTGACAGATCAAGGCGGCTCCAGGGAGAAGGAGGCCCCAGGCTGACCGCATGGACAGAGGAAGAGTCTGATGGAAACAGAGCAATCGGCTCTTCATAAGCTAAAGTGTGGCCAGGGGTGCTGCTGCAAGAATTTCTCCAAGCAATATGATGGAAAAATATAGTTTTATGCAACTGGAAGTGTTTAGGTCAAACAGGGCAGGTAGTTATGACCAAAAAACAGTATGGAGAGGAGGAAAGAGAAGGTATGAATTCCACATGTGAAATATTGTCTTACTCTTTTTTTTAGATAAAGGTGTTCAAGTTCTCATTTTGGAGTAAAATTTCTTTTTAAAATTTAAATAATTAAAAAGCAAAAGCATTAAAAAATAGAACAAATTAAATGTTTAGGTCAATATAAAATTATATTTTTTCTATTTTTTTTCTCTCCATTCTCCTAAAAGAACAAAACAAATTGTCTGGGACAACCATTTTGACTGCTTAATTAAAAATCCATTTTCCCAACAGCTCTTCACTGCCTGTCAGTCCATTAACACTTCCCAGGGCCAGGTATTATAAGAGCTAGTATAACCTGGCTAATGTTGAGTTTGAGAGAACAGAGTAATGGTCTTAGACAATTCTAGCTCTCATTTGTCTTTACACTAAGCATAGTTAACTAGAATCTGGACATATACAGCTCTTACACTTTTTTACACTGCCAGCTAGCAGAAATAATGAAAGTCGGGTCTCTTCCCAGAATGGAGCCTATTTTGATTCCAGGTTGAGCATTTTCAGGGATAATTCCACAGGCAGAGAGAGATGCCCTGAAATAACCCTGGGGGACATCCTTTGGGGAACATCTGGGTGCTGCCTCATATTTTAGAGATGATCAATATTTTACCCAAGCATAAAAGGAAGCGCTGTTTGCTAGATTTCTTGCTTGCTGCAGATTACTCACACGCTCTGTTCCTGAATGCTGTGTGTTCAGGCATTGCAGGAGCTCGTGTGACTGCCTTTGAACTCAATACCTGGACAATACTTGGCAGAAGGTGAAAAAGGCCCTCTGGCTCTACCTCACATTTATGTCACTGAAGCATAAGTACCTTTCTAGCGGTTTAGTGCCTGAACACCACTGCCTGCCTATCCTAAATCTCCAGTAAGTTGAATATTTAGCTACAAATTGTGATAGTGCAGTCTACCCAGTGCATGAATTCTGCCCTCTCAACTTTGGACAATTTTTCTCTGTTCCTATTGTCCTTGTACAAATCACTCAATCTCTCCATAATTTAGTTTCCTACATGTAAAACAGAGATAACTTTTACTTTGATCCCCCTCTATTTTGCCTTAGCATTAACAGATGCTTGAGGGGAAGGACTGTCCTTACTACATAGTTATGCCTCACCTCATGTAGAACTGAGTCATAACCATGAGCACCTGGGTCTAAGTAAAAGACAAATACAACACACTAAACAAAGAATAATTGAATGCAAATAAAGATTAAAGGCTATTAATGTGAGGAGACATGCCAGTGCAGGAGCTGAATGGTGCAAAGGTAAAACTGAGTTTCTTTTATTTTCTCTTCCACTCCCAAATACAGTTTAATTCCTCTCTGACACAAGCACTTATGCAACACTTTTTTTAGAGGGTACATTTCACCTGAATGCTGTGTCACACACATCAGTCTTTCTTCAAGGTCAGGATTTTGTTTGATGTCTTTGTCTTGAGCAAACAAAGGTAAATGGGAAAGAGAAAAGACGCACTAAACTAGAAACTGCTGAGCCTTCTGTATAAATGTTTCCACTTGCTCCCTGAATTGGCCGCGTGTTTCCACTGTTAAATCTTTTATAACTATATAAACAACCTGATGAATCCAACTGGCTCACATTTCTAACTGAAAAAGAGAAAGCCAAAATATGGTAGACACCATAGTGTCCAGTTGGTGCCAGTTTTGGGAGGCTGAATCTTACATGAAGCCTGTAAATTATGAAATGAGTAAATGAAATACCAACATAGAATATTTTTTTCCTGGTGAGAGCCACAGTTTTAAGATCTCCAGCTCCTTTCTACTAACTGCTGCATCAACACAGAGTGGTAAACAATCAGTCCCGTTGGACTAGAAAATGGTAAGTGATAGAAATGACAAATGGTGATGGAAATTAAAAATTAATGGTTTACACAATGGGAACCAAGGCTATGAGGCTATTTGATCTACCCAAGGCTAGAGAAGTAGCTTTTGCCAGAACTAGAACTTGAACTCAACCCTTCAATATCTTAATGTAGGTATTTGACCCTTCTTCCTGAAGTCGACAGTGTATTTTGTAACACTGAACTTCATGACCATTAGAAAATGAGGCAAGGGGAAATCCAGCAAAGGCCAATCTGAAAAGCATGGGCTTCTAGTGAATTCTTGAACAGAGACTATTCTTTCCAATACCAGAAGAAAAAAAAAAAAAAATAAATCTAATGAGTACGGGAAAAGGTAAAGGGATTCAGAGCAAGTTGAAATTACAGCGCCTCATATAAAAGTCAAGGAGAAGAGGCAGAGCTGGCAGAGAAAAGGGAATGTGCTGCTTCTTTGATCAAAAGATACCAGAGAAGTTGGTGGATTAGCCCTTTTCCTGTATGACTTTTTCCCTCTCACTAACAGGAACACCAAGGTGACCCTGCAATCGGTGACTACTGCTTCATGAAGGCAACAGTCCCCTCTTGGCCCTTTCCAGCTGCCCAGCAGTGGTTGGCAGCTCTACAGCAATGCCCTGGCATTATCTGCTATCCCTGAGGAATAAGAGCTTATTTGATAGCATCTCACTAGGCAGCAAATTAAAAGTGACCTGAATGATGGCCTATAATAGCAGGGAAATGACATTTGCATCCCTTTCTTCTACATATGTAAAGAAGATATTTAAAAGAACAGAGGCTGGTGTAATGCAGCACAGCTCCACTAAAATTAGTGAAATGAAGCCAAATGGAATGGACTGAGGATCTGGCCCATTTCCATATTATTTTTTTTTTTTTGTTCATTTGCTTGTAAAACTACTGCAACAAAAGTAAAATATAACCTGAATACAGGTCAGCTGCTAAGCTAATACAGACTTCCCATAAATGACTGGAAGACTTCACAGACATAATTCATGTACAGCAGACCTTGGCATTGCCATGGAAACAATTACATTCAAAGAACAAAACACAACTGATATCAAGCCATTCGGAAGGCATTTAAAACTTGTTATGCACTTAAAGTACAAGGAAATTAGTTTGCTAATTAACACACTGTTCCCAGCCATTGTGATTTCTTTCTTTAATGGTGAGAGTGGTATTTGCTGCTTTGCTTTCCCTCCTAATGCTCCCTCCAACAAACACACTGAGCTTAAATACAATATTTCAGCATTTGTTTCAAGCCACATAACAAAAGCTCAAACCACAACTAGTCTTTATCCTTTCTTTTTTAGCCAATGGCTCCAATAGATCCTTTTTAATCTCCCCTAATGTCTCTAATGTAATGAATCCCATATATAATGACATTATAATGGTTAGAAAGTGCTTAGGCAAGCCTTCCAAAAAGAAATAGACTTCAGACTTTTTAAACAAAAAGCCAAAACAACAATCACAAACCCGCTCCAATAAAAACACCTTTTAATTAACTGCAGTGTTCAGGGCACTGTTTAATTATGAAATATGATTTCTAATATCCTAGTCCTAGTTTTGCATAAGGTCACTCACAATTTTACCCACGTTTGCAGCAGAAGAGCATTCTAATGATCCCATATGACACTTAGCACTTGGAAATGCAAAGCTGGTTGCATGTTAATAGAAAAAAATCTCTTCTTTATGACGATTTTAGCGTAAGCCTCCAGAAGTGACAGGATACTAGGAGAGATTAACCATGTGGATGGCTCTCTCTCCACGTGCCTCCAAGAAAAGGGTCTTTTGTGTATTATGCTTGCAAAATTCCTTTATAGCCAGTGAAAGTATTTCAGGCAGTGTAAATTCGGTAACATTTGTAGCTCTCAAGATCTTGATTCATTCCACTGTCCTCCAGGGCATTTTATCAAGATGCTTAAAAGGGATGTGCAGTTGTCTTAACTGTCTTCTCTAGCCACTGGACAGAGACGAAACTTCAGAAAGCAATTCAGATCTCAGCTGGGTTCATTTGCTCTCTGGAGGTTCTTCTGTCTCTATTACCTACAGAGGGACTGCCACATGTAACTGCTGTGTTATGGGGGGTAAATCCAACCCAAAGACCTCATTAATGCAATAGACAGTATTGTCTCCCCTTTATTTTGTGAGAAACTGAGGCACAGAGAGATGCTGTGATGTGACTCTTGTTATTAAGCAAAGCAAAAGAAGCGTTTCTAAATCTCTCATCTCAATACCTTCTGCAGGAATTTAAGACCTGCTATCGCTCATTCACATCCAAGTACTGATTCTGGCACCAGCTGAAATGAAACCAAGTCCCAAACTACTTTTATTTCTGCTTTTTCAGACTGCCACATCCCGTCCTGGGCAGAACAGTCTGCAGAAGCTTTTTCATCTCTCTGCAAAGCAATTGCTCTGCAACTGCATGTTTCCTTTCTTTCTTTCTTGTCTCAAAGCTGCTGTCTGACTGGACATAAACCACTTCCAAGCTCCCCTCATTCATTCACTGGTGAGCTGGAGACAGCTGCATTAGCAGTGCTGTCAATAAACAGCACAGTTAGGGAGAAGAGCGCCCTTCAATCCTAAATACTGTAGACAGCCTATAAGAATAACACACCTTCTAGCTAAAATTGTGTCCCAGTCCCCATCTTCAGGGAAAGAAAACACAGTCCAGCATTGCCATGTATAGCTAAATACACCACTTCCAGATGTGCTTCTGGCCCCAAAATATGGTTGGAGTTGAATAACCGTCTCAGGGGTTCCCAGAAGTCCATTTTGTAGGAAGTAAACTGAAGCACATGACCAAAGTTAAACCTATGACTGAGAGTTTTTCTGGACTGAGATTTTGGTGCTTAGAGCACTAAAGCAGTCTTTTGGCAATTCACAAACCAATTCGGGCTAGCAGCTTCTAGAAAATGAGACAAACTAAAGACCAAAACAACCACCAACATAAAAAACCCCACCACTTGCTGTGCTTTGCTGTACCACAAGGCCATAATCATCAAGGCAGTTTTCGGGGTTAACTGCACAAGGAAGGCACAAACCCCAAATGAGGAAGCAGATCAAAAAGAGAAAACAGCTAATATAGGAAAAGGAGGGATGCACTTAATGCCTCAGCAGCTTGACCTTTATGGTAGAATAACCACAAAGCACAGTATCTAGCCTAAGGGAAGAAATAACAGGAGCTCTAAGCACAACCCAATACTCCAACCAGAAGCCTGATGACTCTTACCTGCTAGGAGGCAGAAAAGGCCATTACAGGTTAGCCAAAAAGTCACTGAAATGTTTGCATTTGACCTTGCTCTAGGGTTTACTCACAGCTACAGAGCCTGAATATTTATTTCTGTGTATTCTGTAGCCTAGTAAAAAAAAATATCCTTGCTTCCATCAGTTTTATAATTGGCTGTAGCATTTTCTAGAAAGACCATGTTATGGCCTGCTAGCTCCACACATCACTGCAAGGGGATTTGATTTTGGGTGAAAATAGCCAGTGAATTAAATCGTATGATGTTAATTGCTAAATTACCAGTATGTGTCATCACTACTACAGTTGCTATATGCTATAATAATGATATTACAGTGAGAATTACCCAAATTAATGAAGAATGAACTTTGATGAAATGGAGCAAAGTACAGTGGTGATGGAACCAGAACTGGCCTCAGCAATTGGGGCCCAGCAATTTTCTCAAGATTGACATCTTCAACTTGCAGACCTTGGGCATTAGCCATGCCAGATACACCAGCTGCGAGCTCCAGATGCAGCATGCAACAATTCAACACCACACATCTCTCCTGCCCCACAGACAGACCCAGACACTGTTTCACAAAGAGGATAATGCTTCATGGAGACAACATTGCAGGCTTGCCTTGAATTACACACTGTGGACAATGGGTGAGTTTCTATGGAAGTGGGTGACTGTTCCTTCCACAAAATATACTGCTCAGGGGCAAAAATGGCATGCTGGCCAAAAATAGCCTTTACTCAATTGGGAGAAGGCCAACCAGAAAGCACCTGTTAGACATGAAGTAGAAACATGGTCACTGAATGTTGGCAAATTACGGTGCAGAGCAAGGGCTGAGTGCAAATGACAGCTCACACAGAAGAGGAGCCATCCAAACCAAGTGCCTCGGCTGGGGAATTTGTGACAACTCACTAGCCCCTCACCAGACCTCAGTAAAACATTTGTATCATAGGACAGAGGCAGGGAAGGGATTCAGGAACACAGGTTTTTAATGATTTCTTCTCTCCTGAGACAGCATTACTAGACTTATACCAGGGTCAGCTCCAACCAGTGTTTTATGCAAGCCTGTAAGGGTTGTTCCTGTGTGAAGACTAAATTAATGCCAACGTGCCAAGCCTGTAGCAGGTCTTATTAAAAAGCTTCAAGAAAGCAGTCCCAGATTTCAAGGACAGAGAAATCATCAGTAGCACCAAGAGAAGCTCAATCGGCCAGTTCAACTACCCCTTTCCAGTTGCAATATGGTGCAAAACACACACATGTGGTGCTTCTTATCAGTGTAAGGAAGAAGAATTTTCTGTTCTGCCACATTTGGTATGACACCACCAGTTTGTCATCAAGCCAATGGGAACAGGAAAGCTGAGCCCCACCATCTTTCAGCGGTCACAAAGCTTGGCCACAAGACCAGGCTGGGCCCGCTGTGTAAGAGGGGCATGTGGCTACACCCAGGGTGCGGAGCAGAGAATCGAGAAAGAACTTGAAGCGCAATACTAAAAGCATGTAACCTGCCACCAGCATATTTGGGGATAGGACTCACTTTGATGAGTGGTGAGTATTCTGCTCCCCTTTCAGCAATTTAGAAGAGCAGAACTTCTCAATAAAAAATACAGTTGATGGCTGGGAAAGGTTTTACTCACTTCCAAGAGGTGAAGAGATCAAGTTGGCGTTCAGGGTAGAGCAAGTTCAGATCTTTACAGCATTCCTGAGCTGTTTTGGGTCAGTCCACCCAATACCTAGTTTTCGGTGGTGCAACTGGACGTGCAGGGGACTTTACAAAGTGATCTAGGTTCTTGCATCTAAAAATCAGACGCTGAGCCTCAGACATCTGCCTAGGCTCCCTCTCAAGTCAACGCAGAATCAAGACAGTGGCACCACACATCCTCAGATTGTTACTACACTTGTATTATGATGGATCAGCACAATTTTCAAGGCACCAAACTGACTTACAAGCCTCAGTGTCAGGGGAAGGCATAACATCCCATATCCTACAAGGTGCTTCAGAAAACAGCTCTCAAATCAAGAATTTTTGTTCTAGCTGGAGTCTGGCCAGCTTGATGTCCTCGGTATGGCAGCAAGTCCAAGGGCAGAGCGTCCTCTCCCAGCTAGCTGGTGAATGAATTTGCTTTTCAGAGAGAAAAGTGGCATTTATTTCCTGAGGTATCCTTAGCTTTCATTGCATTCCTGTAATCCCAGCATTGACACAATCATAGAGCTTTGCACAAAAATGGGAACAGTGGATTAAACACAGGTCTGTCACCTGAATGTTTTACTTGCCACCTATTAGTGCTTTTTCTTTTATTGAAGAAAGAAGACATCTTTACAACAAAACATCTGGAATAAGTAGAAAAGTCTCATGTTATTTTTTATTTTTAATTAACAGCTTCAAGATGTAATGGGAGTAAGATTTCTTCAGCATTAAAGATGCAGAATACTTCACCCGGGAGCAGGCTGAATGGCAGGAAATGCATGATGGGTTACAAAGTCCCAGGCTATTTAAAGATAGAAAGTATCTTATTATCACTATTATCAGGTTGGAAACAACAGGAGGGGAATGGACAACTCAGCTTAAGTGGACACCATCTGTTACCACCTATGAGTTCTGTGAGTAAAAAGGCAACCTGAACTGTCAGGGTATTGCCAAACTAATGCACATCTGGCTTTTGAACAGCCAGAGACAGTATTTGAAAATAACCATTCGGAATATTATCAGCTATCAATTGTTCCTTTCCAGAAAGCAGTTTGGTATCTGAAGGCACACACCTGCTGAATAAGTATTTTAACTTACTTAAATTCAATTACAGTCCCTTTACAGGGTGGAAAGTCACTTTCCTGGCCCTGTATACCAAGCACATACACTTCTATGCATAGGATTTCAACAGTGTGTGCTCAGCCACAGTGTCCTCGTTATTTCTTCAAACTGAAATAGCACCCTCTCAGCAAACAAGTATCACCATTTATCAGATAATTTCATTTTTTAAATCTTTTTTTATAACTAACTCAGCTGCAAGTAAAAACTGAAACACACAAAGCAAGCCACTGCTAAAGTATTAGAAGCCATGAAATATACAAAAACAAAGAAGAAATCTTAGGATTTAGGTCTCATCTCCTACTACTTGAGAAATTGCATTTAGCAATATAAATTGCCCTTTCCCTCCTGCAGTAATTCTTGCTCTTCTATCAGAAGCAGAATAGAATAAAATATCATGACAGCCCCCTCTACATTGCTAGGAACATTAATATAAGAACTGGCCTTGGTTTAGGACTATCCTTGGCTGTACCCCTTCACTGAGTTTTTGTTTACTTGAATGTTCCTGAAACTCCGGCACTGATTTCTGTCTCTTCAATGTGATGCAATTTGACCATGAACGCAGACCATTGATATTTAAAGATCTTTCTCTCCTCATCATTTATGACTTGTTGTGTGAAATAATATATTATTTACTCTGCAAAGTAATGAATCCTTCACACTCCTGTAACAGAAACACAAGAGCTTCAGTAATACTTCTGAGAACCGGAGGTTCCTGGAGTGAGTGTGACCAGTAGGTCGAGGGAGGTCATTCTCCCCCTCTACTCGGCACTGGTGAGGCCACAGCTGGAATACTGTGTCCAGTTTTGGGCTCCCCAGTTCAAGAGGGACAGGGAACTGCTGGAGAGAGTCCAGCAAAGGGCAGCCAAGATGACTGAGGGATTGGAGCATCTCCCTTATGAGGAAAGGCTGAGAGAGCTGGGACTCTTTAGCCTGGAGAAGAGAAGGCTGAGGGGAGACCTTATTATTGCTTACAAATATCTAAAGGGTTGGTTGAAAAAGGATGGAGCCAGACTCTTCTCGGTGGTTCCCAGTGACAGGATGAGGGGCAACGGGTGCAAGTTGGAACATAGGAAGTTCCGTTCCAACACACGGAAAAACTTCTTTAGAGTTAGGGTGACAGAGCACTGGAACAGGCTGCTCAGGGAGGTTGTGGAGTCCCCTTCTCTGGACATTTTCAAGACCCGCCTGGATGCAGTCCTGAGTAATGTGCTCTAGGCAATCCTGCTTTAGCAGGGGAGTTGGACTAGATGATCCCTAAAAGTCCCTTCCAACTCTGAAAATTCTGTGATTCTGTGATTCCCTAAATTTCATGGTACAAGAATCCATCTTTTATTCCTCTTCACATTAATCATCCAGGTGATGACTGAAGACACGCTGTAGAGTAACCAACAGTTGCGTGTCACCATCACCTCTCTGCAACCTGCCTGCTGCTTCGATCAGCCCTCAATGTTAGCTCACAAGTAACTTCTGATAAAAGAAAATTAAAATCTACTGCGATGTTTAGCCATAGAAGTGATACAAACACCTCTCCATCACTGCAAACTTCAGCTATCAAAGCAGGGCCAGGGTGCCTTTGTTCAACACTCACTAGTCTGAACTATTCAAATTATTACAAGATCCTGACAATCTGTATCGATGTCTCTCACAAAATCCCCGCCTCTGGTTCAACAAGCATTGCAAAGAGTAGTCTGTCTCTGTGTCTGTTCTGTGTCTTGGAGTGGACTCTGATGGACTCATGGGCACAGTAAGTGCCCTTGGCCCACGTTGCACAGAAGCCCCCTCCCAAAGCAGCCCTTGCTAGTCCTGTAGGATAAGGAGCGTAGTGGCTGCTACACAAGGAAATTCAAACATTTTAACAGCACTTTTCTTTAATTGGCTCAGAACAGCATAAACAGTCTGTAGGAACATATTTCAGGGTAAAGTTAACAAAGCCTTTAGGCAAGCTATAGCCAACAAGGGAGAAGCACAGCCCAGTATCTTTTGATTGAGGGGGATGAAGCAATAGGCTAGGGCATCACATGCCCATTTTGTATTTCAGCCCTGTTCTCTACAAGACAGGGTGTGGGGAATGATGTTTGCCTCCTGCTCACCCATTCTGCTTGGGGCTGCCGAGCTGACTGCCTTCGTTCAGCTCTGTTCTGTTCCCACATCAACAGGGGTCGTTTGGGGACTGAGAGGAAGAGGGGGCAGATTCCTACCTCAACACAGGCAAGGGCAATTACCACAACCAAGGGAATATAATAGAATATAATCCATTTCTCCTCCAATATTTGGGGACAAAGGGGTCAAGAACAATGAGGAAGAGAAGATACCACCCCCTTAATGAACACCTCAGATACCTATAAGCTGCACGTGTGCCTACAGAGAATAAACTAGACCTGCAATCTCTTCCAAGCAGTAGCAAGTCCCCAGGGAGCTATTTCTTTTGTATTGTGAGTAAATATCAAGGAGGGGGGCAGGACGGGACGGACACACCACTATTTGATGGCTAAATGTTTTTGTAGTACTATTTTGCAATAGTATTGCCAGGGCTGCATTATTATTGTTCCTGAATTCTTCATTTCCTCTCCTGGAACGTTCCTCTGGGCAAACTGTGGCTTACTATGGGCTTTTACTGAAGACAGTCAGAGGCAGAGCAGATAAAAATCCAGTTAACTTAACAGGCAGTAAAGTGCGGCATTGAAAAACAAGCCTTAAGGAATGCAATAGTTAAGCCAGCAGAAAACAATACTGTTTTCTGTAGCAATTTAGGACATCCATAAAAGACAAAGGAGTCTAATAGTGTGCAGCAATGAAGAAGGGTGTAAAAGTGAGAAATCTCTAAGCCCTGCACATGGTCTCATCCAGCAGCAAGCTGGACTTTGTGTTTGCAGGCAGGGTCAGTGTATGCACACAGCCTCCCAGGGAAGCCAATACCCAACTTTACCCAATAGGCACACACCAACTAGGAGGCATCTGGTAGCTGACACCATTTGTTACAATGGAATGAACAGTGCCCATCATGTTCCTGGCCCCACTTCTACACCATATGTCCAAGCAGAGAACGAGAAGAGACATGGATCCACTCGTTCCTAATCATATCACATCTGGGCGGGAACCAGCTATGCAGCCAATACACCAGCTGAGGAACAGAGACCAGAAATTGGAGCTTGCTGTCCATCAAGTTGTGAGCCCATGACATCTTCCACATCGTGGATAATTACAGTTGAATCCAAATCTGGTTTCAACTTATCCACTCGAGCAGAAAGCAAGCAGGTTAGTTCATCAGTGACAGCATTTTGTAAAGCCTCCACCTTTACTTGTGCAAGGCTTAATGGTGCAAACAGGGATGATGTGGACATACTGAGACATTCTGAAAGGACAGTACGGGTAGGCATAGCAGTGACATAGGCTTCAACAAGCCCACTCAGACACCCTTTATAGTAAATGAAGCCCATACTGCTAGTTAAAAGCTAACTCAGACATAACTATATATATATAAAACCTGCAATCCAACACCTGCACTGCAATGTAAACCAAAAAGCAGAAAATTCCTATTTAGCTCCTGGTCTGTCACTATCCAGTTGCGTGACCTTGAAAAAGTCACATCTCTTTCCTGCCCCTCTGTTTAAACTGTAGAACAAGGGTGGGAGAGGCAGTCTGCTATAACGGGACCTTGATCTTGACTGGGATTTCTGATGGCTCAATAATCCAAATCATAAACATTTCAGAGGTGGAATTATCTAGAGTTATCCTCAGGCACTTTTTGTATTGCATATGTATATATTCTAATTTAGGCACCTACACATTAACTGTAGGTGAAGGCATCACCTTCTGCTTTTATTACTCAAAGTCCAAAGAAACTGCACATCCTAAAAGCCACCTCATAGGATGAAAGAAGCTGAAATACACAGAAGCTGGTACAATGCCTTTAGCTATGAATCTGCGCGGTAAAAACTGGTCCCTCTTTCCTCCAGTCCATTCAAATTGGCTTTTATCTACATACTGAGAAACCCTACTCCATACGCCATCTGAGGCAAAACATCCATGGTAGGCATTTGGAGCCTCCAGGGGCATTGATAACTGAAATAATTGGCATATTACCACCAGAGACTCACAAAAGTCACCTTCCAACTACAATGTGTTGCTTCTGACAAAAGTCAACTGAGGTCCATAATGTCGTTGTTGTTCATTAGGTTTCCATTGATGATAAAATTTCTGATTTCAATATTTAATACAGCTCAGAGATCACAGTGCATAACTTAATATGCAAGCAGATAATTTGCTGATCAAGGTGCATGTTTCACATTAAAGCAAATTGTTGCACACTTTGCTGATTAACTGAATCACACACACACAAAAACTGTACCACTGTCTTCTATCAGTGAAGCATTGTCCTCTCTGGAGCTAGTTCATCATGGTGGACCGCTAAACCCTGTAAATCTCAGCTATTTTATGTACAGTATAAATGCTGTATCATCCATACTTGAACTGTTTTCTATCCTGATGCATTGGTTTCTTGCACATACATCATTTCAGGACACCCTTGTCAATAAGGAAGTAAGCCCATGTGTATAAGGCTGCTGTGCTACATGCCTCCCGGCATTACCTCTCTTTTGGCTGTTTATGTGTCTGCACCTGAATCCACTCCTTGCCTGGCATCTTAGGTGTGGAGAGCAGCTCTGTGGGCATTTTTTGGGGGTTTCTACATTTTCATAGCCAACCATGAAGGCACCTGGATGAACAATAGATACAAATTGCTTTTTAAGCTGGTATGCTCAAGGTTTTATGGAAACAGACAGGGACATCACTGAGAAGTTCAACTAGGACAGAATTCCAGATTAAATCCAGAGACAGATAAAGTGGGGAAATATTTTTTTTTTTTTTTCAATCAGCAGTTCAAAAGTCTCACTTTGCTCTAGTGAGCAGCAAGATCCAGGTGCCAAACCTTATAATGATTCAGAAAACAGAAGGGTAATTTTTCACTTTCCTGCCTCATGTGTTTTTTTTAGGGTGGGTTTAAGTCATCTCAGGCAAAGGAAAGAGCTTAGTCAATGGAAAAGTGCTCCTAACCACTCAACAAAACACAGGGGAAGGAAGTAGGCTGGGGCAACTACTCGTGGGTTATATAGCCCAGTAGCATTTCAATAGATCTCACTACTATTATTTGGGCTTTATAGCTTACAGCAGTTGCTGTAAACATCCAAACATTTTATTTACCCTGTAAAAATTGAGCAGAATATCAGCAAACTCTGGAAGCCCAAATAAAAGGTTAGATTATTCCTGGAGATAGCATCGCTCCCTCTAAAAACCAGGACCAGACACCACAGGATTTATGCTGAAACCGTTCTGCAACATTTTACCCGAACACTGCCCATTAACGTGCAGCTAAACCCCTGTGAACCACTTAGAAAATGTACCCTGAAGTCTGAATTCGTCAAGTTTTCTCAAGACCTCTATATGCGTGAGATCCCAGAAGGTACCAGCAACTTAAAGAGGTTTTTATATTTCCTCTCTGTCTCCGAGCTCAGTCGAATTAATAGGAATATATTGGCTTAACCAATCACACTGGAGGAAATTGAGCTGGCTATTAATGATCTCAAACAGCAAATGGCCCCTGGGCTAGAAGAGCTCCCAGTGGAACACCACTCCAAGTTTTAACAAAAGCCAAACTTTTCCTAATGGTTTCACAATATTTTTTTTTTATTTTATTTTTTACCCTTTCACTGCCAATTTTCCCCCAAACTCTCTTTGCGGGCAGTAAATATTTGTTACCAGGTGCTGTTTGCCTGTGTGCAATGCAGCTCTTGTCTCCTGGGTCTCCTTTAGGTGGTGCCCCTCACTCTGGATGCCAAAGCAAACTCCAAATTTGAAGTCAAAAAGCAAAGGACAGCAATGGGGCCAGATCTGTGATGGAGACAAGCTGGTTTTCTTGGATCTATACCAACCAAGATCTTGGTCTTGGGGGGTCTTAGCTGGTGGGCTAGTGGGTTCATATCTGATGTGCTCCTAACCTGGGCTGCTCAGATTTCTGTAAATAACCAAACACAGTTCACCTGATCCAAACAGTAGTTGGGGGAGAAAGACAAATTGTCCTTTTTCCTTCTTTCTCTTAAGATATTTGGGAAACTATTCTCTCCTGAGGACAGCTATAACTGAATGCTCTTCACACATAATTTCACGGGGCTATTAATCATGACAGGCCTTGTCCTTTTATTAACATACTGGTCAAACTTATTCCCTCTTTGAAGCCAAAGAAAGCCAATCCGTGGTCAGGAACAGAGGGGAGTCCCTGGCTACTCGGCAAGTATAAGAATAAATAAAGTGGACAAAAAAAAGAAATCCAATTCCAAAATCAGCTGCAAGGTTTTCAAAAGCTCACCAGCCTGGGTATTTCCTTTGATTGCCATCTTCTTTTGGCATCAGATTGGAGAATGAGATCTATTGTAGTTTCTTCGTTTCATCTGTGGAATTTAAAATGCCGATGGTGGTGGGAAGCAGGGCCTGGCATGCAGGCTTCACCACACCCTGCCAGGGGAGCAGCCTACCCACTGCACTACAAAGTCAGGTCCTTGCATGTGGCCTTCCCCCTGCTCTCCCTTCTAAATGACTCCTGAGGACTTCACCATGCCATGGCATTTCTTTGACACCATTTCTTTGTTCCTGCTCTGCCTGGTTATTCCTGGGAGGAGCAAATCCTCCCTGGCTGAGGGGTCTGACTGGTCAGGGTCAGGAGTTCCTCTGTTACCAGCAATGCATTAACACACAAGTTCAATTTTCTAAACTAAGACTACAGGCAATGCTCCTATACCAGGGGATCTCCCCATACACCTTGACGCTCATTTATATGTAAATGTCATACACCCAGATGCAGTTGCAACACAAGGAAACGTGCCTGGGCCAACACATGCCTTACAACCCAGGACAGAATAGACATGGCAGCATGAAGCTACATGCAAAGGCAATGCCTGCTGGAGGACTCCAGGCACACACAGGTTTCTATCCTGCAAAACCAGAAAGACTATGAAGTCCATAGCATCCTCACTCTTTACTGAAGTAGCCAAGTTGCCTACACGCAACCATTATAAGTGCAGAACCAACAATCCTTGCCTACTTTAGGAGTGGTGAAGGGGCTGTGATAAGCCCAGCTGCTAGGCTTCAGAGCAATACAGGGTGTACAGGAACAGCATCCTCCCTGGTTGTCTATAATGCATCACAAGAAAGATTTCCCCCAACACACTTCAAGAATTGATGGAGGTACCTGCATTAAGAGCTTCATCTCCCTCTGCCATCTGCAGATTGAGGATTACTCCAGCCAGGTAAATCCCATGGCCAGACACGCCAAATTCCTTCCATTGCACAGAGAGGTTATTTAGAGCAACTCACACAGAAAGATTCTGTCACCTCGTGCAACTAAAAAAATCTCCCTCAATCATTACTAGTAACTCTATGTCCCTTCTACTATGGTTTGCAAAAGCAATCACCCCACTATGGGCACCAAGCTCAAATCCAAAGGCCAGATCCATCCAAATACTCAGACATCCACTCAGTCAGCAACAAATTCTAATTCCTGCAGGAGGAAGGCACTGAAACAAAGCAATATAACCACCCATCATTATGAACCATGCCTTCCTCCAGCTGTGCCAGCTTAAGTTCAATGTTTTGCAGGTGTCTGTATGGCAGCAGACTTCAAACTAAGCCACTCTCCAAACCTCTTAAGGTCAGAGATTTTAGACTTTGAAACCTTAAGCACAAAAAGTGCACTTCACAACAGCTCCTGTGGGTGTTATAAGGAGCAACAAATGCTTTTAAGCGCTCTTAAGAGAGAAGAAGATGACAATGAAATTGAGGGGAAATGGAGAAAAAGATAATCACACTGCAAGTTGCTGCTCTCATCTCACAGCTACTTCCAAGGCAGCGAGAAGCCAGGCAGCTGGCAACAGCTGCCACCCTATTAAACTCAACAATTTACAGGTGCTCAGAGGGAGCACTTGCATGCAATTAGCCGAGCAAATTCACTTACTTCAAGATGCAGGGCCCAAGTCTCTGCTGCTGCAGTTTGGCTGCGCTCTGCTGACTCTGTGGAGTGCTGCCAAGTTACTCCAGAGGAGGGTCTGGCTTGCGGGTGTTAAAGAAGCTGGGAAAGTCTTGCCCTGCAGTGTGATCTTGCAAATGATTATAAGTGTATTGGAAAGTATAATGTGTTCTTCTTGCTCTGCAACTGCTCTCTGCCTATGGAGGGTACTGGAGCAGTTTATTAGGCCTACAGTAAAAAGAGAAAATAGGAGTCCATCCCACACTGGCCTATTTGGCAGTATTAATCTAGCCAGCCCAGATAACAGGGATTGGAAAGATGCAGGGGAGTAGATTTGGTGCAAGTAACAAAGCTTCTATGCTTGCTTGAAAGCCTAGTGTGGGCAAAAAACCTGCATCACCCCTGCTTCAGGTTTGTGATAGAAATGGTCTAAAGATATATCACACTACGGGCCTGGCCAGGTCTGACAGCAGTAGGCACTGTGCCATTTGTGCTGGATGTCACGTGTGTACACAGGGAGCCCTGGCCAGGAATGCTGCAGCCCAGATTAAAAAAAAAAACAGTAATTGTAGAGCCATCAACACCATCCCTGCAGCCCGGCAAGCAACCCACTCCACCCTGACTTTCACCCCAAAAGCCTCCCATCTAGCCACCTTTGCTCCACGCCTATTAAAGCCTCCACTTGCTTCTATTACCTGACAAAAATTATAATCAACAGCAATAAACATTGTCTAGCAATGCCACATCTACAGTGAGGCCCCATATTATGAATTCTTTGCTTACTTGTGCTGGCATGAAACAGGGATAGTTTGGTGAACATGGCCCTCTGCAATCAGCGGAACTACTTGCATTTATTCCTGATGAAACTCTGGCCCTCTGACTTAGGAATCAGACAAAAGAAAGCCAGGATGATTGTTTTCAGTGTACAATAAATAAATATGAATACTTAGTGATATGATGTCTCTACTTGTGCTGTTCTTTCCCTTCCAGTTAATCTCATTACTGCAAATTAGGGAGTTTCTCTGGCAGTTTAAAAGGTGTACTCGCACACATACAAAGGAAATAAACAAAGTATTTTGCTTCAGATCTCAGCTGCAGTCAATTTATTCTTTGAGCCTCTTGACTTAAAAACCGTAAGACTTTGGTCTCTTTGCTTGTATCAAAGTCACACACAAATTGAAACAGCCCCTGCTCACATCCAGTCAAATTCAGGAACGCTGCTGCTCTGATTTTGCAATGACCTGAAAATACTTCTGTATTCTCTTTGTTTCTACCTGCTTCTTTAAACCCATTCTCCAATTAAACAGCAGAAAAATTCAAAGTACCTTCTAATTGAGAGTAATCCAAAATGAAAGCTGCCTAGAAGGTTGAAATCAAAGAGCTGAATAGGATATCTTTACTTACACCAAACAGTCCCATGATACCATCTAGGAGACGATGATGGCTTTCCTCCATAAAAGCCAGGGTCATACTTGCTGTGTAGGAGTACAGAACCACAGAGCATAGTGCAATAAAAAGGTGATGTAATGTAGTCCTTGGCTACTGCAAATTAGCTTCCTACTGTTGAGTGCACACTCTGTGATGGTATTTTCAGTGCTCAGAAATGTCCTTTTCCTCTGAGAATGCCTGGAGTTGAGCAAGAACAGTGCCTGAGAGTGAGATGAGAGGGACTGATGTTAGAAACTCCTTGCTAAATCAATGTTTTATTTAACATGATAATTAGAACAAATATCTCTGAGACTTTGGGTGATGTTACAACTTTAAGGCAGCCTGGAAGCACACAAATTGCATGTTTAAAATTGTCAGCACTCAGGGAACTAGCTACAATGCTGTTTTGAAGATCTCATTAGCACCTTTAGGAGAAGCCTGGTTCTTGGACTCTGTATGCTGTGGAGTGGTGATTGCCTCAAGGTACAGTATATACCAAAAGTAAATAACTCTCTGAAGCCATCAGGGACGTGGGCTGATAGGAACAGCAGAGCTCCCCACCTATCTATCAGGGATCAAAATTACGAATTCCACTTACAAGGAACTGGCAGAACCAACATGAGGAATAGAGGATTTCCTAATTCATACCTCAAAATTTCCAAGGGGATTTTTATACCTCTTTATAAAACATTTTTGAGTACAGGGAACTCCACAGGATAAGATTTTAAAAATGTGGGGTCCTGCCTGCCAGACTTTAGGCATAAACAACTAAAATTCCACCCAAATCCCTGTGCCCATGTGTCATACCAGCAAAGAGTATGAAGGTCTCCAGTCAGTCCACAGAAAACACCAAGCATGGGGATCTTGAGGAATCTGAATTAGTTGGATTTGTTCTTAACTCATTTAGACAAAATATTATGTTTGAGCTCCCAAAAGTACTGAACTGCCTATCTCCCTGGGCTCCTGATGTACTCAGCAGAGGGAGGCTGCTCCACAGCATGAATGTGGCCCTCTAGGAATGCCTAACTCCTACAAACTACGAAGATGATGATGGGTCAAGACCTAACATAGCTGCCTTCATTAGATACCTAAAGTTACTGGATGGATCCAGACTAGGTGCCTGGGAAATGTTAAATTTAGCAACAATGATGTCTGGCTGCATGACTGTGGAATAACAGGAGAGCAATAAAGAGTGAAGATCTTTGCCCTTCCTGCTACGACTTGTGCAAAGAATTTTAGACCGCATTACTCATGGCAAGCAGACAGTCACATAGTGCAAGAAAACTTTCATGCGCCCCAACTCTGTTTATTATGAGATCCCAAAATCAGATTACTTGTTTCTCACATTGTAACTCTTAACTGAGAGGTAACCCCCCCAACTTCACTACCTATTTTCATTGTGGCAGCTGTTTATTGTCATATTCCCTGCAAATAAACTTGTGTTATGACACACCAATTCATCCCTAGACTCAGCCTTAGGCCTCCTGAGGTATTCACAACAAGATAAGATCCATTGAGAGATGTGAATGTAGGTTCAGTCACCCAATAAACAACCTTTCACCAACTAGGCATAATCCCTTTATCAGATTATGCCTGATGCGTCTTATTCTCTAGTCTGCAAGTGCTTTTCTGGAATCAATTAGAAGCAGCATTACAGGAAAGAAAAAAATCCTTACCAAGGAATTTCACCACTAGAAGTATTTCTTGGCTGTAAACCAGCTGGCTGTTAAAAAATCAGGTAGGTTTAAAGATGAGCAGCAACTCATACCATCTGAAAAGGCTTCTTCTTAAACTCTACTGGGCACTGCAGTTTATCCCAGAGCACTCAATTCATAAGATGATTTATGTGCAGAGAGCCAGGAGAGGGTGCTCAACAATAACTAGAAGAGGTCCTGTATACTGATGATGCCCTGGCAACAGAGATGGTTGCACACAGCCACTTAAATGGAACTGCCAGAACCAACATGAGGATTTCCTAATTCATACTTCAAAATTTCCAAGGCGATTATAATCTACCTCTTCAAAAAATATTTTTGAATACAGGGAACTCCACGGGATTAGATTTTAAAAATGTAGGAGCCTGCCTGCTAGACTTCAGTCATAAACAACTAAAATCCCACCCAAATCCCCATGCCCATGTGTCGTACCAGCAAAGAGTATGAAGGTCTCCAGTCATAGAATCATAGAAACATAGAATGGTTTAGGTTGGAAAGGACCTTAAAGATCATCAAGTTCCACCCCCCCTGCCATGGGCA
>NW_009648150.1:804860-825121 GCF_000708025.1 Charadrius vociferus
GATTCCTCTGTATTCCTCCCAGGCTACCCACCCCTGTTTCCACTCCCTATAGGCCTCCTTTTTTCTTTGTTCAGGAGCTCCTTGTTCATCCATGCAGGCCTCCTGGCTTTTCTGCCTGCCTTCCTCTTTGTAGGGATGCATCGCTCCTGAGCTTGGAGGAGGTGGTTCTTGAATATTGGCCAACTTTCTTGGACCCCTCTTCCCTCCAATGCTTCATCCCATGGCATCATACCAAGCTTCATACCAAGCTTCATCCCATGGCATCATTCTTCAAGAGGCCAAAGTCAGCTCTCCTAAAGTCCAGGGTGGTCAGCCTGCTGCGCACCTTCCTCGCTGCCTCGAGGAACTCAAACTCGACCATTTCATGGTCACTACAGCCCAGGCTACCCTTGAGTTTGACACTGTCTATCAGTCGCTCCTTGTTGGTAAGGACAAGGTCCAGCATAGCTCCTTTCCTCGTTGGTTCCTCCACCACTTGGAGAAGGAAGTTGTCCCCAATGCAATCCACGAACCTATGCCTGGCAGCGCACCCCTTCCAACAGATGTCAGGGTGGTTGAAGTCACCCATGAGGACCAGGGTCTGTGAACGTGATGCTGCCCCAATCTGTCTATGGAGGGCTTCATCCACTTGGTCTTCTTGGTCAGGTGGCCTGTAGCAGACTCCCACTGTAATGTCCCCTGCAGTCAGTCCACATGAAACACCAAGCATGGGGATCTTGAGGAGTCTGAATTAGTTAGATTTGTTCTTAACTCATTTAGACAAAACATTATGTTTGAGCTCCCAAAAGTACTGAACTGCCCAAGGATTTTGGCCAAGCAAAGCTTTTCACTGCTTTTTTTCCGAATTTTGAATAAATTGTTTTAGTTGCTTAGGATGTCAACTGGAATAAATCTATAGGCTTCACCATTTGATAAGTAAGGCAGTATTTTTTAAGTATAGGAAATGTCACCTTTTTGTAAGGAGTTTTTCAAATAGAAAACCACGAAGAAATATGTCTTTTCAGATTGAAAGATCTGATTAGAAATAATTACCACTATTATAGACATTACCTTTAAAAATTATTCTTCAGCAAGAAAGAAAACACTTCAGCTGTCCATGCAGTTCCTTCAGGAGTAGAGCAGGAACCAGGACTCCAAGCAAAGGCTGTGTCCCTGCAGTGTTGATATGTGAGGTCCAGCAGGATGGGAACCTGGGACTATGAGTTTGCTAATGACATGTCCTTTATCCTGCTAACTGCAAAGTTATTACACATTCTGTACTGTTTCTAACATAAATAACTACTTGGGATTACATTTGCCATAGCAGAAGAGGGGGGACAAGGGGGAGGGTAAGAAGGGAGACGTGAATTTATCAATTAAATTTGAAGCAGGACTTCTTCATGGAGTCTGCTGTGACAGCTGTCTAAATTGGAAAACAGTGAAAATTCAGGGTCTCTGGACTGAGTAAATGACTATAATTTGGATTTAAATGGCATAGGAATCAAAAGTTTACTCTATTTGCTGATTCTATAGCCCTGTTTTTCCTCATTGTTTCTTCCTGAGCATCCTACTGTTTATAAAATTGAAAAATCAAGCTGAGCTGAATGTCCAATGCTTTCACTATGATTGAATCTCTCTTTCTGTGCATGTGATTGACAGCATCAGAAAAGAATGTTTTCCTTAGCTAACAAGCACTCACTTTGGCTTCATTTTACCTGCCCTTGCCTGGGATCATTCAGCCCCTGAAAAGAACGCCACTGGGAATGACCTTCTTGTTGATAACCTCCTAATAATTCAGACAGATATTAAAAACAATTCTGCTAGACAGGTGCTGGAGGAATTTCATGCATGATACTTGCAAAATATTCTTCCGTAGCTCCCCAAAACAGCAAAGCATGTCTTGACCCTACTTGGGAAAGACCCTGTGCAAGCTTAAAGATCCTTGTTCACCTTATTGTCTGTGCAGGGAAAAACACTGATCCACATAGACATTATTTTCAACACCAGTTTTAAGTCACTGTAATTTTCTAGCTTCTGTGGCATTACCACTGCTTTATTCTCATGTGTGGAACAGGAGAGTCAGACCACGCTGTGTATTTTGGCATTGCAAGTCTTGCTACCTAAAGTCACAGATTATTAATTTCTCGTAGAAATAGCTGACCACTAGATCTGTTTTCTCCATGACCGCAAGTGCTGTTACCTTTCGAAAATCTTAGGAAATAGAGGTGGGAGAGACCTCAAGAGAATATCTGTTCAATTCACCTCCCCACATCAGCATCAAGTAGACTAGTTGTGCAGGATAGACACTTATCCAGGCTGTTCTTAAAAAGAACTAATAACAGTCAGGGTTTAAGGTCTTCAAGCCTGCTCTTCAGGTGATTCTGAATGACACTGAACTGCCTTACGCTGTGAGCCACACGTCCTTCTTGGAACAAAATTTGTATTAAAATACTATGCCCTTCTCAGCATTCTCCAAATGTGTATTACAAAGTCCCAGCTATATAATATTGGTGCACTGTCTGAACAGAGCCCACCTTCATGGAACCTCATCTAATGACTTTTGAAGCCAGATACTGCAAAGACTGGTGTCTGTAACCAGTCTATTTTAACCAGTCTGTTTTAAACAGCCTAAATAAGACTCAGAAATGAGATAAGTTCCTATTACAAATGTTAGCCAACCAGTATGTCCCAATTAAACCATCTGAGGGTAAAAAGAAACAACCCACAACACAAAATAAAAAACCAAACTCCAAAAACAACCCAGAAATACTGCATTTTCTTTGGTGTCTTCATCATTTTTACTTAAGGGATCTCAGCTGATATTATTGCTTAGTACTTTAGGAAATCTGGCTATTTAAGCCTCTATATATGAACCTCCCAATGCTGAAATATATCCCTATAAAGACACTGGCGGTAGAGAGAAAGGCTGATTTCCACAGAGAAACATTATTATCCCTTATTCTGAGATAACAGAGATGTCTCTAGACTAACAGCATGTAAAAGGCAGCACAATTATGCTTGAAACTGAGGGAGGCAGAGCTCCCTTTGCTTTCGCAACCCAGTGCCCAAGCAGAAGAATTGCAAACTCCAAGGCAGAGGGGACAGAGGGGCAATCACTCATTTCTTTCTCTTATGAACACCCAGTAATCCTTTGATTCAATGTGCAATCAATCCTTGAGGAAAGTTGGAAGAGATGGAGAAAATATTAATGGCAAGGCTGTATTCCAGCACCTGCACTTATTTTACTTCGGGTCCATTTTACTGGGTAAGATGTTGTTACGGTGTGAGAAAGTCCATGAGAACCTAAAGCCATGCAAGGTCAGAAAAGTTTAATTTTTGAGTTGGGGACAGGAAGCTCTTTAGAGCATGAACATGAAAAATACTAACAGGGAAAGGTGGTGGTGGTGGGAAGATGGGAAGACTCAGGAGATGGAAACTTCAACATCAAGGATCAGCCCTGATCCAAGGTGTAATGGAAGATGTCCCTGCCTATTGGCCTGGCTAGTAAAAACTGTTTGAATGTTTCATTGAGATAGTGAGTGGCTTAATGCTCAGCCTTTTAGCCAACTCATTTTATTGGCTGCATTAGCCTATAGGTAATGCTTTACATTTTTCATTTATGAGTATCCTGTTTACAGTCTCTTTGTACACAGAAGTGACCCAGAAAATGAAGGTTATGACACATGTAAGAAACCCACATAAAAGTATAGCAAGAAAGAGGCAAAAATATGCTAGACTAATAAACAGCACATTCTGGCTTTCTTACTAATCATCAGATTTAATCAGATAACAATTAGTTAGCTTCATATCTTCTACCTGACACAATATTGGATCAATAGTAAATGGATATTGGCCACCCATTCTGAAAATCTGTGAATATCATCTTAAATACTCAGGTCAACAGGATCCTTACCTGGTTGCTAATGTTAACAGCCACAGTTCTTTGATGCAGAGCTTTAATTGAATTAGATGCCCCTGCAGTCATTGATTCATCACCCTAGTATTCAGTGCAGCTCTGCCGAAGATTCTGCAACATTTCCAGTCCTTCGGAAGTGGCCTTACTGAGAAGAGGATTCCTTCCATCCCAGAAGCTATTAAAAATACAACCAGCTTGGCACTGAATTATTTTTATGTGACTGCTGGAACACTAGTCTGAATTAGGCCTGTATTTACGTAAATCAGTGTGGTAATGGTCTTCACCTTTTTTTTAGTTAAAAAAAAAAAAAAAAAAAAGAGAGAGAGATGGAGGGAAAGGAAGAAAGAGAGAGAAGTTGAAAAAGAATAGGGGCGGCACTGACATTCAATGGAATAATTTTGTGCTGCTACAAATTGGTGTCTAAACACTAATGACAAGCTATGGATATATATATAAATGGCCTTAATAAAAAAGCCCTATTCCAATCACAGAAAAGCAGCCAATGCCCAGGTTGTAATGCTACCAATTCAATCATAAAAAGCTTTCAGCCTTAATTTGTAATGCTGGACTCATTACTCAAAAGTGCCCTGTTCTTCCTATTGTCTTATAACCATGTTTCTGGGGTAGCTTTCAGGTTCGGTCATACAATGGTCAAGTCCTTCAAAGATGTCTCAAAGATCAGATTAAGAATAGCATTTTGTCCCTTTTCTTTACATATGCACAAAAAAAATAATAAAAACATCCCAAATCGGGCTTGCTCTTGCTTCTTTTGCAAGGCCAGATAGTCTCCAGCAGTCCCACCTGGGAACAATCAAATCCCAGCTACAACTCCCCCCACTTAGGTATTTGAAAGCAGATAAGCTGGGCGCTGAGCCATTTCCAAGTCTGGCCCACCACCAACCACAGGGCTATTCATGGCAATATGATTCATAACAATAAATGTTTCTGAAGTGCTTCTCATTAAATTATCGGCACAAGCTGATGGTAATTCCTCCATGACGTGGAACAAGCCTTTGCAATGCTGGGAGCCTGCTAAGCACCATGCAGAGGAACACACAGGCTCAGACAGACAAATTTCCATGGCAAACTCCATGCCTTGTGTTTCCTACAGCGAGACCCAGAGGCAGCTCATGAGAAGCATGAGCCCAGAGTCTGTAATGCCAAATGATTTCTTTGAATTTGCGCCTAAAAGTCTGCCCCTTCTCTGCAGACTTTTGTATGAAAATGAAAAAAACTCCAGCAACTTTTCGGCTCCCAAATCCCCCTGGTTTTGACAGTTTCACTGAGAATAAAAAAGGAAGATGCAATTTGCCAAAGGCTCATGGAAATGCAGTGGGGGAATGCCTGTCCCCTGTGGCGTGCTTTAGCCCTCTGCACTAAATGAAGCCATATTTCAAGATCTTGCTATAGACGTAAATGCTCAGTCTCATAGCATCTTTAGAGGGATGTGTAATGATATATATACACATGAAAAACTCTGAGTTCCTTGACTGCAAGGAGGTTTATAGCTAGCAAGTATGGTACTATTATATACTGCATGTCATGCCAGGATACCAGAGTTTGAAGTATTGCTACCAGCCTCATCTAGCCTAACATATTGGCCCTTAATCTGGTTCCCCTATGAGGAGCCCTACTATCATGTCCACATGTAATCAGACCTGTGCAGCTGCTTACATGTTCTTTTTAATTGGATTGAAGTTAATCACAGTAGGATTAATTTGAAGAGATCAAGGAAACAGAGTGATTTTTGGTGGAAAGCAGATGGTTTCTCCTGGATGGAATAAAGCTCTGAAAGCAATATGAGGTGTTTAACTTTTCAGGTTTACCAAGATTAAAAGCTCAGGGATTCTGTAGCTTAACTATAGTATATTTAATCACATTTATGCCACGTCAATGAAAGAACCTTTTGGAAATTAACTGTGTGGTTTTCAAAATGAAGTGGCTTACTGACAGATACCATCATCTGACAATCATCAAGCAATGTGAAGGGGGGTATGAAAACATATGTCCAAAACTGGCATAATTATTCCCTAGCAAACAAAAGTTAAGCACTACTGTTTTCATGAGAACCAGGAGCATCCTGCCTCTCCAAATGGCGCAACATGTGTCATTGTTAAAAATTAACCATAATAAATGGCCTGGCAGTTCAGCACTGACTTGTGATTTCAGCTGTTTCCCTTTTTGCCCTCCAAATGGAGTTACTGTAAAAGAGTCCGATATCAAAGTACAGAGTATGTACATAGCGTCTTTAAATTAGGCCACTAAAATTCAACCATCTAAAACATTGGGCATATTTGAAAATCTGGACTTAAATGTTTACAACAGACTTGAAGAATCACTTAATGAGCCGCTGTTCTTTTTCCACCTTTTACATGTGCATGTAAAATATATTTACCTATTCCCATGCTCAAACACACACAGACATCCTGATTTCTCTGCAAAGTCAGATCTTGCTGAAGTGCCATAATTTGTATGTGACGTACACGTTAAGCAGGAAAGAAGCACATCACTGCAATGAGGATGCAAACTAGATGAAGGTGAACCAGGAATAGAGATAGCTGGTCTGCCAAGCAAGGGAAAAGGCAGTCTGGGCAAAACCCATGCAGGATGACATTGGTGTGTCCCTCAAACTCCCGAAAAGAGAAAGTCTTCCAAAAATGACAAGCAGGTATTAGAACCTTGGGTGTTCCACCATGAAAAAAGGCACCTAGAGTTCACTCACACTCTATAGTCCCTGACTTCCCGAATCTAGTGTGAACAAAGCTATTTCACTCCCACACAGTGTCAAAGAAAGAAAAAAAAAGAAAAGCTCCATGAACCATTCTGAAATTGAACCACAAGAAATTGCATTATTTAGGCTTGCACAATTCCTTTTCACAACATGTTTTCTAAGGTTATGCAGATGGGATTGCCATATAGAGATCTGGGACCAGCTAAGGCAGGTCTAATGAAAAGTTCTAAAGAGGGATGCTGGATTTTATTTTATAATTTTTCATAGCATAATTTCTCCCAAATCTGATCAACCAATTCAATTCTGCTCACAGTTTATTTCTTCTACTGAGTTTAGGGCAAAAAAACCAGAAGTGTAAGTAGTATAGCAACACATTTCTATTTCATTTCTAAGCGCACTGAACAGCAATGATTACTCAGCTAGATTCGCCCTTTGAAAAGAGGATCTTGACTTACTTGAGAAATCTTCCCACTTTAATTATATCCAATTATCTTGTGTAGGGACATTAAATAACATACATCAGTAATATTAGCAGGGTCAGGATACCATTATGGTGAAACGCATTCCTTCATCCAAAACTTCTAATCAGAGCTCCCCTGTGATGCAAGACACTCTCTACAGATGTGTCCCCTCATCTTCCACTTACTGTAAGTACTACAGCCTTCATTATCATAATAGATAAGAGCCTCACAAACAGCCACAAGTTTATCTTCACACAAAAAAGAATTGGCATGAGGTCAGTATTCCCTCTTTAGAGCTGGAGAACAGAGAAACGAAATGCCAGAGCAGATCCTCACTTATTTCTGTGCCTGCTAAAATGGGAAGAACAATAGACTCTGGAAAAGGAAAAATGGAGAGTTACCAGTGGAGAAGAAGGCACAGCATTAAGAGCACAAGGTTACTTCGGTATGCCCACAGGCTTGCAGTGTTTACCCTACTTACAACTAAATACAACTTTACCAGAGGAGGCTATAAGAAGAATGAAATCCATTAAGATATATTTTAATCTGCTTTAAACACAACATAACTATTCATTTGCAATAAGCATGTCTCATTTAAACCCCGGGGTCTAGTTCTCCTCCCATTATATGCATTTATTTAACATTTCGTAATCTGGTAGTGCTGAGAGGCAATTTAGGGCAGGACTTCATAGTGATTATTGCTTAGTACAAAGGAGCTTATTACCTTACACCCACACTCCAGGGCAGTCACTAGAGATATGCCAGAGTTTGTATCAGCTGAAAGTAAAGATTAGCTATGGATATTAAAAGATACATGATCATATTTTTCAGGAACATTTACATAACTACATACTCGTTCTATTGTTAGGTTTTGCGTTTCATCATGGAATTAAAGGTGATACACATAAAGCTGAAGGTAGTAACAACATTGTATATATTACCCTTTTGACAAACTAAGAGATATACTGCTAATAGCTAAGTATATTTACTCTACAATTGTTACAAATCATGTAGGAAAATGTTTGGTTACATTATTAACAGTAAATTACAAATATGAAAAAGTATAATTAGGTGGTTATCGTGTAAGTAAAACATAAAGTGTAATTATGTTGCAATATATCGATATGCAGTACCGCAAGTATGGTCATCAGTTTAATTTTAAATATGACACATATATTTAATTTGTTTTAGATAGCTTTGAACCAAACATGGCGCACATATACCAACACTTCACAGAAAATAAAATTCTCGGCATTTCTTTGGCATAGAGAATACTGCAGCTACTAGAAGAACAAGGGTTTTTTCACTAATATCAAGTACATTAAATTAAATATTTCTTTGCTGCAAACACAAAGTATCCTTTCATCATTAAACAATACCTACAATCTTTCCAGCTGTCTTCTAAGCATCTTGATCACTGCCTTGGGGTCATTTTACACCAGTGCAAAATGGGTAAGAAAGAGTTACGCTCCCTCCCCCGCCCCATGACAGACCTTCTACTGATAGTGCACAGCTTATTTAATTTGGGGGCACTAGGATCAGCAGCTAAAAAAAATCTACTTCTAGTTGGCCCTGGACACAAACAGCTAGTTCAACTATGAGCAAAAAACATGTCACCCCCATCTCCTCTTCTTTTGTAAGACTGCAAGCTTTCTGGGACATAGCATAGTGTAGTATATACCTATACAACTCACTTTGCATAGTTCAAACGCTGGGGAAAGTGTAAACTGGCAATGAAAATTTCATGGAATTGTACTTTTCTGCATTTATGATTTCTTCTAAAACTGTGGCCTACAAAACATACCATTCCTGTGAGTGTTAGTTGCAACAAACTCTTCCATTTGTTGTATTATTAGTACAGATTTCTGTTTTGGAATTATTATTAATGACAGAAATAGAGATGCCTTCTCAACAGATCTGCTTCTAGTCAAGCTGCAAAAGCTCTCAGAGGAGGATGAAAGAGTTAATTAGAAAAGAAGGATCAGAGTAAAAAAAATAAGTAGAGTAGAAATGACTGATTAGGGGAGAAAACGAGAGATCAATTTTTATAAAGGGAATTGTATTCAAATGCCAACTTCCTCCAGCAGTCTGCATAATTCATGTAATACCTCTAGCCCATACATGCCAATTGATAGCTGTACCTGTTTGAAGACATTAATCACACACTAGAAAAGTCAGTTATTGTGTTAAAAAAAAAAAAAAAAAAAGATTGGATAGATAATGAAAGTAACAGGTACAGAACAGGAAGAACATTAACTCTGATGCCAAGATACCACAGACATGGGTGGATGGAGAATCTGACCTTCATTCTGTAACAGAAACAAGCACTATCATTGTAGAGAATGTTATTTTACGATGAAAAATTGAAATTAGTGTAGTATAGCCTCTGGGCAAAATTTTAATCTAATTTCAGTTTTGGAAAATAAAGATTAAACTAATTTGAAATGAATAACTTTTCAAAGTTGATTTTCCTGAGAAAAATTCAAAGGACTTTCAAAAATGAAGTGCCTGCATAATGTGAAAATTAGGCATTAGTTGCTGTTGTAAAAAAAATAAAATTGAAAATGTCCCTTTTGATTACTCAAAAGCTGTAAAAAACCCTGCATATTGAACCAAAAAAAAAAAAAAATCCCACTGAATTCAATGAGCATTAAATTGCACCTTTTGGAACAATCCTTCTACTCTAAGCCTGATGATAGATGCAAAAAGTAAAGATAAATACCAGGTTCAAGACCAGATGAGGAACCTGAAGGTACACAAGTCCATGGGACCTGATAAGATTCATCCGCAGGTCCTGAGGGAACTGGCGGATGAAGTTGCCAAGCCTGTGGGAGGATGTCGCAAAGCCATTATCCGTCATATTTGAGAAGTTGTGGCAGTCCGGTGCAGTTCCCACTGACTGGAAAAGGGGAAACATAACACCCATTTTTAAGCAGGGAAAAAAGGAAGACCTGGGGAACTACAGACCAGTCAGCCTCACTCTGTGCCCAGCAAGATCATGGAGCAGATCCTCCTGAAAACTCTGCTAAGGCACATGGTAAATAAGGGGGTGATCGGTGACAGCCAACATGGGTTCACTAAGGGCAAATTGTGCCTGACAAATTTGGTGGCCTTCTATGATGGCGTTACAGAATGGGTGGATAAGGGGAGAGCAACCAATGTCATCTACCTGGACTTGTGCAAAGCATTTGACATTATTCTACACGACAAACCTGTCTCTAAATTTGAGAGACATGGATGTGCGGGATGGATTGCTCAGTGGATAAGGAACTGGCTGGATGGTTGCACTCAAAGAGTTGCAGTCAACAGCTCAATGTCCAAGTGGCGAGCAGTGACAAGTGGTGTTCCTCATGGGTCAGTACTAGGACCAGTGCTGTTTAATATCTTTGTTGGCAACATGGATGTTGGGATTGAGTGCACCCTCAGCAAGTTTGCTGATGACACCAAGCTGTGTGGAGTGGTCAACACACTGGAGGGAAGGGACACAATCCAGAGGGACCTGGACAGGCTTCAGAGATGGGCCTGTGTGAACCTCATGAAGTTCAACAAGGCCAAGTGCAAGGTCCTGCATGTGGATTGGGGCAATACCAAGCACAGTCACAGGTTGGGCGGAAAATGGATTGAGAGCAGCCCTGAGGAGAAGGACTTGGTGATGAATGAGAAGCTCAACATGAGCCGGCAATGTGCACTTGCAGCCCGGAAGGCCAACCATATCCCGGGCTGCATCACAAGAAGCATGGCCAGCAGTCAGGGGAGGTGATTCTGCCCCTCTATTCTGCTCCAGTGAGACCCCACCTGGAGAACTGTTTCCAGCTCTGGGGTCCCCAACATAAGAAGGACATGGACCTGTTGGAGGGAGTCCAGAAGAGGGCCACGAAGATGATCAGAGGGCTGGAGCACCTCTCCTATGAGGATAGGCTGAGAGAGTTGGGATGTTCAGCCTGGAGAAGAGAAGGCTCTGGGGAGACGTTATAGCAGCTTTCCAATATCTGAAGGACGCCTACAAGACAGCTGGAGAGAGACTTTTTACAAGGGCATGTATCGATAGGATGAGGGGTAATGGCTTCAGACTGTCAGAGGATAGATTTAGAATAGATATTAGGAAGAAAATTTTCACTCTGAGGGTGGTGAGGCACTGGAACAGGTTGCCCAGAGAAGCTGTGGATGCCCCATCCCTGGAACTGTCCAAGGCCAGGCTGGATGGGGCTTTGAGCAACCTGGTCAGGAGGTGTCACTGCCCATGGCAGGGGGCTGGGGACTTGATGATCTTTAAGGTCCCTTCCCGCCTAAACCATTCTACGATTCTATGATTCTATGAAATATTATCTCTGTCATGTTGCCAGCTTGTCAATAGACAGAGCACATCCGTTTTACTTGTCAAATGCATAAGCTAGGATGGCAAGTAGCTGTGGATAGTGCCAGACCCCGGCGTGCCTATGCTGTCTGCAGCTTGGGCGTGGACACCTGGCCTGAACACCCTTAGATACGCCAGCTGGGGCTTATACCCACTGTTCTCAGTGGGTACGTACAGCTTGTTCTGCAGCACCCCAAGGTGCTCATCAACATTCATCTTTTGAATACACAAGATAAAAACTAGCTCAGGCATGTCTTGCATTATACATATTTCCAGTATGGATGGTTTGAGTCAATGTTGGTCAGTCAGCATCACCCCAGGAATAAGGACTCAGGGCTTCCTTTGCTGGAGACTGAATGCTTTTCCCACAAAAGCAAAAATACCTGCTGGATTCTGCCGCCTTGTCAACCTTTGTAACCCCTTCCAGTCCATTTCCCACCCACCTCCATGGTTCCTACAATGAGGATCTTTTAGTATACATCATCCCCTATTCTCCCTGTTGCGTTTACCTCCTCAGCCTGGAGATACTCAGAAGCAGGTGTGCTTCACAGAGCTCTCTACCTATTTGCTCAGCTATTTGTACAATTTGCCCTGTCTCCTGGCCCTTGTATGGTGAGGACCGGGATCTCTGTACATCAGTTAATACAATAGGATGGTGTAAGAGCATTTAGTAATCAGTTATGCATGCTGCAACCACTTGCTTCCCCTTGATTGCTCCTTTTGTGTTAAGAGCTTGTCCTTCACACGTCTTTGACAGCAGAGAAATTGTGCAGATAATCAGCGCGCTAATGAAACAGTTGTTCTGTTAATAAAAATTTTTAGAAACTGGCAAAGAAGGAGGCAGTTTTACAAATGAGCCCCCCTCTTCAGCTAGGGCTCCCATTCAACTCAAGTGCCGCAAAACAGCGCTTCAGCAGTGCTTAAGCTTTACTCCTTCAACTGTTGATTTCTTTCTCCCCAAGATCATGAACCAATTAGAATTGTTACAGGAATTTATGAAGAACAATCAAGTCAGTCCTGTGGCTATTACTATAATAAAGTCACATCTGAAGGGTCTAAACCCCAGTTGAGAATGGAGCCTGCTGTGTCATGGACTGCATGAACACACAGCAAGGTTCCTCACTTCTGAAATTGACAGTCCACACCAGGATGGAGGTCAGCCAGATCAAACAGGGGCTCTCAGAGCCCATCCAAGCCAGCTCTGGAAATGCAGGGTTACTTACCTCCCAGTTGCCTGATCGGCACCTGTCCTTGTGCTTTTTATAGCTTGACAAACTATCATTTTCATTTATATTTAACAAGCCGGGCTGAGAAAAGCAGCAGCCAAGTAGTCAGTGTGTATCCTGTTCTGCCAACACTTTCAGGAAGGCAATAATTGCCACCAAATGGCACAGGTAGGATACTGGTCATTTCAGCCTCCCAAGTAGGAATTGGGTACTTCAAGGAATCTGTGTTGATGTTGACACCAAAGTCATCATGGCCACAGGTCTGAGGCAGCAAAGACAATGAGGGAAAAATGAAACTGAAGAATATGCAATGCATCATGGCTGCAAAGTCCCTGGTGACTCCCCAAAGAAATATGGCTCCAGAGGGAGAAAATGCTCCCTTGTATACAGCCAAAAAAATTATTTTGGTAAATAGCACAGCTGCACAAACCTCAGCAACTTGTATATTTTATAAAAATAAGGGAGTGAGGAAGAAGCAAAAAGAAGGATGGAAAACTGGGGAATGAAAAGGTCAAGTAGCCACAGAGAAAATGAACAGCAGGTGACAGCAGCAGAAAGGCTGGCAATGAGTTTATGCCAAAGTGAATGACCAGCAGCTATCTTTTCTTTATTTTTTTAGGGGAGTGGGGATTGTTTAAAATGTATTATTTTTTTTAATTAGGGCTTTTTAGTTTTTTACATGAGACGGTGACACTACACTGGTCAGAAGTTTTGCCAAAACCACAGAAATTCCTCCTGTCTTCCTGCCCTTGATGCTAGAGAGGCCTTGGGCACCAACAGAAAAGCCCATCTTTGCCCCACAGAGCAAAGCTCTCTCATTGCCAAGTCTGGTCCAGTGAAAGCTTTCTCTGCTAGAGAACTTTTCCAGGACATTCAGGCCACCTGGACAGCAAGGTTTGCGGAGACTTTGACATGCGTGGTATGTCAACCTCAGGCAGCATGCTCATGGGAGCAGGGAAATCCTGTTTTCCAGCCTGGCTCCTTTGACAACTTCTCATGAAGCATTTGGTAATCAAGGGACTATGTGCCCTACCAAAGTCCTTTGGCAAAGAAAAGCAGAGTTTGTACTCAGTATTATTTCAGATGTGAAATTATAAGCTGCTTTTGTGCAGTATTAAGTAAATAGTTAAGGACAAAGCAGTTTTTAACAAAAGGATGTAGTGAGATACTCATGGATTAGTTTTACACTTCAGCAAGACTCAAAGAATTGTCTATAGTATCTCACCATTCTCAGGATGTAGCTTTTTCTTTTCAATGAGCCTGTCACCTCCTGTCAGCATCCCCTCTGCCTTCCTTCATCCTCTTAATTAGTGACTGCGAGCTCTGCCTTTGTTCTCTCCATTTGGCTTTAAGCTAGAGAAATTAAATCGGAGGAATCCTCCAGAAGACTTTGTACCTGCACATGAAGGTGTCATAAATAGCTTGTTACTGACTTGAAGAGTGACTCATAAGTAATTACATTGGGTAACCTTTCAGCATACTGAATAATTTGTTAAAAGCTTAATCAGTTTAAGGAGGGCTAGTTTAGTACCGGTATGGAAACAGACAAATTGAAACTCATACCAGCACTGTTGTTCCTCTGTGCCTCTGTGACCAAGAGACTTCCGCCCAGATGTCAGTACTGGGGCAGAGCCAAAAATTAGGGAGGAAATAACTCAAGGGTCAAAGCCTAAGGCAGGTGTTAGGCCTAAACCCATTAAGTTTGCTTAGTAGAAAACCCTGTAATTAAACCAATCCAGTGCAAACACCTCAGCTAAAAATAATTGACATCTTCAGGGGATACCCCCATATCTGCTAAGTCCCATAAAAATTAATTCCTCAATTTTGCGCATCTATGCTGTCATTACAATCTCATTTCTAATCCCTGTTTTCCTGCAGCAGGTTCAATGTCATAACAGTGCACTGGAAAGTTGTCAAATACTTTACCTTCTAGCTGTTCCTGCCAATAAACCAAACAACTTTGAAGCTTGAGCAATGGCAAGAGACCTTGATGTTCACATCCACTGCTACATCTGCCAGTGCTGAGATTAAGGCAAAAATGCAATTTATTTATTTATTTATTTTTTTAAGTAACAGAATGTCATTTGCAGAAGATACATTTCTACACCCCAATTCCTCAAACACATATATCATACCAAAGGGGAACACATGTATTAACAGGAGCTTCATTTTTATGGATTTCGTGCATTACTGGGGACTGAAAAATGTGCTACTGTGGCTGGTCACAGGCCAACTTGGGATGCAGTGAGACTGCAGGTGAACCAGTGTATGATTCTAAACCCTTTTGGCAGGAAACTACCCAACATTAATTATTAACTAATAATAAATTATTCTAGCATTGACCTACAAGTTTGGCAAGATATTAGGGTGCTCACATCTAAATCTAATTCTATATAGAAATAACAGAAATATTCCATAAAGAATAAGCCCACTGGAAGCTCTGTGCATGTATCATGACACTGTGAACAAAATAAAATGTTCCTATTGTGAGTGATCAGGGTGCTTCTGTTTCCAGCTGGGCCAAGCAAAAGGTTTTTTTCAGCCACAAGATTGTAGATTTCACAGTATCAGCAAGCATGTCACAAATCCTTACCCTGAACCAGACTGCTTGCTCTGAATCTGTCTAAGAATCTGTGACAAAACATTTCAATTTTTCCTTTTGAAATGGTTACCAATTTGGAAATATCCTTGAAATTTTCTTCTTTTTAAATATTTTAAAAGTCTTATTTAAAACACAGTAGCTCAATATGGACTTTGGCAAAATATATATGTCAGGGAGAAGTGAGATAGAAAACATCCCGATATTCATTTCTTTGAACATATTTTCCTTCCCTCCCCCAATCCTTTTCTGGAACTGGCAGGTCACCCACCAAATCACCAGTTTCCATTTTTTCTCAGGCATAGATCTCAACTGGCTAATTTATCACCATAACAGCCATAGAGCAAGAATCCTAGTCCCAGAGCAAATAGCACAGTGGAGTATCTGAATGTATAATGGTTGAGCTCCAGCAGCGAGAACAATTTGAAAGTCTTCATCTGGGAGCCAGATCCAAAAACTATTAAAATGAATGGGAGGATATGTTGGTGTTAAAATCCAGGGCACTGAATCAGGTCCAACCCAGGCAGTAGCCCCAAGAGAAAACAAAGTGAAATGCTTTTTTGAGAGACAGAACGATTTTTTTTTGTTTTGTTTGGGGTTTTTTTGTTGTTTTAGGGTTGTTTTGGTTTTTTTTTGCAGGAGGGTTTTAGAAAACAGATTTCAGTTTCACGCTTCAAATGAAAATAAAAAAACAGTGGGGAGGAAAATACTGTGTTACAGCATGAAAATATCATAAGGGTTTGCTTTTAATTTTTTTTTTATTATTATATGAGATTGGATTCCATTTAATGGTCCCTGAGACTCGAACACACAAAGGCCACTGACAGCCTATTTATGAGCCATGATGCTGGGGTTCTTTTTTCTGTTTGGGAATGTGCTTACTCTTCTGTTCCTGCCTGAGCCATGTCTCGCTAGCCTTGACTAACCTTCAACTCTGTAACTTAAATGCATCACATTTATGCTCTGGTGTGCTTTGGAAACCTTGATACGCACCTATAAATGGGAAAACATGACTTCACTGTAGTTTCTTCCATTTGTAGAAAGATAAATATGTATGGCATCAATGCTTCTTGGCTCTCTGACAGCAGAGCTGCCACCTCCTGATCTGAGGCAAGCTTTAATGATGAAAATCAGTAGTGCTTTCTGACTTGGTACTCACAGAGAGGCATTAGTGAGACAGAACTCCAAGTAATTTTTGGTTAGTGCATTTCTCCGGGCAAGAGTCTGATTGAGTAGTGATTTCCAGGCTGAAGCCCTTTGGACCATGGGGGCATCCTTCACCTGTCAGAGTAAAGTCAGTGGCAACTAATTCCTTGACTTCAGTGGGCTGAGACCTTTCAAAACTCTCTTTTACAAAAAGGATACCTACAATCAAGGCAAATAAAACAAATTTTGACAAGATATCTGATTAGCCCAAGACTTCTGGACTTTTACATCCTGCCATAGCTGTATTTTGTGAGAAAATAGCACTAGAGAGCCTATTTGTAGGATAACACTTACCAATACCAATGCCAAAACCCTGTGTTTTTCCCACTGATCAAAGTATACAGTTCAGGTAAAGAAATTGCACTTTTTAAAGCTTGCGGTACAGGGACAAATCTACCATTTGGGGCCTGTCTTACTGATTTTAAGAGAAATATAGTGCAGTTCATTTCAGCTTACATTTCTCTCATTTCACAGGCTATGCAGAATCTATTAAAACTAATTATTGGCTTATCTGTCTTGCAAAGGTAAACTCCCTATGGATTTCACTGGAAAGATGACAACTGTTTTGAACAATGGTATTGCTGATCCTTTGTACCAAGGAAGTCATTAGAAATTGGAATCTGTGATAAACACACTTTCTTCTGATATAAGTCCATCGTAACAGAGCAGAGAAGATGCAGATGTTTTATTCTTTGTAGGTTTTCTTACTGCATTTTTATTTATGCATTTGCTAAGGTCAAATTTCTACTATGCAAAACCGTTTACAAGCTTTTTAGCATCTACTCCATACAGTCTGGAAGTCTGTATTCTTTTCTTGCTTTGGTGTATCTATCAATGCTTTACCGTGTTTACTGGACACATTTCTTAGCACAAAAATCTATGATTCTACTACAAACATTTGGTTTGCTTTCCTGTAAATGACACCAGCTTTATACTTTCCTGTAACTGAATAAATCACTGCTGAATCTCAGAAAAAAAATAAAATACTAGCTCAAACTGAGTATTTATTACTTTTGGTAGAATAGAGAGACCAGGGTTGGGTTTGTTTGTGGGTGGGTTTTGGTTGGGTTTTTTACATTAAAATAGATAACTTGGAAATAAATGCTTTCGGATTTGGATTTTTAAAATTCTGACTTGAAAATATAGCCACAAAATCTTCTCGCACAAAGCAATTTGATCTCACTTAAAATTTCATCTTTGAAAGCAGTTGTCAGTATATTCTGAGAGACTGTGTAAGTTAAAACCTGCTGAAAACAATATTAGGAGAATAAAGGCAAATTTCTCGCTTTTGTGTCCTCCCAGCTTGACTGTATTATAGCGTGGAGGTGCGCTAGCTGTCACATGAGCCTGTGTGTGCTGTGATATGCCATACAGATTCCTCCACTAATGAGGAGCAATGAGCATACTCCCATGTCCTGCTGCATTTTACTCAGCTTGTCTCTTTGCGAGGATTTCTTCTCATCACTTCTCAGTGGGAATTTCTTTCTTTCGCAGAGAAAGATGGAGACAGCTTGGTAGGTGTGTTGTCTGTGTATGGCTTCAGAAGAATATGTTTGAAAGCTGTGTGTTGTACAGAATAATGCTAAGCTGCTTAGCCTCCCCATTTTAGTTACCCTCTAAATAATAGCAGTTATAACACAGGGAGGTACAAAGATAATTGTGTAGAAAAAAAAATTTAAGGAAGCTCCAATGTTGGAAAAAGAAGTTATATAAATACCATAGACACAATAATCACTCACTGAACATACCATACTTGAAGAAAAAACATGCATGCCCATCAACATGGACAAATTGTGCAAGACCTCCCAGGTTTGAACTGTAAGTGGACCCTAATATCTTCAGGAAAACATTTGGAACCTCAATCTCAGTCTTCTGCTGTCATCATTAAACTTCAACTTTTCTTCAGTATCTAATTTGACTACAAATGACAGAGTAATCCAATTGTTTTTTAACTGAGAAAGCACCCAGGGGAGCTACAGAAGGGATCCCGTCTGCCTATCATGGGTGTTTACCTCGAGCCTAGGCTGCAGGCATATAATGAATCAGCTCTCCTCAAACAATTATACAATACAGGGCTTTGTATTCTTGCAGGGAATAACGTCTGTTAGAGGGAAGTCCTGCCATCATCCCTCTTCTAGGGCGCAGCAATTTCAGTTTTCCCTTCACAGCCAAGAAGCCACATGCTGGCCCTGCCTTGCCTGTCACCCACCACTTCCCCCTGACATTTGCAGTTTCAAATGAGGGAGGAACAGACCCCAGGAAGCTCAGCCTTCCCTGCTGCTCTGACTTGGAGGAGGAAGAAGCAGGTTGTGTTTCAAGGCCCATGTGGCAGCCTGGACCAAGCTCTGTGCTGCTTTGCTGCTAGTTCTCCAGGCAAAAACGTTTCAAGACAGCTCTGGCACCTTATGGTTGGACCATGGCCCCAGCACCCTCACTTTGACAGAACTCAGCTCTGAGCTTCCACAGCTTCTCGGATGCATTTGGAAGCATCAGTGAATTTCAGGTTTGTGTTTTGTCAGCTCTGTTCCTCTGAGCTACTTCACATGATGGCTTTCCTCAAAGCTTCCTACGCTGATAAGCTGCTCCCTGATTGTTTCTCCTCAGAGCCTGCCTCCAAATAGGAAGCAGGACACATATGTAGGACAAATATGTAGGACAAATACGAATTTTGCCTTAGATAGAGCACATGCTAAAAAATACTTAGCTAGAGGCCCCCAGTAAGACTGTCATTAGACATACATGGCTGAGTGTGAAGGCTTAAAACTGTGAGAGCTGAGGCTTGTTCCAGCATCAGCTGAGAGGTCTGTTATACAACTAATGGCACAGATATATGGAAAAAAGTGGCTGAGACAAACGTTCTCTGGCAGACCTCACTGGAATAGTTTAAGATCTCACCGCCCTGATTGGCTAAAACACACAACAGCTAACATACCTGAGTGGCTCATGCAAGCACTCCCAATTCATTTTAGTGCAAAGTAACACAGATTCATTTAAATCATTCCCAGCACTGAAGCAGATCAGAAATCTTGCACAGGTTTGGGAAACAATACAACTGTGAGGACAGGCATCCCTCCTGGAAGGATGAGAAAGGGAAAATAAGGATAGTGGTATAACATCTTCAGCAACTCCCAGCAGACCCACAGGAGCCCCCTGTCTAGACCCTAAAACAACAAGGGCACATAGTTGAGCAGGGGGATAGCTCAGAGACTATCTAGCACTTCTCTGTTCTCATTGATCTCAAAGCAATTCTAAAACTGCATTTTCTTTTCTGTTTAGCAGCTGGAGAAAGTGAGACACAGTCATGAGGAACTGATTGACCTCCTGGCTCTCAGCTGCAGAAACCAGCATATAAATCAATTCCCTTGAATCCTTGTCCAGGGTTTTATTAACCAGACCAGGCTAAAAAGCAGCCAGAAACCTAATTATACCACATTGCAACTAGGAAGTATCTGACAAAACTCATCTAAGAGAGAAGAGGGAATGAAGCCATAATCTACTTGGTTGAAGATTGGCTACTATTGTTAATGAGTGATCTGCAACCCCCTTAGTATGAAAGAGCCTCCATTCACTGCCAAGTTGCACGAAACGGGCTGATTTTGATACGCTTGCAAAGAGTCCTTGGGCATTTGTTACTTCAAACTTCACAGTTCACCTTCTCATGTTATAGTAAGATCAACACACAAGTGTTTCTGGTCTCCCTGTAAGACACGAGGCTTCTTTCCTGCCTCCCCTCCTCAGTCCCTTCTTAAGAGATCTCTATTTTACTTTCTTTTCTTGCCCTTCTATTTC
>NW_009648150.1:825132-846679 GCF_000708025.1 Charadrius vociferus
CCTGCTGAATCACACCATGAGTAATAAGTGGTTTGTGATCTCTTGTATTTTTCTTCTCAACTTTCCTTTCAAAGATGCAAGAAGCATAGGAAAAAACACTCCTTCAGAAAAGATCAATTTCACACGTTATGAACTGTAGGACAAGGTTTCAAGAGAGAAAGTCCTTCACAAAGTAGAGAAATTGCCATCCACCCTGCAAACAGAAAGTCACAGTCATTCTCTGTGAGATAGTCCTTACATAGACCTCCCCAGAGGAAAAAGACCAGTTTAGCCATCTCTCCATAATGCTGATAGGGAGAAGAAAAAGCTCTTACAAACCTGCATAAGAATAAAAGAAAGGGTTCACATGAAATTCAACTAGAAGCTACAGACTTTAATAACAGTCCCTCCCTGCACAAGTACTTGAAGCTCAAGAGACCTCAGACACAGAATGCTGTCATTGTTTGAACTTGAGATTTTCACATCTCTTGTGTGGATTTCTCCAGTGGTTTGTTTTGTTTTGGGGGATTTTTTTTTTTAATGCTTGTAAACTTTCAGTGGTTACAACATTCTGCATCAAGAGTTTTCGTGGCTGAACTGTATGGTTTGTAAAGATATGTTTCCTTGAATTTCTTTAAGCCTTTGTATGATACTTTTTCCTCACTGAACTCTAGTACTTGAAGTCCTGGAAGAAACACTGAGCAACTGTTCAATACCGTGAACTCATTTCACAGTCCTCCAGCCATTGCTCTTCCATCTTGGAAAGTCCTAAGCTGCTTGATCACTCCCTGTGGTGAAGCTCTTCCATATTTTGATTGTCCTTGATATGTCCTTTGGATCTTTTCCAGTAACGTTATTCAAATGTAAGGCTGCCAGAAATACAGAGTGCACAAGAGATGGGACTCATGGATTTGCACACTGCTATAATAATGACTTCTACCTTGTTGTTTATTCCTTCATAATTCCTAACTTTACACCTGCTGTTAGGACTGATATTGATCATTAAACCAATGTTGTGGCAGAACTATCTATTTTAACCCCAACATCTTCCTCTTGAAAGGCTAACAGGTACCTGGTGACCCATTGCTGAGTGTATAGTTAGGATTGATTTTTTTTCCCGATGTGCACTGCTTCATGTTTTTTTCTACACTGAATTTGATTTGATATTTTATTATCCATCCACCCAGAATAGTGAGGTTAATGACATAGTCCTCCTGTTCACAGATAAGAAACAGAAGAATGTAGACTTACACAGAGATTTCAACAGAGCACAGGGCAAAAGATGGGTCTGTTGCATCCTCACTTTTCCCCCATGTGAGACAACGTGTTCCTTCTAAAGCTACTTTAATGTTCTTGTATACTAGCCATGTTTCAGGGGGTCTACACAAAAGCAGCCATTTCCCTTTGCTTCCAGAAGTAGGGAGCATGGATACAGAAGGGAAAAAAATCCCACAACTGAACATGGGGATGGAAGATGAGATCTGAGAGATTTTAAGGAAGGAAGACAGCCAAACAAGTCCTTAAAATGCCACAAATTGTCTACAAAAGGGGGGTAGAGGAAGGGTATGCCTTTTATGCCAAGATGCTCAAAAGCATCTGTCAAAGCAGTTAGTCAAACTAAATCTAAACAATCACCCAAAAACTTGGTATCTGGTAACCAGATGATGAGCATGGAGTGGGGAGTAAGGAGTCACTTGAGCTATAGGACAGAGACGCAGCTGGGATGGGGAGACCAGCACAGGGCCTTGAAGATAGGAGCTTGATGTTTCTTCTGCAAGTAGGAGAGCAGGTGTGTGCACTGCACCGTGTCCCTGGCAAGGCTGCTGTGGGCTGGTATGAGCCACCCAGCTACAAATGGACAGGCAACCTGTTCCTGCAGCCTGCTCATGAGGAGATCTGCAGCCATGATGGCCTAGTGCTGCTGCACACCTTTCTGAAAGATCATCAGCTTTTAATATTGAAATTAATCTTGCTGCTTGCCCAGCTTCACTTTCAAAACCCCTCTCAGCTACAACACTACAAAAGATGTGACAGCATTTGAGGATGTCATCGAAAACACTACAGCCAGGAAGCTCGTTGGGGAAGCATATGGGCAATATCGTGCAAATAATCTCCATATATAGTTGCTATTTCAGAGCAGATCTTGTGTATGTAACTGCAGTTTCTGTTATCTCCTTTTGTCTCCTACCTTCTCAAAACTTCCTATCTGTTTGGCTCTCAAATTAACTGGGCATTTTAGCACAATGGGCAAGCTCCTCCAATCTGTTACCTTGAGGGAAATTTTAATAACTTAGACTTGCTGGCCTGCATATTAACTCTTAGTTTTCTGCAATTTGCTACAGTTCTCTACAAAACAACTTGTTACATGCCACACATGGAGACTACCATGGGATTTCAGGATATGCATGTCCCTACCTGATACACAGGTCAAGGAGCAGCCCTCTATTGGGGCAGCACAGTCTTGTTAGCCCCAAATTAAGCCTATTCTTTCCAGTTAGCACCACCTCAATGTATTCAGAAGGCCTCTTGGCCAATCTGGCTTGGATCCCACGAACTCAGCTCTTTCATAGACTGGCTCAATCTCAGTTAATTCCACTTCATTTCCATGGGATAGTATCAACACTACTCTGTCACAAGTGCCCATTTCACTAAAGGCACGTTTAGTCAATACCCTGTGCCCTGGCACATCAAGTTTTTAAGAACATTTAAGTAAAAAGTAGATGGAGCTTTGTAAACTAATGAACTCTCTGCAAGAGTAGGCAAGGGGCTTGCTGGGAGCACACTGTCCCTGCCCAGAAGAGCAGCCTGCAACAGGATGAAGTCCTGAACATTTCACTTCATGTCAGGGTATTGTAGCACACATAGTCTGGAAAGTGATTTCCTTAAATGACACCCACCTATGACCTATAGGCTCTGGTACTGTAGGGCAACCGCAGCCCAGAGAAAAACTGAAACTATCATATCACTGGCCTGATGTTCACAACTGTTTTTCAGAGCTGAGCTAAAGGCTGTCTCCTGCAGAGAAGTTTCTTCTTGCTTATATGCATGTTTATTGAAATGTCTGTTGGTCAAAACCATGGATGTTGAATATGTTTCTGATCAATATAAGCAAAAACCTACAAGCAACAAAAGGTCTGTATTAGCCATACTGGCGATTCCCATCAAAGACACAATCTAGCCCAGCACCAAAAAGTTATTAGTAGCAGACTCTCATGCCTGGAGGCAGACAAACACTTGGTTGGAGAAGAGCCCAAGGGCTTGACTAAACTCACTGAAAGCAATCCAAAGAGTCTTGGGACTCTCTGTGAGCTTGCACGAGGCTCCATTGCGAGCTTCCTGCTCTGAGTTTCATCACGCTGCAAAATATAGGCTAGTCTCAGACTTACCGTCCTGGGCAAACAAATGACTTCAATAACCAGAAGTGCCTTCTGCTACATCTGCCTGCACTTGAGGTACACAGCTGCCCCAAGCCTCTAAAATATATCGCTGCCTGTCTTTTTATCCTTGTGCTATGTGTCCCCTGACTAGGGAATGTCTCTTCCTTATGTCCATGGAGTCTGACAGAGTAAAACTTTGAGACGCTTCCAGCACAAGTTCAAGGACCACCTACATCCTGGGACAGAGGCTACAGCACAGTCCCTTCTAGCCTGCACACTGGTTGATTTGCTTTACTATGTAACATAGGCTAGAGGAGCTGCCTATGGCCTGGAGCTCCAGACAATAATTAAGTTGTTGGTGGGTTGCCCCAGCATTACAGTAATTGATGATTAAAGCAGGCACAGGACACCGCTGAGGCCTGGCACGCAATAAGGCTGCTCAGTTGCTCTACTCCAAATTCACACCATTGAGCAATTTTGCTACACGCATCATGTTCCAGGATGCTAACAGCTTTGCTGTTTCCTAATCAGCTGGGGCAATTTACACAGTCTCTGGCTGTGTTTTACATCAAACCTCATTTGATTCTCTGGCGTGTTGCAATAATGCTAAAGACAACCATCCTTCAAATATGCTTTCCACACACATCATTCCCCTTCTTTACCAGTTTTAGATGAAAAGGGCAACACACAGCTGTGTGTGTTAATTAAGAGCGTCCTTATATATTGCACTCAGTACACTTCTCTCCTTTTTTTCTGAAACACTTCTCTCATCTAACCCCACAGTTGATATAGTAATAGACTGATAATGACAATGGTATCAATGAGCACAGGTTTGAGATGGAAACGACGACTTTTTGTCTTGTCTCGTGCAAACAACTCTACATCCACCCAGCAGAAATGCAGGAATCTGAAAATTAGCTTAACATAGCACTAGCTTATCTTTTTATATACGCCAAACTGAAAGAAGAAACTTGTGACATTGTTGTGCATAAGCTTGTATTGCCACTTTATAGATCACCAGCTCAGAATAGATCTCCAATAACAAAGGCTGCAGGTGAGAGGGAGAGATTTCCTTCAGTCTGAAATGCTGCCTAATTGGAAGTAAAGTGCCTGATGACACATTCCAAGCAAATACGTTTGTATCATCAACTGCTTACCCATAGGCAGATGTCTGGAATTGCACAGTGGGGTTCCTTCTTGCAATCTGCTGCCATTAAGAGCCTTTTGAGCCAGATCCAAAACCTTTTCAAGTCAATGAGAGTTTTTTCAATTAACTTCAACAGAAGTTTGGTAGGATCCAGAGAATTAAGTGACCCTGGAGATGTCTTCTGGGCATCTGCTGACACTCTCCAGGGGGGAATTTCCAACTCCTTTGGGTTGTTTTGGGTTGGTTTTTTTTAAACAGTTCTGAAACAAGAGAGGTTTAGTTTGAATTTCCAGAACTTCACACTACAGGAAAATCCCATCTTTGTTAAAGGGAGAGGAAATTTTTCCATTGATAGGAATTTACACTTACGACTACCATTTACTCTACTCTAGGAGTTTTACTGGCTCAGAAAGCTGCTCAGATTGGCAAACTGGCCAAAAATAAGCATCTAACCACTGCTCTTGAGATGCCCCCTACAACTGTGTGGTATCTGGAAACTTTCCACCATGTCATTTCCTGGGGAAAGCAAGCCCTACCTGTGAGATCTATCAATACCAGCCTTTCCATTTCTCCGACACTTGAACTATTTTAAAACATTCTGCAGTTAAGCTAAAGTCTCCATAAGTTTTGCATTAACCTGGACCACTTTTTGAATTTGAAGTGCAGCTATTCCCCAGTTCAGTTTTACTGCTACACAGAACAGAAAGACCTACTAAGTAGTGCTAAAAGCTACAGCAGGGCCCATTGACAGTAAAGCAGCTTTGATAAATTTATATGCAAGGCCATGACAAGCAGGCTTGGTGGCTTTTTGAAAGAAAAAAATGAAGCATAACTTTCACTGAAAGCAAGTAGCTTGGGTATTCCAGACTTAGTCTTTTCAGATAGCTAGTAGAGAGGTCTACTGGGGGTACAGCAAGTAAACATTTCCTACATTTACCTCAGGTAACTATATGCCTCTAGTATAAAAAAAAAAAAGGGGGGGGGGGGGGAAGTTCAGCCAAAGGTGGAACGGAGTTAACGTGGTTCCTCAAGGTGACAGTCCACAAAGGCAAAACTAAAGCCCATTCTGAAGCCCAGCCCTATCCAGTGGGATGTGCTGTCTACCACTAAGTCCTGCTGGGGGCAAGGGGATTGTATCCATTGAAAAGGCATCTTCAAGGGTGCAGGGCACTGTGGTGAAGGCAAGCTGCACAGGGCATGTTAAGGATGCAGTCAAGGGAAGGGGACTGTTTAGGGAATCTCTATCCCACCACCTCCTTCGTGTCCTCAGTTGCTGTGCCTCCTGAAGTCTTAAGGCTAAAGAGATGCAACTTGACAACTCTTCCATATACAACTAAAAGAAGCTGATATATGTTGATAGAGGTGTATATATATCAATTCCGTGTTCTGTTTATTTACCTAGCATATCTGGTTTTGGTTTAGCCTGAAAAATTCAAGACTATCTTGGCATTTGAAAAATGAAGCTATTTGATTTCTTTCCAATCCCAAATTTTCCTTTTTTATCAGTAGAATACTCAGAATACTCAAAACAACATTTGCATTGTGGAAGAGATAAAATGCTTTCAAAGTTCTCTTTCAAAAAATAAAAAGTTGAGGTGTTTTTGTTGTTGTTGAACCTGAATGCATATGCCAGCCTTTTTTCATTTGTAAACTTGTGGAAAGCCTGCACAATCGTCTGGGTCTGGCTGAAAGACCTAACTTGACACACTGCTGCATTGGCTTTCCAATGGAAATCCTACGGGCCCTACAGGCCCACAAATGGAAAGGTGTGCACACTCTTCCTCCAGTCCATGTTTGTTCTGTGCCTTCCATGCAGAGAAACTTTGCCTGGGAGAGAGCCCTGGGAGACTCTGTGGCTGGAGACCTGGTGTTAAGACACTTACAAACCTCCATCAATTTGAGAATCTCCATCGGTTCAAGTTCCTTACTGTTTATTCCAGACTGTCTAAAATATTAGCAGAAGGGTACTGAAGAAGTCAATATTCTCTTGTTGACATCAACACTGATATCATAGTCCTGGCACGCAAGTATCTCAGTGATAAAACATGTTCTGCAGAATCTAAATCTTGACATTCCTAGAAGTATGACGAGAGACAAAAAGGTCTGACTTTGTAAAGAGTCAAACTACTAAAAGGAGATTCTTCTGGGAGGTAATCTGATCTTTCACTACTGTTTCAAATCAATCTCGCCCAGTCTTCTGAACTGTGTCCTGAGCTACTGAATATACTTCTGTGCTGTAAACACCAGTACTAAGTCAGCGTAAAAATCTTGCCATCAGTTAACTAGCTCGAAGTCTTTCCTATATTTTGTGTTGACTGGAATGATAAATAATTTATTTTCAGAGTACCAGATCTCAGAAATAAATTTCTAAAACAAAACTCCTGCAAAACACAATTATTATTCAACTCATTCTAACAATTCGATAAATGCAGTGCAATGACTTCCGTTAGCTATTCTCCTAGCCAAGGTCTACTACATCATTAAATATTATTGAGTTGGGTCTGCCATTTTACTTGAAATTATGTGCCTGGCATTTTAGTCTACAGCCATAAATGCTGGAAATGTCAGTTATATAAGCATCCATCTTTTTCACTACTGTCTCCCATCAAACATTAATGGTAGGAGCTCTAATCCATTCTACACAGTCCCAGATATCTACATTTGCTAGGAAAGAAACTGTAACAGAGCACACTGACAACTCACAGTAAGTAATTACTCTTAGAAATATCTCAGTAAACTCAATTTGCTCCCAGAGGTCTTTTAAATTATATCTCGTTAGAGTGCAATGCTTTTTCAAATGACAAGGTCACACAAAAAAGCAAAACTCTATTTTATCTTTATCAGAGCTTTACCCCCCCACCATAAAACTGTTATAACACATAATTCCAACCAGATAGAGATATTGTGTTTTACTGCTGGAGCCCAGGAAAGCTATAAAGCAAGCAGAGTTGATGTTTACAGTCACAATAAATTTGGAATATCGTATAGCATTCTAGGTGAGGCAAATGCATCTACTAATGTCAGCCAAGTGGGAAGTACTTTTTTTTTTTTTTTAAACTTTTCTGGTAAAGTAATTTTCTTTTGTATTTACACGAAAAAAATCCTCATGAATCAGGAAAGATTAATTTCAGACTATATTAATATAGCAGAACACAGTTTATCTCATCACTCTGCTTATCTGCCTTGGTGACTTTACAGCAAGAGGTTATTGAAAAGCAACATGGATTATGTAGTTGATCAACACTTCTTATTTTATTACAAGTCTTCATAGCTGGTATTGTTCCTTATAATCCCAGTTTCTGATTAGAAAAGTATATGAAAAATATTCTTGCCATTGTTTTTCTGAAGAGCATGAAAATATATGTTGTTGTGTACCTTGAGCTCAAAACCAAGAGCTAGATAAACTCTTTAAAAAGCATAAAACTTTTTGAATTTATATGCCAGTCTCTTGTTATTTGGGAATGGGGCAGGAAAGAACTCCTTAGTCTTTAAGTCTTCACCAAATGTACCAAAAATAGTTGTCATGCAATCACATGGGACAATGAGGAAGACAACTACAGTGCAAAAGTAGCAACATAATCACATTTTCGCAGCAGTCATTTTGTGTAAAAAAGCTGCATCTTGTATTAATAAACAGAGATTTCTTTTTAACCAGAGAGAAGGAGGTAGAAGCAGGCAAGCAGACCCCCTTCATTAAGGATATCCTTAATTTCGTTTCCATTTGAAAAACTATGCGCTTAAGTGAATATGTACTTTTATTCTTAAGTCCAAGTTATCTGGCACATTAAAAGAATGCACCAAATTGAAACCCAGCAGCACTGCTGTTAGCAAGTAACTACATCCAAAGAAATTCTCCAAGGAATTCAGAGGATAACAAGGTGCCATTATAGAAAATGCACAGCCCAGTCTGAGAGCTACTATACAGGGGATGGGATACAACGTCATTCTGCAAGTAGGAGTAAGCCCAAGTCTTTCCAGAAATGTACCTAAAGGAATGCCCCTACTCAAAGCAGAGGTCAGAAAAGCAGGAAAAACTTTGGAGGAATAGATGTCCTCATAGTGAGCTTTTTTTTTTTTTTTTTAATTTGTCTCTTTCACAAGGATATTGTACAGGAGTGATTTGGGAGATACTTGCAGGAAATTTAATGGGCATAGCACAAGGACTGTCGTAACAGTCAAGAAATTTTCTGAGCAGCACTTCCACTTCTATACACTTCACCATCTTGTGCTTGACTTATTTCCATTTTTTTCTTTTAAATGCACAGGCTGAGATTTGCAAAAGGACAGCATCAACAAACAATCATCTTATAAACATCTTTCACAGAAAGTTTACCTTCTTTGACCTCTGCCAATGAACACAGGAGACCCTTCTTCTTCGGACAAGGGATTTTCTCATGTTGTTATATTTCCTTGCATTGCTTAATCAAGACCATATATAAAAGGCAAATGCCTAAATTAATGCCTATAAGTACAGACCACAAAGCTATAGTTTTAACTTGGCACTGGAAAGGAAGGGCTGCAAAACCTTGTTCAAATGTGGGGAAAAATTAAGTTAATAAATTAAATGACACCAATTCTATGGAAAGTGAGATGCGGGCTTTCTAAACACAGCTCAGCTCAACTGTGCAGTTCATAGCAAAATGTAACCAGCATCAGGTCCTTCAGGGTCTCAGTGGCTTTCTGAATTTGGGTTTTGCTGCTCCATTTCTGACAGCTAGAAACCCATACCTCTCTGACAGGGGATCTCAAGGACTTGACTAAAATCTTGCTGACATGCCATGACTGCCTCTTGCTGCTATAATGGCAACCGCTGTTATTTGCTATAGGTAGAAAAAAATATGTATACAACCTTATCCTATTTCCTCAAAGGCAGTAGTGACTGAAATACAAAGGTATCTATATGTGCTGGGGAGGGTGGAAGGACTCAGCAGAGAATTAAAGCTCTAGCATTAATGTACCTAGAGGGGTTAAGGGAATGTAAGGGTGCCCAGGCAGATACTACAGGACTGGCTGTTAGAAAATCTTAAGAGGGGCTCTTTGGACACGTTATACCAGTGAGAATTATGAAGTCCTCTTTGAACAGGAAAATGAGGGAGTCAGGAGCTGGGGTGGGAAAACAATTTCTTGTCTGCTGATATTTCTTCGATCTTCATTAAGGATTAGCGGCTATGAAAAAGCTTGTGGATGCAAAGCCTCAGACAAGTTATTAATGGATGTAGGTCTACACTCTGAAAAATCCCTTGTGAGATGTCACAAGGCAGCTGCTTGGGCACAAAACAGAAACCCAGAGTGGAAGAAAGCATTTTACCCCTTCTGAGCTATCTATCTCTGTAAGTCAGGGCACAAAGTCAGGCTTGTGACTTTCTGTCCCTCCATCCTACACAAATGACAGTGTCTGTGGATCACTTAGTGCAGCAGTAAAAGTAATCCAAGAGAAAAAAAATGGACAGAATGGAAAATAAAAAATTACCAACACAGATTATATAGATTGCAGGTCGTTTCCTGTATCTTTATACTATTCATAATTTACATGATCAAAAAGCACAATTCCTTTCTCTTCCCTTTCCAGCTCTTCTATGCAGAAAAGCATAAACAGAGTTGACACCTCCACAAACTGATTTTACAAGCATCTGGCCAAGCCACCATGCTCAAATCTTCTCAGTTATTGAACTCTGTGGTGAGAACTCCTCAGCAATGCTTCAGACTGTTCAATAAAACCTCAAATAGGTCAAATCTGCCACTGATCTTCATCAGGTATCTTCGTGAATTGAGGTGTATACTGCTGCAGACCTGGTCCACCTGACTTCATGAACAGCTGTGACATTTTATTCCAGATGTAAATTTGACTTCTATCAATAGAGTTGCTCTGATTCGTATCAGCTGGGAATTTGATCCCATGACTGCAAAAGAGCTGAGCTAATTTATGTCACTGGTGAAAACTGGGACAAATGTCTATATCTGTAAAACCATAGTCTGAGCTCCCTCTTACTACAGTATCAAACATTTAAAAAATAACTAATAGTCTGAGTTCTCTTTCCTTTTTTTTTTGGCCCAGTTCGTTAGTGAGTATCCAGAAAACCCTGATATATTTTAAGAAAACTAGAACTGGCTGATAAAAAAAGTCAAATAGACATCATTGGAAGTTAGATTTATCTCTTTCTGTAGAAATATGCCTTATGTCTGAATTTATTCACGTTTTTTTTTTGCTGAGCTTTGACTTTTAACACAGAGTTTCATTTTGTCTTCCCCCAAACAAAACCAGAACATTTCAAAGTCCAAATGAAAACAATACATTCAACTTCTGCACAACAACTGCTTGAGGAAAACAAAGGCTTTCATCAAAACTACAGTTTTCAGTAGGAAGGTACTAGGATGGAAAATTTTCAGCCAGGTCTACCAAGTATCTGCACCCTTTCATTCAGACATTTTTACCTTGCTGGTAGTGCTTCACTTCACCGTGAGTTCCATTGATTTCCCAGAGCTAAGCGACATCTTTGCAGTTAGCACCTGCCAGACAGTGATGACTGAGCCATGCCATCCTGGGAGCACAGTCAAATGATATTGGTCTATATGGATCCTCCTTGCTTTCTAAAAAGGAAGGGGAAAAATTAGTAATTCACTACTGCCTTAATTTCTCCAAGCAGAAAGAGCATTTCTAATGCTTCTGAGACTCTTCAGTTTATCAGGCACATCATTCCTACCTCTACAGGCTGTAAATTGAACTCAGAATAGCAAAAAAAAGAGAGACACATGCTTCCATTTGCTTTTTCTTTAAACTGAGTTTCTAACTGGCAGAAGATTATCCAGAGGTCTTGGAGGATCTTCTCTGTCTCCTTAAATCTTAAAGATCTCTAGATCTTTTTAAGTCTTTAAGTTTTTAAATCAAGACTGGATACATACTTTAAGAACGTTGAGTCAGTTCAGCCACAGGTTGTTAGGCTTGGTGCAGGTCTCAGTGGGTAAAATTTAATGCATGCAAGTCAGTTTAGAAGATCCCTTAACAATCCTTCTGCCTTAACAATCTACAAATCTATGCAATGAGCAACAGATGCAATCAACCTTTGGCTACCTTTCCTCATTCCCCTAGTTCTATTTTTTATTGCAGTCCTACACAGACGTAAAAATTATAACAGCAAGTCTGAAATCAAAACAATTAGATGGAGAGCAACTGAAACAAACCAAATGACCAAAGCTGCTCCTTTTTTTTTTTCTTTTTTCTTTTTTTTCTTTTTTCTTTTTTCTTTTTTCTTTTTTCTTTTTTCTTTTTTCTTTTTTCTTTTTTCATCACCCTTTTTCTTTTTAATGTATAGATCCCACTATTTTGCACTTCAAAGCAACCAGAAAACTGAAATGATCTATTATACATGCAGCTCTGTCACGAAAATCCAGGCTCTACTGTCACTCTTATTTCCCACTTGCATCATCACTAAACTCTCAGACATTCCTGCACAAACAAGTCTTTAACCGGATCATTTTGTCCTTCTTTTACCATTGTCACTGTGAAAGTATCCTCTAGGCCTTCACCAAGCTGAGGGATGATCAGAAGTTTTGTGGTGTGCTGATAACAACCAAACACAGCGAGTCTCTCAAGCTGCAGTTTGGATTGTGGTTTGTATTTCACAAGTGCATGGGGAAAGATCACAGGCAGCCATTACCCCTTTTCACCTCTCTGCATCAGTCAGACAAGTCACTATCTTCATGACCATGCAGCAGGGTTAGCTATTGCAAATCAATCTGGTGGGGGGAAAAGCAGTGATGGGATTAGTTTTCCCCTGATTTCCCACTAACCATCCATTTGGAGTCAGAGCTGTGGCCAGGCGAGCAGACACACAGCCACTTTCAAACAAATCACACAGGCTCATTCACAAAACTCCGAGAAAATCCATTAACCCCTACAAGGCTTAATCCAGATTACACCACCACTGTTGAAACTGGGTAACAGCCCATGAACCGCTATAAAGTTGAACTTGGGCCACTTTGTGTTTCTATAGCTAAGAATGGGCTATCACCATTTTAATGCCCAGTATCACCCACAAAATATCATAAACTTTTAACAAAATGATAAAGCCAGGCTTGAGCCTTTTAAATAATTTGCATTTTGACTAGCTGTCCGGTCTACTTTCTCCTCGTCAATTATGTTGAGGGGCCATAAACAAAGGGGAATGAGAATAGCCAGGAAATTAAAGTGCAGGCAACTGAAAAGGTCGAAGTAGTATGCTTTATTATTGTCTGTCACTGAGTATATGGCATGTTAAAATTCATACACTGGTCTTTCAAGAAAATAGAAACAGTCTCTAAAGCATATGAGAAATCAATCAGCTTGTATCGACTCTACTAAAAATGATTGGACTGGGTGCATCTTGAAAGGCCTGTGGATATCAAGAAACAAACCTCTGTTTCCCCTCTACTGCTTTAATGGATGGGAGCTTGGAGAGGGACTAAAAGATGGATGCTTGCATGTGTTTCAGCAATACTGCAAATGCAAAGCTAGTGAGAGGAACTGAAGCAGCAAGGATTCCATTGCAGTCTCTTTGCCCCCATGCTCAAATTCTAATAACAACAACAAAGTGTTAAATTCAACACACAATTTTTAACTCAGTTATCAGCTGCTGAGGTGGCCAAGGATGAAATTAAAAAAAATGAGATTGCACCCTCATCTGCAGATTGCTCACTTTTCTCATAAACGGCCTGCAGTGTATTGGCATCAAGGCATAGATCCACAGCCCTAAGTGATTCTGCCTTTGTTAATGCTCTTGTTGTATTCAGTCTCACCCACTGGAGGAAAATACTGGATCCCAAATGGGATCTCTTGGATCATGAGTGCTTTCTGGCCTGTGCGTCTCAGGAATATTCAGTATGGCCAGCACTGATCTTGGAAAGTTGCATTAAGCCAGTTATCATAACACACCGCACAGGGCAATTTGGTATCATTAACTTGGTTAAAAATGACTGCTCGCTTACTGAACAGCCTGCCTGCTTTTAGTCCCTTGGAGTGCAGCTGCTGAAGGACATGTCCCTTTAATTCCACAAGCAAATTATTAGAAAAAGGGTTGGCCAGATGAAGTCTCTTTCCAGGAATTGGCTGATTTCAAACGTGATTTTTTGTGAGTATAAGCAGAGAAGAAGAATTAGAGGGAGTTGACAGTTCTGGAACATGTTATTTGTGATCAAGTCCACCAAACACTAATGAGACACAATGTCTTGCCTGCAGCAGAGCCTGATATATTTTTTGTCATATAATTATATGCTACTGTGGCAGAACATATTTTCTGCAATGATTTTCTTTCTATCTATCCATCTATCTAACTATCAAGGGGGAGTGGACCAGCAATTTGCAAAAACCTGTCTTTAAACAACGATAAAAGATAAGTAGTGTCTGGTCTTACCATTTCTCTTACAACCTGACTAAATGCTCAGTCTCACTGATTCAAAATAAATATATTTTCTTCTTCTTTTTCCTAAAGAAGGATATGGGAGTTGTTTTCACAGCTGCTGGATTCATCACCACCATAATTTTATTCTCCCAAAAAATCAAAAACTATTGTACTTTCATGCTGTAACTGCAGTCCTGTGGTCACAAAATGACACCTCTCCTCCAGGGGTTGAAGAGTGTGAAATGGCCAGAAAAGATGCCCATGGCTGGTGTAGCACATAAGTAGTGCTTATGTCTCACCACTTTTCAAAGAGGATGGATAGCAAATCCTCAGACAAGCTACAGTGTTTCTTCCTTCACTTGAAGGAAAAAAAGGCACATGCAACTTTTATTATGTTGTTAAACACACTGTCTTTTGTCATGCTTTGGTCAGCTGCAGAGATAATTTTACCAAATTCTAGTCCCCACAATGTTTTCTGCTCTCAGTTATTATTGTTATGGATAATGAAATACCATTCAACAACAAAATAGTTGTTCACTGAGCCTTACTGAAACTGAACTAGCAATCCTGTCTCGAGATTGAATACTTTCGAGGTTTAACTCAGGAGAAAAGCCGTCTGTGGAAATATGGTCAAAACCTGAGTGAGATGCACCAGAAGAATAAAGCAGCACATAGCTTCCCACGGTTAAGAGTATAAATCCTATAAAAATCCTGTAAGAAGCAGACCAGACTTTCCCATACTCCCATCTCTAAAATCCTTGAAGACAGGATTTTCCAGCACAGGGTGTATCAACTCCCTCTTGGCCCTGCTACTATCCTCAAAAGTGTATCCAACAGGGAAACATATCTATAAAGCTGCAGTAGATTTTCTGGAGACTTTCACAAGTACTAAGGACTCTGCAACTTACAGTCCTTGGCCCCTGTCTGCACGTTACGTGCAGTATCAGTATGATAGTTCCCAGAAAGGATGCACAGAATCATAGAATGGTTTAGGTTGGAAGGGACCTTTAAGATCATCTAGTTCCAACCCCCCTGCCATGGGCAGGGATACCTCCCACTAGATCAGGTTGCTCAAAGCCCCATCCAACCTGGCCTTGAACACTTCCAGGGATGGGGCATCCATAACCTCCCTGGGCAACCTGTTCCAGTGCCTCGCCAACCTCAGACTGAAAAATTTCATCTTAATATCTATTCTAAACCTCCCCTCTTCCAGTTTGAAGCCATTACCTCTTGTCCTATCACTACATGCCCTTGTAAAAAGTCCCTCTACAGCTTTCTTGTAGGTGCCCTTTCAGTACTGGAAAGCTGCTATAAGGTGTTCCTGGAATCTTCTCTTCTCCAGGCTGAACCTCACTCAGCCTGTCCTCACAGGAGAGGTGTTCCAGACCTCTGAGCATCTTTGGGGCCCTCTTCTGGACCCACTCCAACAGTTCAATGTCCTTCTTATGTTGGGGGCCCCAGAGCTGGACACAGCACTCCAGGTGGGGTCTCACCGGAGCAGAGTAGAGAGGCAGAATCACCTCTCCTTACTGCCGGCTCATGCTTCTTTTGATGCAGCCCAGGATATGGTTGGCCTTCCGGGCTGCAAGTGCACATTGCTAGCTCATGGTGAGCTTCTCATCCACCAAGACCCCCAAGTCCTTCTTGGCAAGGCTGCTCTCAATCCATTCTCCACCCAGCCTGTATTTGTGCTTCGGATTGCCCTGACCCATGTGCAAGACCTTGCACTTGGCCTTGTTGAGCCTCATGAGGTTTGCACATGCCCACCTCCAAGCCTGTCCAGGTCCCTCTGGATGGCATCCCTTCCCTCCAGCGTGTTGACCACTCCACACAGCTTGGTGTCATCAGCAAACTTGTTGAGGGTGCACTCAATCCCAACATCCATGTTGCCAACAAAGATATTAAACAGCACTGGTCCCAGTACTAACTCCTCAACACCACTTGTCACTGCTCACGACTTGACGTACAACAGAGATAGACATACTCACAGTCCAGCACGGGAGGGACAAGAAGAATAGCAAGCACAATTTATTTTGGGGGAAAAGGTCCTAAAAGCCATTTTTGTACACTTTTTATGTCTTAACAAAACTTGTTCACGAAATCCTTACAGTATGGACAGGTTGGATAGATGGGCTGAGGCCAATGGTATGAAGTTCAACAAGGCCAAGTGCTGGGTCATGCCTTAGGTCATAATAACCCCATGCAGCACTACAGGCTTGGGAAGAGTGGCTGGAAAGCTGCCTGGCAGAGAAGGACCTGGGGGTGTTGGTTGACAGCCAGAGGAACATGGCCCAGCAGTGTGCCCAGGTGGCCAAGAAGGCCAATAGCATCCTGGCCTGTATCAGGAATAGCGTGGCCAGCAGGACTAGGGAAGTGATCATTCCCCTGTATTCGGCACTGGTTAGGCTGCAGCTCGAATACTGTGTTCAGTTTTGGGCCCCTCACTACAAGAAAGACATTGAGGTGCTGGAGCACGTCCAGGGAAGGGCAACAAAGCTGGTGAGGGGTCTAGAGAACAAGTCTTTGAGGAAAATGGGCTTGTTTAGTCTGGAGAAAAGGAGGCTGAGGGGAGACCTTATCACTCTTTACAGCTACCTGAAAGGAGGTTGTAGAGAGGTGGGGGTCCACCTCTTCTCGCGAGTAACAGGTGATAGGACAAGAGGAAATGGCCTCAAGTTAAGCCAGGGTACGTTTAGGACAGATATTAGGAAAAAGTTCTTCACCGAAAGGGTTGTTAAGCATTGGAACAGGCTGCCCAGTGAAGTGGCTGAATCACCATCCCTGGAGGTTTTTAAAAGACAGGTAGACGTGGTGCTTAGGGACATGGTTTAGTCGTGGTTTTGGCAGTATTACGTTGATGGTTGGACCTGATGATCTTCAAGGTCCCTTCCAACCTAGACAATTCTATGATTCTATATGATCCTTATAAACTCTGCATACTGCGTGCTATCTGTTCCTATAACTTATTAGCACATACATTGCAATTATGTGAAAAACCTATGTATATAACCTTTTGTGATGAGGAATAACTGCTCCTTCATAAAATTCTAGGTAAATTATGCCTTTCCAACCTCTTGTCTGAACCACATCTTAGTAATACTGAACAGTTATTTCTCTCCTGTTAGGAAAAAGAGTCTGGGCTAATCACTGCTCCAGGCTCTGCCACCGGCTGGCCCCAGGTAACAGCACTGTCTTTGCCATTCATCTCCCATAAAAGCCAGACCTTTGCCTCTTGACTCAAATAGCTGCTCTTTCTAAACATCCCTTCTCTACCTATTTGATCTGAATTTGAAATGCTTTGGACAGCCAACAGGACTTTGCTGGGGCTGCTGGCTATCTGTCCAAGTGGGAAGACAACGTTAAGGAGAATTCTCATAGAATCATAGAATGGTTTGGGTTGGAAGGGACTTTAAAGAACATCGAGTTCCAACCCCCCTGCCATGGGCAGGGACACCTCCCACTAGACCAGGTTGCTCAGAGCCTTATCCAACCTGGCCTTGAACGCTTCCAAGGATGGGGCATCCATAACTTCCCTGGGCAACCTGATCCAGTGTCTCACCACCCTCACAGTAAAGAATTTCTTCCTAATATCTAACCTACATCTACCCTCTAACAGTTTAAAACTGTTACCCCTCGACCTATCACTGTACTCCCCGATAACAAGTCCCTCTCCACCTTTCCTGTAGGTGCCTTTTAAGTACTGGAAGGACATTGTAAGGTCTCCTTGGAGTTTTCTCTTCTCCAGGCTGAACAACCCAACTCTCTCAGCCTGTCCTCACAGGAGAGATGCTCCAGCCCTCTGAGCATCTTCGTTGCCCTCCTCTGGACCTTCTCCAACAGGTCCATGTCCTTCTTATGTTGGGTACCCCAGAGCTGGACACAGTACTCCAGGTGGGGTCTCACGAGAGCAGAGCAGAGGGGCAGAATCACCTCCCTCGACCTGGTGGCCACACTTCTTTTGATGCAGCTCAGGATACGGTTGGCTTTCTGGGCTGCGAGTGCACATTGCTGGCTCATATTCCGTTTTCATCCACCAATTATCGTTATTAGTAATTAATTATATATTTATAATAATTATCAGTATTTTGTGATGCTGCTGATGAAGAACATAGTCAGTAATATAAAGCCAGCATCTGTCATGACTGTTACACATGTTTTCTGCTTTTAGTTTGAATTCTGCATAGCAGGGTAACAATGTGACAGGCATAAGCGATATTCCCAAGTAAGTGATGAATCAACAGCTTCTGCTGGGTAAACTGTAGAACAGACTGTGCTCGGCTCTTTCCCCACCTATTTATGACCTATAAAATTGGCTTTATTCCCCTGTATTAAAAAGACCATCTCACAAACTCTCTTCTTTTTGGTTTGGGATTGGCAGAAGATCATAGAAGGCTGTGAACCAAGAGGTCACAGAAAGAGAAAATCTGATGGGAAATTCTCCCAGCCTTAAATGGGTGGAATATGGATTCAATTCTATCCCAGCAATTCAAGCTTTGATTTCATTCCCTTGAAATCCTTCAGTTGGCATTTTTCAGAGATTTTCAGAAAGTTACCTTCCTTGGACTAAGCAGATTGTCACAGAGACCACTAGAAAGGGATGTAACTTACAACATTGCTTCCAACAGAGCCTTTTACTCTTTTCCAATTGAGTTTCTTGTCAGTCTGTGACTCATATTTGTCCTTTTTTTTCCTGCTCATTAAAGCTACCATACTTGTGACTGAAAAGCTAGGAAAGGCTTTTGTCTAATCAAATTAAACCCCCTTTTCAATCTCCTTTGCACATGTGTTTTTTTCATCTGCAGCTAGGAGAACATAGCTGGGGAAAAAGAAGAGAGAACATGTTTGCAGTGGCTCCCAGGAAAATTATTTTACCAGCATGTCATATCCCATTGCAAAAGGCTGGGTCACTGCTCACTAATATTTTGACCATGTTGGATGGGATCTAAATACACAGATATCCCTTAAGAAAAGCCATTTCTCTATACATATTTTCCATTTGTGTCATCCCTGGGGATCTCCAGAAGGTATCAGCTGAGAAACAAACATGTTGCAAAAATGCATCTGTTGGTGACCAGTGAGGTGCCACTGGTCCCAGCACCAACTGAATACTGAGGATTACAAGGACACACAGCAGGCAGACATTTCCCAGAGCCTGCAAACAGATGCACCTACACACTACCCAGATGTGTCCCTTCATGGCTGAAATTTGGGTGAAATGGGCATAGTTCCTCCAAAGAAAATGAAAACTGCTATGCTGAACATCTAATACGTACCATCTGTAGCAAGTGAAGATTTTGAAGAACGCAGAGTCACTACATTCAGCCAGCCCACCTAGCAGATTAGAAAAACAAAGACAGATTTTAAATAGACTTAAATCCATCCAGCCAGCAGGTAGGTTTAAAGACATTCTTTAAAAAGACTTCCTTTTCCTTTAGGAGCAGTTTGAACTCTGGCAGTGAATGCTGTGCCAGGTAGTTCTAGCAGACAGAAGCGGGGAGAAGGATATATTTTAAGGGCATTTAATCTCAATGCCATCAGTGGGCATTGGTCCTGTGGCTACATCACTAGGCTGGAATTCAGGGCACATCTAGAGCAGGGGAGCACCATGTCAAATGCAGACTCAACTCCCAGACCAAAAGCAGGAAAAGTCACAACAGCACCATGCCGAGCCATGGTGCTTAGCTCTGCTGGGAGCCCAAGCTTATTAATTGCAGTGTGGTGCATTGTTGATGTGACCGTGCTGCTCAGGGAACCCAAGGGAATATCACTTGCCAGGCTGCAGCAAGATGCCATTGATCACCCTTGATTGGCACTGCCATGGCTGCCCCTGCACCAGGCTCCATGGCATAGCGCAGAGTGCGCCTTCAGAAACCTGAGCATGGCATCTGGCTCACACACCACACATTGCGCAGGACCCTGGGCAAGGCTCTCCACCTCTCCCATGCCTTCTTGGGTTTTGTTTGTTTGTTTGTTTGTTTGTTTGTTTTTTAAATATGCTAGCTTACACGTTTTCATAACACTTATGAGTTTCATGTCTTAAGATTTTTTTTCAGAAGACTCCAGTGTCGGCAAGAAGGAAGGCTTTCCCACTGTGGTCAGTGGCAGAATTACACAAGTGTTCTGGGGTAGGTTTCTAGGCTTCTCTAGCCCTCAGGAGGGAAGAACCAGTCTCACAAAGGGTTCTGCAAAATTGGAATCAGGCCAAAATTTCTCTTTCTAGGTCAAACCACTTCCTAATTCCAGATGGGAGATGCAAACAATCTAATACCTCTGGCAGCCTCAGAAACAGAAGTCTTTCATATCATGACTTGGCTTCATCTGAATAATTTCAGGACAGACTAGTTTATATCAGGGCTTGATCCCATACTACCACCCATACTGTCACTACAGAAGGCACAATGAAGCACTGCATGTAACTATGTAATGAAAAATTAGCAGTAAAAATTTAAACAAGATCAAAATCTGTCCACAAAGCATTTCAGTTCTAATGAAAAGAGTCTGTTTAGACAACATTCTCTATCATCAAAAAACTGTCTCATTGAGTCGAGACGGCAAAGCTGCTGTGTTTTTCATCACCTGAGATCTTCCCCTTCTGGAAAGTGCATCTGCAGAGATAAAGGAATAATTCTGACGTGTTGGTATTTTACAACAAAGACCTACGTGAAAATTTTTCATCAAAACCACTGAGGCAAACTGGGCTTTTGATTAAATAGGAAAAAGCACAGTTTCCACTGAAAAAAAAACACCAACCCAACCAACCAAACATCCCGAATGGCAAAATCTCTCTAGGGCTTTACTACTGCAATGCTTCAAAAGAAAATTAAGTTGTTCCTCCTCCTCTGAGATGCCACTCTACCCTGCTGGCCAAGCATCCTGGTTGATCTATCCATCTCACTCCATGGACAGGGACTCCAGAGGAGAGCTGCCACCTCTCTCCAAGGGATAATCACTAGTCATTAATTACTAAAAATACTGTTCAGGTAAGGTTTTCAGAACAGAAAAAGAGTAATGTACAACTTCAGGAAGGCAGAACCAGACATGGGATTTCACCAGCTCATGTGTACTAGCATCGTTTTAGATGTGCTCAGAGGTCACTGCAAAACTCATTCCTCTGTTAACCCTTCTCTAGTTATTTGAAAGTGGTGGGACTAGAGAGTAGTGGAAAAAAGTGTTTTAAGCATCAGGAAAACAGACTGATGAAGAGGCAAAGGCCTAGTGGTAAATTTTTGTAAGTTCCTGCCTTGAAGCTGGATTCATTTATGTGCTCCTGCCTGACTTGCAATGTTTACTGCACTTTTCTTTTCTTGGCTATCTGTGTGGGCTGAACCTTATGCTGTTTCTCTTCCTCGATCCTCCATTCCCTCATTGCCTACTTCTTGTGTGAAACAGAGTATCCAACAAGAAACACTCCTGTGTTCAAAGCAGTTTCATGCTGAGATGTTCTAGCTAAACCAGGGATTAACAGGGAATATTATTTGTCTCCAGGACCTCACAAAATCTTAAACAGAGACATGGGCTAATCTAACCCTGTATGTAAGGAGTCTGTCTTTGGTACTATCACAGGTACTCTCTACTGCAAAGGATAATCTCTATCAGCACTTTCAAGGGGGCAATAGTCCACCTCATGATCAATTCGGCACACCAAACAGAGGACAAGGCACAAACCTTGG
>NW_009648150.1:846714-888820 GCF_000708025.1 Charadrius vociferus
GATGTCTGTACTCAGCGCCACTCTCTTGCACTCTGACTGTCTTTAGTTTGTCGCTTCCCCAAACCAAGAACTGCAGACTCTGCATAAAAGAGCTCAGTGAATTATATTTTTGCCTTTTTTTTTTTTTTTTTTTAATTCAAAGCAGATTCATGTTAAAATCAGATTTTGGGGAGAGGTTCAAGGTTAATTCTTTTTTTTTTATCCAAATGTGGCTCTCCCATCTTTCATTTCAACCTGCAATAATACCTCTGCTTGGAGTTTTCTGACAGCCCGTGGCTTTGTCTTTACCGGCTGCTGAGTTGCTTTGGAAATACTTAGTCTGTTCTCAGCTAAGAAAGTCAGCCTTTTTCTACCCCAGCCACTGGTGCAAGGTCAGCACATTCTGAGAAAACAGCTCTCAAATACCAAGTAGGTGGCAGCTCTACCATTAACTGTTTCCTGATCGGTTTATTTACCTAAAGCCCCTACTCCCACCGGACATGCCCTGCTGCATTAACCAAGCCCCTCTACTGCTATCAGCCTCTCACCCACAGCAGCCAGTCTCACACTAGTGGGTTGGCACCTATGCATCCATGTGATGGCAGCAAGGGTAGGGAGGTAAAGTCACACAACCTGTCTGTGAATTCTTGCTTGATGGCAACCCTTTAGATTTACCCTAATTTCCCTAGTAAGCCTAATGAGAGTATTTTGTTAAAAGAAGGCAGAAACCAGACCATCTCTCCCTGAAATTAAAAGGCCAGGGCTGGTGAATGGAGGAAGCCCCCCCATGCCCATGGGAACCACCAACACAAGCCACATGTACAGGAACGCTCTGACCACAGAGTCCCTAACTCTGTGCCCTTACAGGCATTGCTGCAGTGAAGACACTGCACAGCAGGGGAAGAGTGTGCATGGTAGTGGTAGTGCATGCACCAAATCCCTTGTATTTTGTTCAGCAAGTGGATAAATTTGCTCTTGGCTGCATAAATTAGGCTATCTATCTCCTTCATCCTCAGTTTCCCTCTTGTCTGAGAAAACCTAACACTTAGGGAAATCAAAGGAGAATTACTCCAAAATCTTGAAAAATCCAGCTGAATGGCACTGTCAGGGCTCCAGATGGTCACTGCTACACAGGCAGACCCTGCTTAGCCACAGGGAAGGAAGGGGAGCTGGTGTTCCACAGGTATTTGGTGGGTTATGGCAGTGTAAACGAGGTGAGCATATACGAATTAAGCTGCTCAGTAATGAGTTTCTGCTTAGGCAGGACTGAGCTGAGTCCAGCAAAATGAAGCTGCATATGACCTAAGTATTTAGACAGATAAATGTGAATATCTGTGCTATAATAAAGGAGTAATTTGTGTGAAGGGAAATTGCATTATGCTTATTCAAAGTCGAATTTATTTCTTCCTTTTCTTATTAAGAAACTCATTTTAAAAATCCCAGCCTCAGGTCAGGGTTATACTTATAGGGCTGATTTAGTATCTGGCAGTGCAGAATTCAAAATTCCTATGAAATTCCTTACTGTAGTCAATCAACAGCATAAGCCCCCCTACTTGGGCCAAGAATTTTCTATTTTTCTTTTAATTAAAAAATAGCTTGAGGGCATGTAAGGCTTAAATTACTTGCATAGAGAAAAATGCTTCTCTAAGAAACCTATTAGGAGATACAGCTTGAGAGCAACAGAAGCCCTTCAGAATAAACAGAAGTTTAATTTTTTAAAGGTAATGGAGAGGACGGGAGATATTCCAGAGAGTTTTCTTCACCTCATTTTGGACTGTCATTTTCTGCCCTGAAGCCATAGTTGAGTTACCTCTGAGGAGATCAAGAGAGAGCTGTTGGGGGAAGAGTCAGTCACTTAGCAGAACGGTGGCAGGAACTTGTCTACGTGTGTGGATCTCCGCCAATGTGGGTTTATTTAAAATATGCAAACCTTGGATCCAAGTCAGTTACAAAAATACAACCCAACAATTGCTACAGCAGTTTGGCTTGCACATCAGCTGCCAGTTTTATGACATACATATTGTTAGCATACATAAAGCATCCATTAAGCTCTAACGCAACCAAGAGTGTCAAACAACATCCGCTGTCCCCCCTGAAAATAAAAGGGGAAAAAGCAAAATCCCAGAGTCACACACTTTTTGCCTTCCTGGAGCTGTGCTGTACTGAGAACGTGGAGTCCCCCTTGCCTTCAAGCACAGCGGACACATGCTTACGCAGCCTGTCTGCCTGCCCTAGAGGGAGGTGCAAAAGCCCTGTATCATCTGAAGACAGGAGCAAAAAGATTAGAGCCAAAGAGGACTGTGAGTTGTAATTTTTAGCTGGCAGGCAAGGAGTCAACAGCATCAGGTTGTATTGAGTTAGTGGGAGCCAAGAGCATTTTGATCAGAGTCTATATTTACAGGGGATTTACAGTTTGCATTCCCAGGCAAGTTAATTAGTGCATACCTTCCCAGGCTAGGTATGCATTTCCAGCAAGACAGGACCTGACAGACAGTCTGTTCAGCAATCTCGTTTAGGGAAACCTCAGGAATATAGCACAGTCCACTACACACACACCCCCCTCCTAATTTTCTTCTGATGTCCCTCATTTTCACTTAAATGATGCAGAACCCTCCTGCACCTCACTCTTTAGTCTCAACACTGAAAAAAATGGCAGCCAGAAATGGCAGATTAGGTTCAGAATTATCCCTCCTTTGAGAGGCAATGACCACATAATAGTGTTACACTCTAGTTAGGCTTAAAAGCAGCGCCTTGAATTAGAGAGCGGATCATAGCATTACAGTGACCAGACACAAGGCTTAAATAACTGAGAATTCCATGCAAAAATATGGATGGCCTCATTTATTCAATACTAACAAGCTGTTGTCTTGGCCTATCTGCAGAATAACTGAAAAGGGACAGATGAACTTTCATAGGGCTCTCAAAGAGCAGCTGTGACTTTTGAACTATTCTTCTGCAAACAGATCACTCACGGTGAAGGGGACAGACCAACCTGATGCTGGTAAGTCTGAAGAAAAGCAGAATGTCACACAGAAGGAGGCATTTCTCCCTCATCACCAGGACAGGAATTCTTTTTTCTCTAGCTGCTTAATGAGGACTTCCCCAGCCTTGCAGCAAAAGCCCTCTGCAGCTCTCTGGGCGTAGGTGGAGACCAAGGAGCACCTATTGCTCGAAGTCCTGACTTTTGGTTTGTTAAAGAGTATGGAGGAATTCAGCTAAGTAGAACAGAAGGCAAAACAAAAGGGAATTCAAATTTTGTGTTGAAAACTACTATACTCACTTATGCTTTACATCTTGAGACATTAATGGTTTAGGGTAGGGTTTCTCTGTCTTTGTGAACGTGTGGATCCTCTTTTGGCTTATCCACCTGCATGCAATCCTGAGCTGGCAGCAGTTAAGCTCCCCCAGGCCAGGGGCACAGGCTGCAGTCCCAGGCTGCGAGCATTTTCTCACAACTCCAATCTGCTGGAACTAAGCAGTGACCAGAGATTCAAGACAGCAAGCAGCTCACAAGCTAGTGTGAGCACTTACAAGTTGTGACTTTACCTGGGCCTCATGGTCCTACACTGAAGACCAGGAACCAATGCTGCCAGCTCAGAGAATACGGAGCTGTTTTGTACTGCAGCCGACCTTCATTGTCCTTTTTTGTCATTCCCAGTTACACTCAACAGCACCACATAGCCAACAGTGATGGCTGAAATAAAACAAACTTAACTTCACCAGGTTCCTTGGGGCAAGAAACAGCCTGCAAGAGAGAGGAGCCTTCACTGTGACCCTACCGCGACTTGCATACTCTGGCCAACCCTGCCAGGATGCACGTTTTATACTGCACCTGAGCACAAGGAAAGTGGCCTATTAGGAGAAGATGAAAGCTACATCATTCCTTAACTGACTGCCTGTGTTGTGGTGCTTGCACGTGCAGTCATCTGGGAGGTGGCAGCAGAAAGTTGCATGGTGGCAAACTCTAAAACCATCTTTCAGGTGAAACTACCACCACAACAACAGCAGCAGTTTATGCTGATGCATGAAACTTCGCATGGAGGGAGAAGAGCTGCATCACAAGCTCTATTCAAAGGCACCTGCAAGAAGCTGTCCCCTCTTTGTTGTCAGTTACTAGCTCTGATCTTACCCAGATGACCTTAACATGCACTAACGTATCAAAAATAATACAGATCTGACCTGGCAAGTTTGATCCTGTGACAGCCAAAGGTGGATTCTCCCTCCACACCTCCTGCCGCTAACAACCTCTGAGATATAAAGAGCATTTTCAATGGCTCAAAGAAGCCTTTTCAATACAGAAAAAAGAAAAAGGATTTTGCAAGTTCTACGTAGAAATCTTGCAGTGTGCTGAAATTTCTTCTCTTTATATGTACTTTTTCACTACAGGGCCTTTAGCTATGTATCAGATGCTGTACAGACAGGGTAAGTGTTACCCTTTCCAGTCAGATGTCATGCCATCTCTCAAGCTTTACGTACAGTCTCCAGACCTCACCTCTTTTAAGACCTTAAACCTGCTGCGTCGTGGAAGTGAAATCAAGCCCATCTCCAAAAGCACAGGGCAGCCCCTTGTACAAGATGAGGCAGAAAATGTACTAGCAGCAACCACTTTAGAGACTCATGGCACAGACCTTCTCAGATAGAGAAGAAAGAAATATATTCTGCTGGACTAATTAGGAGATTGAATGAAGGTACTGCTGTCACGTTTTCCTGCTTGTTTAAAAAAGTGGAAGCTGGATAGAGAATTTAATGTCGGGTTTCACTACACGAGATAAAAAGAGACGGGGACATAATAAATATAACACCTTCTGCCTGGGTTGCCTGGGATACAGCATCTAGGAAAGATAGACAGAGTGGGTGAAGTACGAACCAGTCCCAATTCTCACAGCAATCATTGCCACCAGAATGCATTCATGTTGTGCCATTTTCCATCTTGTTATAATCTTCGTCACAAGAATGAGGTTATTGGACGAGAAAGGCTTTTCCATATTGGCTTTAGCAGCATTGCTGCCACTTCCCTGATCTTTTCAATATTCTGTAATTGATCGGTTTGCCATCCCAATTTCCCCTTGTTTACAGCCTCTGTAACTTGTAGATGGCCAGGCAATTCAAGTAGATAAAGGACCACTGAAAAATCCCTGCTTTGTAGCACTCTGCTCCACCAGAGTAATCAAAGATCAGGGGTCACATATTTCGGCTGATGTAAATAGATGTAGCTCCAATTATGCCCGTTGGGTTTTTTCCCTGCTACAGGCCTTGAACAAGCAAAGTCCATGCCGCAGTGTGTTGAACAGGCCACCACTCTACAGAAATGCCAAAACAAACCGAAAGTTTCCAAAAAAGATGCTGCATTACAGTGTCTCGTTCTTTCTATGGTGCTTCTGGGGAAGTAAAAAATTCTAAATAAATTCTGCCTAAAAGAATCACAAATAATAAAGAGGAAAGTCTGTAAGATTTTAATCCTTTAAAATAGTTCTTAAATTCAGCTTTGTCTGTACTAAAGGCAGGGCTCTGAATCTCTTCTTGGCAGTGCTGAGATCAGCCCTTTGCAAAGGCACAAAATTCCTAAGTAACTTGTTAAAGCCTGCCACAAAATTCCTAAGTAACTTGTTAAAGCCTGCCACAACTTAATGCTGCCTTTCCATCAACTTCACCGGGCCTTAAAGTACTCCTTTAGTCTACAGCGTGATTTTTCTTCCATAAAAGAGGAATGATGGTATTTTTCCATCTCATTTACTGAAATGAAGAATGTTTAGGACAGGGGTTCCAAACTCTGGCATGCCTAACACTCACAACAGGCAAGTCATTTCAAAAGGTACTTGCCTCAGCACAGCCTACAACCTCTACTCACTACCAGTGGCAGAAGTTGTTAAAATAGGTTGGCTGGCCAGAAGTATGGGTGAGAATCCCCTGCTGGGGCAAAAAGCATCTCTTTCCATGTTCTGTAGCATCTAATGCATGGAAAACCTGGTCTCTATCCCATCAGGGAAATAGCAACCCTTTTTCCCTGCTGAAACATGAGCTTCTCTTTGCAAGAACCAATATTGACAGAGCCCCTCTGGCAGAACATGAACTGCATTGCCCCTCACACTCTTTTGGACACGCGATATATGGAGCACTACAATGATAACAGCATCCCGTGGAGGCAGCTCTGCCCAAACACATCCAGACAGTGAGGGCTACCGGATGGCGCATCATCCACCAAAACTGGCATCACAAGCCCTGTGCACCTCTTCAGCGGTGATAATGTTATCCTCATTCAGAGAGCAGGGGTCCAGAGGCTACCCTCAAGCTCCAATCTGCCAGCTGATGTTGCAATCAGGCAGCACACAAAGGCTGTATGTAAATTTTTAACAAAATAATCAATTGGTGAGAACAAAGCACTCCTCCAAGTGAGATACTTACTGCATTGATTGCGTTGGGTATGGACACAGCACAGTGAAGGTCAGCACAGAGCTGTTCTACAGATGCTGCTTATTTTTTCACTCTGTGTTTTCTGTTTGCAGTCCTACAACAGAGTATTAAAAGGATTACACTGTGTATACATGCAACATACTTTCTACCACATAGGATAAAGCATAAATGCTCAAAAATTACAATATCTTTGAACTTTCCAGATCAATCTGATTGAACTACATACATCATTTTAAGTTTACAATACACTTCTTGACATCAAAGGAAGAGAAATAAAAAGGATAGTGTGTATTTTTAATCAGACTGATTAGAAGCACTGCTGTGACATCTCTTCTATGGAGTTTCAATAATTCAGTGGTTTTCTTTTAAATTGCAGTATTTTGTATATTTTAATCTCTTGTTTTATTTGGCTGGCTTTGAATTTGTTTCCAGGGATCTCTTGTGTTAGAATCCTGGTATTAATTTTTTTGTTGGTTTGGCATTTTAGTTATTTAACATTCATAAGAAACGTGAACTGGGAAGAATTTGGTTTTATATTAATAAAATAAATTGATTGAAGACAATTCAACAAACAATCACCAAAAATCCCTCATTGTACTGATCTGATTTATTATGGATCTATTTCTCTCCACCTGGAGTTAACTTTGAGATCATTGTCTTTATTCCTAAACAGCTCGTATCCATTGAATAGAGAAATATAGTTCAGGATCAGCACATAGGCTTGCCAGAAAAAAGCTGCTTCATTTTCTCCATCTACATTGGCATAGCGACTGGGGAGCTCTTGGTTTTGAAGCATATGTTTATCTCTTGTAGATCAGTTTAGCTGCCTTGATATCAGCTGGGTTATGCTGATTTTCATCCGTTAAGGATCAGTCCCCTGTTTTCCTTTACATTCCTAACAATTTCAGTAATACTAAAGTAGCACAGCTTCTTTTCTAACCCTGTGCAGCAAGCAGAGGTCACTAGGTAAGCTTTTTCTTCTTTGCTCTCTGAATTTTAATTGTGGTTATTTCATAGCCTGGCTCTAATTTCCAACACTAATTTATAATGAAATCTCTGTATTTTGCTTAGCTCCTGGCTTTATGTTTCTTGCTTGCTGGGTTTCTCTGGATATTGTTAGCTGACTCCCTGCTGAGAAACTCCACATAATTGCAAAAACATTTTGCAGTGCCTTTCCCAAAGGTTTTCCAGGTAGAGCTAGCTAGTCAGATTTCTGCCCCACAACTCAGCACTGTTTGCTCTTTTTGCATCATCTCCGTTTAACACAGAGAATAAACCAAAGGCACAGACCTTCAAGAGCACATAAAGCTTGCAATAATCTAGGACCTGATTATGAAAAGGCTGTCACCAGAGCAACTGTGCTGGAAAAGTCACTAAAGGCAATGAGATATATGATGGTGGCATCTAGAAGCACCATAAGCCATTAAATAAAGTTAACAGTCAAGCAAGTTGACAGAATGAGGCACCCAGACATTTCCTCACAATTCCCCCACCAACAGTTCCCAGTGTTTTGGTTCATTTGCTAGCTCGGAGGCTGGAGTCAGAAACCTTACCATGCTCAGTTCACTGTGGGTGCTAGGAGCAGCCAAAATGCAGGCAGTGAGGCCCTTTCTGCAACTGGGAACTATTTGTGCAAGAATGAATGTCACAAGCTGGCTCTAAATCAAGGGCATTTTAAATGTCAGCCCTGCAAACTCCACTTAATACAGCAAGTGCAAGCCCAGCCATCACTGAAAGATTTTACAACAGAAGCCAGATGGGAACGGCAGCAGCGATGCCTAACCAAGGATGAGATATCCCCTGCTCTTCACCAGCCTCTGCAGCGTGGCCGGGCTGCAAGACAACTGGGAATGCACTCAGCAGAGCAGACAGACATCTCATATGTCACTTGTTCTGTCTCTATCACTCCTTCCCAGTTTTAAGTTGAATGGATCATTGGTAGAGCCCCAGCCTACCAATCCTTACTTCTCTTAGCTGATGGAAATATTCCCGCGAGTAAGGTCTAAGCAGGCCTGGTCCGGTTTGCAGGATCCTGCCTTATGCTCTAGCCTGGCACCACCATTGTGCTGTGTTTGATGTTAATATTCCTGTCAGCAGCACATACCTTTGACACTCAAACCACATTACTCAATTCCACCTACTGTTGCCAATAACAAGCACTGAAGTATCAGTTCCCCGTGGTTTGATATGTGAAGCTGAAGAATAGTTAGATTATCACCAGTTATGCAGACAGCACATTTGACAGCCTTGCAATGATGTTTTCAGCTGTCAGTTATTGCAGCTACAGTGTGGAAACCACAAAAGGGGCATACACTAAATATGCACGACAAAGACATCTACTTTGGAAAAGGCAGGTGTCCTGGTTCCGGCAGGGATGGGGTTAATCTCCCCAGGAGCCGGCAGGGGGCAGGCATTCCATACCACGTGACCTATGCCCGAGCTATAAGAGGAGCTAGCCGGGGCGAGGAGATGAGTCGCCACTCGGGGGTGGGCTGCGGTGGTGTGGGTCCGGTCGGTGCGCTTCGCGGCGGTACTGTAATCGCGTTTTCGTCTTTCCTGTTGCTGTTCTGTTAAATTGCACTCTTTTAACCCACGAGTTTGGCCCTGTCATTTTCTTTTTCCACGACTGTGGGAGTTGTGCGAGTGGCTGCGTGGTTCTTTGTTGCTGGATGAGGCCAAACCACGACAGCAGGCTTGTGGGTAAATACATTATATGACATAAGTGTGCTAACTCAGAATCATCTTCTTTATCTCTTTGCAGAGAGGCAGATTTCCACATGCAAATTAATTATAGTAAGCTTGACTCACATCAACACTAAAAGAGAGGGTGGGCATGAACATTTTCAGCCGTAATTCTGTGCTGCAGCAAACTCTCACACGACAAATGTCTATAGTACTACAGCTAGCCGCTGTAGACAACAGTTGTAACTGAACTGCAATATTTGGTCAGATTAAAAGAAAAAATTCTTTTCTTATTTAAAAGACTTGCCGGTATACATTGAAATCAAAGTTATAGAAGTCAGTATTTCAACTTATATGGACGTGGTTTACAGAAGGCATATGACCAACTTTTCTCTGGAAATCAGTCTCATTTGCAGTTTCTTAAACCAGGCAACCCACATCACTAATATCTTCAAAACTATGGCTTAAATCAATTATTGCTGGGGGAGAAACTGAAGTTGTACATAGTTTTACTCTTGATTATTTTAACGAAAGGGCAATACATTAAAAGACACATAGTGTCCTGATTAATGAAAACTTTGAAAACAGTATCATAGTTTCTTTGAGTCCTTCCTTTAGATGAAGCAATCAACAATTTGTTTGGAGATACTATAAAATAAATAACCTAGAACACTCTTGCTAGTGACTGTTTTAGCATAACACATGCTGGTAGGATTTTGACTGAGCTGTCAAACGTATCTGACTAATATTTTCATGTATTTTTTTCAATTGTTCCAATAAAACTTGGAATAAACATGCAAATTCAAAGCAGCCAACAACAGTAGCTCAGGGGAGAGTTACAGGAATAGGGCAAGCTTCCTCTTTGTGCTCAGCTCCCACTAAATTCTTTTGCAACCATTTGAAAAGCTGGCGTATATTTTTGTTACATACCTACCAGGTTGCATACAGGATGTTGTATTCCAACATAGCCAATGTTGGCATCTCTGATTTCACTAAAGAAAAGGGGATGTATATTTATTTGCCTTCAGTCCTGAAGAAGCTTGGACCAGTTCAGCACTGACTATAGAAATGTCAGAGAGCTGCCAGGATCTGGTAACTATTTTTGCTTCCTCTGCTCTTAATCCTGTAACACAGAGGAGATATTATGAGTTAAGGGTCATCAAATATTGGCACAAGGGCCCAGAGAGGCTGTGGGATCTTTATTCTTGGAAAAACTCAAAACTCAACCAGACAAGATCCAAGCAACCTACTTATAGGACCTACTTTGAGCAAGGTTTGGGCCAGACAACTCCAGAGATTACTTCCAATCTATATTATGCCCAAATTGTAGGAAGGCTTTGAACTCAAGAGGGCTGTCTCTACTGCCACTTCCTTAAATGCTGGAGAATCCACAGTATCACAAATCACCCCCACCGTCAACAGTCCAAGACAGGTAAATAAACAGACTGTGCATTACTCTTCCTGACACAGGCTTTCCCCTGTGAGGAAGTGCTCCGATTTGCTTCAGGTACTCAGGAACAGGTTTTAGAGAAAAGGCCCAGAACCAGCATTATCCTTCTTGTGCTATTTGCTCATCACAGGGTGGATTCTAGACCAGAACACTCAAGAAATGTGGAGGTGAGTTTCCCATTCCTAGTTTCATCCAAAACTAATAGAGAAAGCACGAGTATCTTTTATTTGGGAATGGCTGCATGCTAAACAGAACTGAAACATTTCTTAGCAGCTGCAATGAAGGTTTTTGCAGCAAAAGCAAACAGCTGGTTTAGGCAACATTTCAGTTGTCCTTTCAAGATTTTTTTTTTTTATGTGGTAATCAGAAGAAAGCCTACTAGATATATCTAGTGAGAAAAAAGGGAACTTGCAGCACAGTGGCAGAGTAACATAAACCAAGACTGAGTTTTCTCTGTGTTGTACTAATGGCTCTGCCACCCACAGCATCTGACCAGTGGGCTTTGGGCTTGTGGTGCTACTCATGTGTCATGCACAGTTGGAGATTCACAGCTGGGGACTCAGCTTAAAAAAAAAATATATATTAAAAAATGGCCAGTAGCATTGAGAGAATTCCTGTTGATATCAAAAGCATCACATTGAGAGCGAACATGCCAATAGCATAGGCAGACAGGTGTGCAGCTATGCATGCCCACAAAGAATAAAATAGTGCAGCCCTCCATTGAGCAACTTGTATTCAAGATTTATTGATTCTGTCTTCCACCAAATGAGAAATAAGTGAAGCAAATCACAGCAGAAGCTAAACGGAGCAGAACAACATGAAACCTGTGCGGGATGAACAGCTCCGTGCCCATTGCCTGAGGCAACCTGCTGCTGAAGGAAAACGCGCCAATGCTAATCAGATGATCTGTTTCCCTTCCCATTAGGCATTCTGCTAACTCTACAGATAAGCATTCCCTCTCCTATAGTTCCTCTAGGAATGCTAGCTCAACTCGGGAGGTAGCCCTGGTTCCCTTCTGAGCCACATTTCAATATTCTTGCTATTCCTCAGTCTCAAGTGCAGTACTGGAGATGCTGAACCCCCCGCCATGGTACTGAGCACTAGCTAGCCTGCAGCACTGCACTGCCAGCCTTCCAAACCTTGCCAAATATCTTGCCCTTTTAAGAAAAAATACGTGATCCAGCAGAGCATGGGCTGTTGAAAGACTGTGCTGATCCCCAACTGGGTAGAGGACTAAGTTACAGCAGGGATGGCAGAGTATGCACTGATCGGAAAACAGCTACAATTACTTCTTGGAGGGGCTGGGAACCTTCCCTGCACTGCGAGCCCAGAAAGCCTGCAAACAGCTTCTAGAAAGCCTGCAAACAGCTTTTGCTGGTCATACACTAGCACACACTTCTGTTTTATCCAGCACTAATGCATTAAACAAAAGCAAAACCAACCAAACAACAAAACACAACAGGCTGTGGAAGAAGTAAAATTGTAGGCTGTATCAGCCTCAAGGCTGTGAGTTTCCCACCTCATCTTATTCAAAGGTAAATACAACACAGTTTTCTGGCAAAGAAAAGAGAGAAATACTGCTTTGGGACACTGTATGGGACTAGAGGACAGGAAGATACACAAAGGATTTTACCTACATTCAGTCTTGCCTGGGCTGGCTTACAGGGCATGTTTCACAGCACTTGGAAGTCAGTGGTTTCCATTAGGCTTTGAATGTATCCCAGTGGATGATTTGTAAAATAATAGTCAAGCGAGAGGAGTGATGTACAGGGAAAAAAATCCTTCTGCATACTACGTCAGATTGATTCATTCTGGTATGTGCTTGATCATCTGCTAACAAAAAATATATGTGTGTGTGTGTAAATATATATTCTCCATTGAAGAAGATATATACCAGAATGAGTAACGTTATTCAACCGCTGAATCAGACATGGCACTCACCAAGTTAGATATATCACATACAAGCCCAGACACATTGCTTGCTAAATGAGACAGATTAGCTATTATGCTAAACATATCAGGCCTTAAACTGGCTATATTCTCAACTGGGTCAGATACGCTCAAAGTTACCACCTACTGACTCACATAGATCATCTAGTAAACCGCATCTACACAGACTGTGTTTCCTATCACAATCCATAAGGTAAGCTTGATATAATGTGCCTACCTGGAGTCAAACTCATTGCTGTGCAACAGCCATTAATGGAAAATATATCGCCTTTGAAAGTTCAGCTTTCCAGGGACACACTAAGCATGTGGCCAGGTGAAGTCACTGTCAGAAAATGTTAGTCTGCAGTACCTGCACAGGAAGTAATTTTTTTCCACGGCTGATTATTACACTCCAAACACAGGAGACACCAGCCAAACTGTTCAAGTAACTGGAACCATGGATTCAACACCGACAGAAGTGCCCCTCTGCAGAGTAAGAGACCCACCATCAATATTCTATATCAGTTTTTGAAGACATTTCTGGAAAATTTAGCAAGCAAGCAAACAAAAAATCCCCCCAGACTTAGCAGAGCTCAAATACCAGGTCATTGCTGATGCCTATACTACAGGATAAGGCAGTTATTTATCCAGGTATTTAAAGATGTTGTTTTCTTAAAGCCCATCATTAGACTTCAGTTGGCCCTCTGTTTCTTTAAGGAACGCAAAATTACCCACTGCCCACTGTATGAGATGACTTGGGGTTGACTTATTGCCGGTAGTAGCTTTTTATGAATGAGATAAGGGGAATTATAGGCTAGTTAGTCCACATTTTCTTTTACACCCATTTCCTACACTACCAATGCAAATACACTTTGGGAAGCAGGCAGAATGGAGAGACTGAGGATGAATAGGCTGCCTCAGCACTCATGTTTCTCAGTGCTGCAAGATGACAGGAGTCCACCTCTTTTTCATGCCCACTTAATATAGACCAGGTAATAAAACATGCTTTCTTCTGTTCCCAAGCCACTAGCTCAAATTAACAATTTCTGCTATGCAAACAGGAGACAAGGAAGCTTGCACTTCCTTACACATTGCTTTTATCCAGTTCAAACTGCCCAAGAGTCTGAGCTCTTCATGGCAGTGCCACATACATGCACATGCCTTCCAAGTGATGTCCACCTGGTCCATGCCAGCTGCTTGGCACACTCACCATCTCGTGGCGCCGGGAACTGAACCTCCAGGACGGGGAACAGTGCTGGATTACAGATCAGACCCACATGAAAGATGACAGGACAAGAACAGATCAAACAGAGGGTTAAGCACAGGGCTACATACAGATATTGGTTGTCTTCTCTGAGTTGTCATTTTACAAATACAGCCGCAATGAAGAAAAGGCCTGCCCAGTGCCATAAAAAAGAAAAGAAGTGGCAAAACCTGAATACAGGAATATCTTCACCTTTGGACAGCCCTTCTCTCCACTGGATTGCCCCATTAAAATACTTCCCCATCACTGGCAGGTTTGATAGCAACTCACCCTTCTAAGCTTAAATATTTCCTAGCCCCTCACACCCCCTTTTGTTCTGGGGTCAGTTTGCTCCACCTGAAGGTTCAAGCATCCACCTAGAACTTCTTCTAAAATGTTAGCCCACCTGCCCTTCCCACACTACACCCAAACAGTCTCACGTGCTATGACTGCTGTTCTGTGAGGAGCAGTAGAGAGGCCTGTCATTTCTCATTCCCCCTGAGTAGGAAGAAACAAAATTGTGACACCTTGGAATTAATCCACAGTCCCCAGTACAATTAGGACATTGTTTCGTTTTTGCAGTATGGAGCTGAACAGTATCTGCTGAGCATTAATTTAATACTGATCATAATGGAAACCATCAAGGGTCTAATTTGAAAGAGATGCTTAAAGATCAACTATAAATCTATTCATTTTCAGGAAAACACTCAAGTATATACCTTGCAAGGAGATTACAGCCCTTGCTAAAACTTTCAGAGTCAGCACCAGGGATAGGGCTGTTCAAGATTAGGACTGTACCAAAGCTGAAGGACTGATTTCCCCATCAACACTGGTTTCTGGAGGCGACCTACTCCAATCATCCCACCTCATTACAGCAAAGCTATTGCATTTCACACACAACACCTGTGCTAGGTCCCACTGGCTGGATCATGTCAATTAGTGATGAACTAGGATGAATAACTCACATGCAAATAAAAAGGTGCAAAAGGGTCAGGTCTAGAAACTAGTTATGCCCAGTTGCTCCCACAGAAAAGCATGGGAGCAGAGAGAGGCTGAGCTCTTCAGTGTCTCTGTTTATACAGTTGCTTAATAGGAGCTGAGCTCCATGGAAAATCTAGTTCATGATCTATGGTTTAATTTTGTCAATTCATCTCCTTTCAGTAAGTAATATCTCTTTTGTTATTTTAATTTAATCTTTGGGGTTTACTCTTTTGCATAAATTTTTATATTCACTTCATAGAAACAAACTGGTACGTCAACTGTTAAGCACATGGGGTTCCACTAGAGAGGTTTATAGTTGAGGTTTCTCAAAAGCACAGAATCCTGAATAGAGGCGCAGTGAAAGCCACACAGCTAAATCAAGTGAGAGAATGTAAGAGATGATGATAGCTGGCATTTGTGATGAGGCCAAACATTACTAACACAAAGAGCAATTGGAACTTCTGAAAAAAAAAAAAACAATTGCACTTGGCTTTTTGTTTGTTTGTTTTTTCACTAATAGCAACACATTTAAAAACTTACCCAAAAAATCATGGTTTCTTTTTAGCACCTCTTCCTTCCCAGAATGGTGGTGCAGTGCGTAACACCCCCATGCTCCTCCAGCAGCCTAACTCCGAAATGGCAGAGTCTCTTCCCAGCAATGTGGCTGCACCATCTGGAATTATGGAGACTGACATCTATTAGCCAACCCCAAGAAGTACACCAAATAAAGTGGCCCAACAGACTATTATATGATCTTGCTTTCAGCAGCTTATAAATTTCCCAGTCTTCTATCATTTGAACTGAATAATGCTACATCAGGTATTTTCGTCAAAAATCACTACTGAAAAAGCCCATAGAAGGAGGGAAAACTGTGCTATTTTGCCCACACTGGAATTTTGAGAATGATACTCACTCTGGTCTCGATGTGGGGTTTTGTCTCTTTTTTTGGAACATCTGCTGTGTAATATGAAAAAGCTTCCTGAGATGGGGCCTTTAAATCCTTCCTGTGAGTTGTCTAGTGTGTGATAACAGGCACATTCATATACCAATCTTTGCTATAGATAACCAGGTAAAGGAGAGAGATTTTTATTAATACTGTAGTAACTAAGTCTCTACAATACCTGTCTTCCACGTCAACTCTGGGTGAAATTGGGCATTAGACTCAAAAGTTACTGGAGGGTGGTTGGAGGGGGTATAAAACACACGGGGAGACAGTGATTTCAGTAGCTTTACATTTTTAAGCAAACAAAAAAAATGGGCTTAGAAGGTCTCTGTTTTCTTTACTTAGTTGTAGCTCTTAATGTGGTGGAAGCTGAGACTTTGCACTTCGAATAGAAATGGTCTGGGTGCCAGAGATGCACTACGCACCTAGTAGAGAAATCCACCAGAATTTCAGCAAGGTGCTAAGAGTTAACAACTGAAATGAGATAGCAGAATTTATGGAGAAAACTGGGCAGAGACTAAGAAAGATGTTCTGATGAGATGAAATGGGAGAGCAGAGGGAGACAGGGCTGTCTGGGCAGAGGCCGTCAGCATCTAGAAATGAGGGATCTAACATGAAGTCAAAGTAGGACAAATTTTGAGACTGGAAAGAACTATTTTAAATGTCATGCCTGGTGTTGCAGTTCTTCATACCAGCTAAGAACTTGTCCCATGGCTTTTGTTTTAGGGCAGCACACATACAGTATTAATGGTATGGCTTAGCTTTGTGAACCTGATTCCTCTGTGGAGAATAAGATAGTATTGAAAGCTCTGTCTGCAGAGCTTCATGAAAACCCAGTCACAGGGAAGAGTTGACTCCTTCTGTCCAATTCCCATATGCTACACTGCAGCAGGTCCAATTTTTTAGTAGAGAATAAAACCCATCTATTTCACACTGAGATTTGTTGTGTCATACAGTAAAATTGCTAGCTGTGCAGAAAACACAACAGTAGGCTGTATTTCAGACTGAAGTCTACAGATATTTGTTTCAGAACACTAAGTCTTCTTTTACTGTAATGGGTTCCTTCTTGTTACAGTAGATTTGTTAGTGTGTCTCACTGTGTTCAGCACAATAAACAACATCTGCAGCTATTCACTTGGCAATCTGTGGAGACAAACGGTTTAGATAGGATTAAAAGTGGGCAATAATGGATTTTATGGTGAGCTGGTAATCGGAAAAATAGCTTTGGGAACAACCTCTACTCAAAGTTCAGCACAGTGGAGTATTTTAATCAGTGCTTTGAACACAAAGCATTGGCTTTTGCTTGCTTGAACTTTTAGGTGGCCACTAAAATATCCCCCAAAACAAGCTAGCCAAAGCTGAATTTATGAAGTGGTCAGGACTTGCAGAAACCATGTTCTCAGTCTAAAACCAGTTTGCATCTTATAAGGTTACCCAGCTCAGCCTGTGACATGTGAGCCTCCTTGGCATAGCCTCAGCCTTACCTGGCTGGTGCATCCCACACTGACAGATCTGGGTGGCAGCACAATGCTAGAGGCAGTTTGGCTGCTTTGTCAAGACCAGATGTGCAGAGTGCGGTCCATTTCTGAATCACCAATAAAAGCTAAATCCAGGGAACACCATTGCAGTGTCTCACTGGCCCACTCCTGGTCACAAGCCCTGTTCTCCTGCCTGCAGAATCACTCAGAACCATCTAAATTTTTCCATCTCTTTTTGTCAGAAGAGTTGGAGAAGGGATGTCCAGGCGTGGAGACACTGCAAGAAGGGATAGCCCAGGTGCCTTCACCTCTTTCAGCACCACTTTTTTTTCAGTACACTCACTTATCCTGGGTCAACTTTCGTGGCCCTAAGTGTAGAAATCTCCATAATCTTCCTACTGCAGAATTTGGCCATAATTTCTTACACTTTCTCAGGTGCATAAGACTTGCTTTGCTTTCCTTCTAGAAAGTGCAAGTGATGCTTATGTTTCCAAATCTTCCTAAAGAGTTGGTGCAAACCCCACTGCCAAGGGGAGGAATCTGCTTCAATCCCTAATACAAAATTGCTGGCATTCCCACATAGCCCAAGGAGAAGTCCTTATGAACGTTTTGCTCAGGTTTTTCATAGCCTCACCATTTATATTAGGAATGAACTGCAGGTCAAATAGCCTAGCAATTCACTTGCTAGCTTAGCAGCTTGAGGCTGTGCCTCAGGGCCTTTCACACAAGCAGCTATTAACTACAAAGAAATGTCACTTGTGTTGGTCATTATTGTTAATTATGGAAAGTTACTCTATTTGCACACCTCCATAACAAAAGCTTTTCCCATCGGATTCTTTCCCCCTTCACACAGGGTCAGGTTATTATAATATACCTAAAAGTACAAAGCATTGTACAGTAGGATTTTACAATGAGCCAGGCTGCTACACCTTATCCTCACTAGGTCCAGTAATGCAGACCAAGCAATGGCCTAAAGCCCTGCTCATTGCTGTCTTTTATTCCCTGTATTTGCAGGGTTAGCTGGGATTCAGGCTGCTCACAGTCTTGAGGTATATGGAGTCAGAACTGTTCACTCATGCCCATCTGGGGCAGATGAGATCCTAGGATCTAGGTAAAAAGACACAGGGTGGGTGGCATGTCTAGATTTAGGAAAGACTTTTCCTCAAAGGGACAGGACAACTTTGAAAAGAAAGGAAAAGTGATGGTAAAATCTACAATGTTCAGAGCAAGCCACCTACATCTGATGGACAAAGGTTTTCTATTGTGTATCACCTGTGAGCTGCTTGATGTGCCGTGCTGCCTTACAGCACAAGCAGACAAAGGCTGCAGCTAAAAAAGGGATGAAGAGCACTTTCCAGAACAAGTAAATGAAAGCTGGAAACAAATGCAGTGATGCACAGAGCCTTGTTGCATACAACCACAACCACCACAAATAAGGTGATAATCATTTATATTTTGCAGGTTTATATTAAACCAGTAAGGCCCAGAAGACCACCATCGGTCATTTCCTAAAGAAAATTTTGATTCACAGCTTTCAGCTCACCTGGCTGGCAGATCTTTAAGGTTCTTCTTACTACTGTGCCATGTCTCCACAATACTGCTGCAGGAGAGGAACCAGCTAAGCGGCTGCTACTCCGTGGCATCTGCTTCTATCATAAAGCAAACAGTAATCCTTCCACTTACAGCAGGAGTTGCTGCAATATACAACTATCCTTGCGGATAGTTATCCCTAATTGTCCCCAGAGGGTGCACACTCTAACTATTAGGTATCAGTCAGCAATTCAAATCTGGAGTCCTTATTCCATCAAAACGTGATTTGTCCTGCAATCTGTAGTTTCTTTAGAAAGAAATGTTCAGGAAACATCTCTCTCCATAAATCCAGTCTGAAAGGTCCCTGGGAGGTAATATGAATGCAGACTGTAGCAAATCATTTCTAATAATTCATGTCTAGTATGACATATGGTTATAACAGCCAAGAAGTTATCCTGAAAACTATCTGAAATGTGAGCTCAGCATGCCTTTCACTTCTTGCAAGTTTTATATGCTGTATTACTGTGGGGTTGGACTCAACAGGCTAAATAAAGCTTCCTCTTGCTCTTCCAAACTGAAATGTAAAATAACACAAGGGAAATAAGCATTTCTCTCCTACACAGCAGCACATGCAAAATCCTGTCACTGCAAAAAGAACAACAGTCAAACCTCTGGGTCATTCTTCTTTTTGTGAAAAGACTGATTAAAAGTATATGTTAATGTTCCCTACCAATTTTTCTTCTCTTAGCCTCTTCCTTATGGGGCTCTTATTACATTCCCCCTCTATGTAGTTTTAAAAGTTTTCCTTGTTTGACAATTTTGCTGAAGGCAATTATGTTATTTTCTTTCTCCCGAGCTCAATATACAACAGCAGAAGTGGCACACTGTACATATGGTTAAGATCTGTTTTAAAAACACTTAGAGATTGCTACCAAATCTTACTGTGTGGCTTGTCATTTGCATCTAGCGGAGTCAGTGAAGCTCTAAAACTCCGCTATGGGATAGTCCCTTATTTGAAACTCAAGACATGAAGGTTTTATTGCTCAACAGAAGATATTTTTCTGTATTAAATTGAAACAAGAATTACATATTTAGAAACTAGCCAGGAAGATAAGCTCCTTGAGATGCCAGCACAGCTCCATGTGCTGTATTAAGTGTTTAGGAGTCAAGCCTGTTCACTTTTCCCATGAGAAAATGGTTCTTATTTTCAGTTTGTAATGACACAAATGGCATGTTACTGGTCATAACAGGCTTCATCTCCAGGGCGCTCCCTCTGTGCATAACAGCTTGACGTTAACCTGTCATTGCCAGCCAGACTGCGGTTCAAGTCCTGCTGCAGGACTCAGTTCCTTTGGCTAAACACAAACCATTTTACCTGCTTTGGACTTATCAAAGCTGATGTACAAGCAATTACACAGGCAGAAGCGGTTTTGAAGTTTGATTTCTGAGTACTTTCATTCAGTACGACTCTCTCCCGCATGAATTCCCTGGTGTACAATTATACAGTTGAGCTCAAATTTCAGTCTTTCCCTTTAGTGGGGCGCTGATATAAGTCTGAGTCCTTTACTTGACTGCATATTTTCAGAAAGTTTGCAGAAACTCAGCACACTCAAGGTTCTTCTTCCCTAAAATTAGGTTGAAATCAGCTAATGAGTTAAGATACTACCAAGGTGGAAAACTGAAAGTCAAAAAAATCAAGCCAAAACAAAGGCCATGCAATGAGCGGGAAATCCAAGAAGCTGATTAATATCACAAAGTAAATAAAATGTATGAACACAATGGCCACAGGAAGGGCCTCAGTCCCCACTGGCAGCCCGTGTGCTTCCCCTGCCCAAGCCCAGGTACTGCCTCACTACCTGGGCCATGCCTATGTTCAAGTCTGCATGCTCCTACTATGAGTCCCATAGGTGCTGCTCACGGTACTCTGGGTAGGGTGAGAGTTATGGTATGGGGTGAATTCACAAGAAAGCAATGCTGTGCCTTCAAAATAAGTCACTCTCTCCCTTTGCTTCTGGAAGTCCTGTTACTTTCCCAAATAATACTTCAAGGAGGAATTCGCTTTCTCAGCAACAATCTTAAAATACCCGTTTTACTGGGGAAAAAACTGTACCTACAATACGAGCACACTCCATTTGCACCCTTTGGGGAAAACATGGTGCAGCCAGGCCCTTGCCATCAGCATGATCCATAACAGCCCCACAGGTGGGAGTGTGGCACAGGCATCCTGATGTCACTGGAGCCCAACAAAGACCCTGGGTAAATTCAAGTGAAACAAAGGAAATTTAAGAACCTTTGCACTGCCTAAATTCTGAGAGTTTGAAATGATAACTTTAAGGTCACATTAGCTTAGATTTTGTATTAATTTCTGGTTCTTTTAAATGCTTATTTTCTTTGCCAAGCAGACTTTCCCTATCAAAGGAATTTAAATAATATGTGAGCCATTTAGGTACACAATATATATTGCCACAGCACAAAGGACATTTGGATAGCTGAAATTGGATGAACTTTGTAAGAAAAAGCCAGCTTGGGGAAAGTTATTTCTAAGTATCACTGCCAAGTTTAAGTAATATAGTAATGGTATTGGGCTGAAAGCATAAAACACCATCTGGATAATTAAAATACACACAAAGGTGGTATGCAGACAAGTATCATCAGAATGTTAGCAAAATAAAAATGGTAAAAGAAATTACCCCTTCATGGACACATTCATGTCAGACACAGGTGTTACATGGAAGTAGGGAAGTCTGCTTCTCTAAGACTCAAAGCACACCTCTCCTCTGGCCAAGCCCATCCTGCAGGTCATACCATCACTTTAGCCACAATTCTGTAATGCATTTAACACTTACTTAACTTAAAGCATAGGCTTGGTTCTTGCAAATCCTTAAACTTGCCTATAATGCACCTAAGTGCTTTTCCTTGCTTCAGACAAGCTTGCTGCTGTCTCTCCCATCATTTGTAAGAAATTACACTGCATTTTCTTCATCTCTATCATAGAATCATTTACGTTGGAAAAGACCCTTAGGATCATGAGTTCCGACTGTTAATTTAGCACTTCCAAGTTCACCACTAAACTATGTCACTAAGCACCACTTCTACACGTCTTTTAAATACCTCCAGGGATGGTGACTCCACCACTTCCCTGGGCAGCCTGTTTCAATGCTTAACAACCCTTTTCGTGAAGAAATTTTTCCTAATATCTGTCCTAAACCTCCCCTGGCACAACTTGAGGCCATTTCCTCGTGTCCTATCACTTGTTACTTGGGAGAAGACGCTGACACCCACCTCACTACAACCTCCTTTCAGGTAGTTGAAGAGAGTGATAAGGTCTCCCCTCAGCCTCCTTTTCTCCAGATTAAACAACCCCAGTTCCTTCAGCTGGTCCTTATAAGACTTGTGCTCCAGACCCTTCACCAGCTTTGTTGCCCTTCCCTGGACACACTCCAGCACCTCAAGGTCTTCCTTCTAGTGAAGGGCCCAAAACTGAACACAGTATTCGATGGGGCCTTACCAGTGCTGAGTACAGGTGGACAATCACTCCCTTAGTCCTGCTTACCACACTATTCCTGATACAGGCCAGGATGCTTTCAGCCTTCTTGGCCACCTGGGCACATTGCTGGCTCATATGCAGCCGGCTGTGGCTCCTTCTCCACCAGGCAGCTTTCCAGCCACTCTTCCCCAAGCCTGTAGCGCTGCATGGGGTTGCTGTGACCCAAGTTCAGGACCCGGCACTTGGCCTTGTTGAACCTCACACCATTGGCTTTGGCCCATCAATCCAGCCTGTCCAGATCCCTCTGTAGAGCCATCCTACCCTCCAGCAGATCAACACTCCCGCCCAACTTGGTGTCATCTTACTGAGAGTGCACTCAATCCCCTAATCCCCATCATTGATAAAGATATTAAACATATTATACCACTATATACATAGTCTCACATATAGTGAAATTTGGCCTTGAAAAACAGACGGTGTGACATTGCCCTAACATTATAAAATCAGGAAATGAATTATTACTGTTCATAAAAACTTTGACAAATTCTTTATAACTCAGTTCTCCATCCCAAGCTTATCAGAAGGTGGCAGTATTTCAAAACATTACTTTTTGGATTTACCAGAGGGGCATTTATTTGTTAATTGACTACTTGCTAGTAATGTATTTTATTATTCCCAACACTTAAAGGTCAAGAGCTCCTACTACTAGCAGCTGAGGTGCAGTAGAAGCAGTAACTTGCATTACGCTGCAGTTTTGAAGAGAGTCTGGTGAATTCATTAGTATGGGGACATATGGAGTGCTGCATTTGCTTCATTACTGCTTTTATTTGCTGTCACGTATTTGTTAGGTTCTTTTATAGAAGAGTCCACTTCTATAAACCATTGAAGAATTTCCAAGTTGTCCAAAGCTTGCTCTTGTGTCTCAAAGCAGTCCCTAAATTCAACAATGTTACCAGGAAATATTTTGCCTGATTTGTACCCTGTACCTTCTACAGATTTATATAAACTATCCCCTTAAACATTTCAAACTGCCATCCTTTTTTTTATCATTACACACACTGTGCACTGCTCTTCCTGAAACCAAAAATATCTTACTCTTGTGTTTGAGCTACAACTGCTTTGCCTTCTACCCATGTACAAGAGAAAGCATATTTTAACAGCCACAATGTTTTAGCACCTATTGCTTTACATACACAAGAACATTCACACTCTGTGGAAAGACATTCACTGAACAGCTTCATAGCAAATCTACCTGTGGCTTGAAGCTCTGTATAATAGCTCTGGATCAGCTAGGAGCTAGTGTATTCAGAAAAAACGCGGCAAACAAGGCACGAGTCCACAGTCTAGCATTCCCACGTGCATGACCCCACAGTGAAGGTGTCTGATCGAATTAAAAAGAAGATGAGAGAATGGAAAGTCTGCCTTCATCTGGCTAGTAAATCAGCAAATAGAAAGGATGACGGAAGAATGCCTCTGAAATTATTCTTCCATTATACACTTCTGTTTGCTTTTAACATGACTTTCTCCAATAACTCTATATAAATACTGCTCCAGAGTGCAAAGGAGAGAGGGCAGAAGTTGAGACTAAAACACAGTTGCTTGGACGAATACACCTCCATTTCTTTCTGCATAGCTACAGGAATGATACAGAAAAGAGGAACATTTTTTTGGTGGTTTGTTGAGCCCACTCACTGTGTCAAATCACCTCTGCCAATATATTTAAGGAAATTATTAAATATCGTAAAAATCACTCATGAGACCAAAACACAGTGAAAAGATCTAAGCCAATGAGACGATACTTTAGCAAGCTGAAATAAGCACTAGGAATACTGCAGTATTCCTAAATCAGCCTTAGATTGACAAACGATCCCCAGTATTTATGAAGGAGTTTATTTGAATTTGCAAAAGCTGTTTAAAATCATGGAGTATATTCCTGTAAGTGTCTTTGACATAATTTTAGAAAATGCAGCAAGACCTATACACATGATAAAGCACCTATAGGTACTTGTCAGGGAAGAAGTGGGGTTGGGTGTTCAACTTCTGCTGTATTTCTGCAGAAAAGGATGTCCAGCTGGCAAGCCTATATTTACCAAAAAATCTCTTTGGAACCACGCAGTGTAACCTACAAAAAGCTTGAATTTCACTATCCCATCCCACTGCTTCTCTCTCTTCCTTACCATTGACCATTTTTCAATTCCTCTAACAGGACAAGAAACTCTACAATAAATCTTGTTTCTCAGTTTGAGGTTTTTATCACTTAATGGGAGCAGAAAACAAATTTCCAAGTATTACCAAGCACAATACATTCATTAACTGCAGGGTAACTTCACTTTTAAAGGAGAGTAAACTAACACACAAAGCAAGCTTGTAGCATGGACATGGAGCTGGCAAAATGTAATGTCAGAGAAGCTTGATTACCTCTAGATTTATGTTCATAAAACCAAAAAGCTTTTTGGTCTTTCATAAGAAATAACCTGTTTGGGCATTCAGTTTCCCAGAAAATGTTTTTAAATCTTCAAGTATTAAGATAAGAACAGTATCCCTATAATTGGTAATTGGTAGATACTATAAATTTGCATCTTAGATCACTGAACAGCAACGTCCGAGGTGAGGTTTCATCCTGAGAGGTGCAGAACTGTTAAGTGGAAGGCAGCCCAAATTAGCTTCACTGCAGGGTGTGCTCAGGGAAGGTGCTCAGCTGCCTCCTCATGAGGACTATCTATTCCTGGTCCCTCCTGCACACTGCCCTAAACCTAACATATAAAAGGGAATAGAGACTATAAAAATGAAGAATTCAATTAGAAGGCTCTTTCCTGCCGTGGTCTGGGTTTAGGATAAACATTTCTTATACAGTGACAACATTATAAACACGTGTATATTTGCAGCATCACCAACCTGTGACACTTCTGTGCAGGGAATTGCAGCACTCTGGCAGGTGGCAAGCAGAGAGGAAGGAACAGCTTGAAATATTTTAATTCAGTTAAGTCAACACATTTAATCCTCCTGAGATTTTAACTCCTGGAAGGTTTTATGACTTTTTTTGCAATGCAATCCAGTTCATCTTTAACTACTGCCCTTTTGCTGAGATCTCTTCAAATAGCAAAACAGCATTCGGTTCCACAGCCAGAAATAAAAACCCCAGTGTATCAAGGCAAACAGTGGGTGGAATTGCTATGAATATGGATTCTCAGTTTCCCTTGAATAATACTGATCAAACTGACTAGTCAATATTCTGTGCTTACCTGGGAAAATTATTTCAGGTACTGGATGTTGAATATAGGTTAAAATCTTCTCACATTAAATCAATGCAAACCAGAGACATTTACTGGATCTACTTGATATCTATAGCAAGGTAACTAAGAGGAGGTTTCATCCACCTTTACTTTGATAAGGGAAAATTAGGCAGGGAGGCATGGCGTTAAAACACTCAATGATTTACATCCCCAAATACCAAGAGAAGAAAAGGAATTTCTGTTTCTTTTTCTTCAAAGCAATTATGACTGCCAGCTGCCTAGGAAAAAAAAATAAAAACAAAACAAACAAAAAAACCCCAAAACAACAACAACAACAAAAAACACCATGAAAACCCATTATCTCCTGCTAACGTTTTGGTATAGTCACTGCCTGACAATCATTTTTGTCACAAAGCCACATTCTGTAAACACTTGACAGTGGTCTCTGCTGCCGTGGTTTGCTCCCATGGTGAAGCATGAAGTGAAACAGCGATGCAGGAATATTACCACAGTCGCTCACTCTCCTCTTACAATAGTTAGGCTTCGTTGGAAAGACCTCCGTGTTGGCAGGCTGCTTTTCATTACAACAAGGCGGCCAATTTTGGGTATCACATGCAGCTGAAAAATTGCGAGTAAACTACCATTACTTGCAGCAGGAACTCAAAGGGCTTTGACTTGCAGAAGGGAAGATCACAGGCCAACAAGAAATTCTTTTCTATTCAGGTTGACTGGAGAGAAAATGAGGGTTCGTGCCCTCAAATTGCAGCGATCTTTTGTTCTGTTATCTCCTCACAAAATAGTGGGAGAGCCAAATACATTTCATTTGTAGTCAGAGACGAGAGTTACCCCCGTGCTCAGTTATACTGGACAAAGCTCTATTGAATTGGCCGGGACAAAAGCATGCGGTTTGTGTTAAGCATTAATTCTTCCTACAATGCCATCTGGTTTCTGAGGCACAAGTTTTACAAGTACTTAAGCATTGCTTTGCTTAGTGCTGCAGTGTTTAACTGATTGAGGAGCTTGACTCTTACTTTTACAAGGAAGGTAGGCACAGAGACGTCAAAGTTCTGTTTGTTTCTGCCATTGCTTTCTGTACAGTTAAGGGCAGACAGCAGTTCATCACCTCTCCCCGTGTGCAAAGTCAGCCAGGCCTGGACCAGTAGGAATCCCCAAGGCTCTAGAGATATGTCTTTAGGAACCCAAAGTCTTTAAAACCTGGTTCCAAATAACTAAGGAAAATAAGGAAATATTTCCAAATAAGGAAAACAAATCTCATTAAGGGTGACATGACACTAAAAGCCAGCTGTGTTCTTTCAAAAATCCTACAGGCCTCTTAGTTTCACAAACAATCTAGTTCATGCCCAGGAAGGAGTTAAAGTCCTCTCTGTACAGTAGTTAATGCTATAGTGAGTTTTCCTTATATTGGTTTCCAATACACTTAGTTACCAGAGAGGAATAGCATTCATGCACTGGCATGAAGCAGATTGGAAGAACACAGCTTTCCAATGGCTTTGCCAGGCAAGGTGCTGCTGCACACAGCTTGACTAGGCTGATACTAAATGCTTTGATTTTCCCCGTAAATAACAGGGCTTGAGAAAAGACCAAGGTGAAGTCTCTCATTATACAGACAAAAGGAGGTAGGGAGCATGAGGCATCTTACTGGGTGGCTCTCCTTTTTGCCCCCTTTTCTGTTTTCCTGGATTTGAATTTTAAAATGGGTTATATTTTTCCTGCAGCAATTTCTTTTAATAACTGCAATTATTCTCTCCCATTGTTCTGACTCTTACAAGCAAATTAGGGAAATTCAAAGGCAATTTTCTTGATTGTTTGTTGTCAGGGACTTATGAATGGCTGTTCTATTTTACTGGGACATTTCATTAAATAAATAACGAGTATGGCACAAGAGCCGTAAACAGTCAGACAAAGATCAGTTCATTTAGGGACAGATTCTGCCTAGTGATTAGGTGGGCATGCAGGAGACCCATCAGGACTCCCTCCAGCTAGACATAACTACAGTTTCTCTGTTTAAGAAAGAGCAATATTGCTCTCCCTACGTGCAAGTGTGCCTCTTTAAAGATCTCATTTAGCAGGTTTTTCACACTTTACACAGACATATGTGCAAAGAGGGGGTAGCACTGAGGGGCTTTCACACACACCCCTCTCTCAGTGCTTGCATAGCAGGCAGATAGAAGTTGCAGGCCACAGCAAAGGGCATTCTGAATAAATAGCATCAGGACCTTGTGACATACCGTGTGGGAAATAATGTTCACGATGTGAACTAAGAACAACAGCAAGCATACATTTCTGGAAAAAATACGAAGTCAAAGCCTCTAAAAGGACTCAAGTATCCATTTATCCTGCTCAAAATATCATGCAAATGTGTCACTAAGCGGCATCCATCAATGACAGAGGATCAAGAGCACATGCCAAATCATTTCAGGTTCAATCTGGCTGGAGGAAACTGAATGTACAAGGCAAACTTAAGCTAATGACTTCCAAATGCTCCCATATCTCTGAGGTTTTTAACTTATAATAGGACTGACTCTCACTTCCATCAGCACGCAGATACTCCTCTGCTAGACCACTGTAAAGACAAGCTAGGTATAGAAGACGAGAAGCCTAATGTTTTTAGCCTGGTTTAGCTTTTTAAGTCTCTGATCAACTGCAATAAAATCCAGTGAAGTGGGAGAAGTCTCAGTCTAACTTACACAAAATTAAATTGGACTCAATACAGCCAGCATTGTGCTGGTATCTTAATGGACTGCAGAGGCTCAACAGCATCAGGTATCTTTATAAATGTTCCCAGTTGGCGCTCATAATTAGCCACGAGCCAGGCATCTGCACGATACTCAACTTCAATTGCAGTACTTGCAAAACTTCTTTACTACGTACTTTATTAATGTTGATGAGGAAAGACAGAGAAATGAGAAGTTTGAGGGAAATACCTGTAACCTGACCAACAATTCACATGTGGAATCTTCCCTGCTTATTTAATATAACTTGTGCATCAGAGATTTTGTGCAACCCACCTTTGCTACAGAGAGAAATCAAACCATTCTCCTCCTCCTGGATGATTCAGCAGGGAGAAAGCCATAGACATTGCTAAAATATCTATCAAACCCTGTATTAATAAGGTACTCTGAAGAGGGCCTACTTCATAGACACCGTTTAGCAACGCATATCATTTAGAGCTTCTTCTCAGAGATGTATGCTTACGAGAATTTCTAAAAGTCCAGAGGCAAAAAACTAGCTCTGGCAGGAGGGTATTAGCCCACTCTCCTCCATCTGTTTATCCCAAGGCAACTTGAGCCTGGTAATCTACACTCAGGGCTAAAGACAATGGGAATGTGAATTGTTAAGGGCTTCTCACAGAAAGACAATGGACCCCGACCTATATAGCCATTTTTTATAACCTTTACTCCAGTTTTCAGAATCCTCTTTATCTGGTGCCTTTGCAACCAGCTTGGTCTCATAAACTTGCTCAGCCTAGTGTTCTCCTGAGCTCTCCAGGCCTAAGGACAGACACCTAAGAAGAATATGCTTTTTACCCTTTGGGAATAAAGGCAGTAGTTCTGTTCAGAAAATACCTATATATGTGCTCACTCAAAATAATATATAGGCAATTGATATTCCCTACAAAAACAAAGAACATTTTTACTAAAAGAAATATTGAACATATCAATCTGGAAACTGATCTTGGGACATGAATTTTAGCTGTAAGAGTCTGTATCGCTCCAGAACAACAACTTTCAGCAGTTTCTCAGCATGGAAAAACACCTTGTAGGTCCCTTTTTTCCCCATCCCCTTTGGGCTTAAGTGTGTGCTCCAGGCAGAAGGCATGCCCTGCTGCCCTGTGTTCTCCTTGCTTGCTGGCAGCCTCTCCCAGCTGGCCATGACCCTGATAAGGCCTCTCTCCCCTCTGTCCTGGTGGGCCCACCTCTGCCAGCCAGCAGCAGCCAGGACAAGGTAGACAAGTATGTCCTTCTCGGCTGCAAAACCTGTGTAAAGCAATACCAGGAATACAGATTTTATCCATAACAGGGCTCTGCCGACCAGCCTAAGCACCAAGCCGTAGGCTTTGCAGTTTCATGCCTATGTTCTGAGTGACAGCAGGGGTTATGCCAGATTGTAAAACACAGCAGGACACAGGCAGCCTTGGCACAGCCTTCCCCAACGCTTTCTATGTTTGCCTCAGACATCAATACGGGTCAGGCCACAGCTATCGCAGAACCTTTTTGTGCCTACCCAGTCCTCTTTAAACAGCCAGCTCCATTCTGTGCCTTTAGCTCAAGGCTTTCCCACCTGGGGCTACCCCCACATCTTCTCATACTCCAGAGATCACAAAGCCTCTATTGTGACATACGTGAAGGAGCCTGCTGCATCCTCTCTCTTCTACACACTACACCAAGAGAAAGGCAGCTGATCATGAGCCACAAGGATCCTTAAGCTCTTGCAACATAATATCTATCCCAGTCCTTTATTTTGTTAAGATTTACATAACTGTGATTTTATTCCCTTTTCTCTGTGTTATGAAGAAATTAGCAAAAGAAATGAAGAAACTGGACTGATTTTGCATTTATTCAGATTTTTTTTTCCAAATCTAAGTCTACGTGGAGCAGGAGAGAGAACCCTAGGCAAAACAAATCAGTAAAGTTACGCAGGGTCATTTAGACACCCCCCCACCCCACCCCCACCCCCCCTTTGCTTTGTTCTTTCTCACTCTCTGGTAAACTAAATTTATAAACTGAAGGGAAGGCAGAAAAATAATCAATGCTTTCTAGAGCCATTATTGGAAACATCTGATGATAAACAACTCTGTTAGCAAAAAAACCCGAAGTCTTAACACTGTAGCCTTCTGCATTGGCAATCTTATGCTGGCTTTGTTGTCCCTAGTCAATAGAAGATTTGTTTACAATAATTTAAGAATGGTTACAGTGTTGATTGTGGAAGAACCATAAATAGTGGTACACTGATAGAAAAAATAGGGCTGGGGAGCTAAAGAGAAATAATGATTCTTAGCAGCCTGGACCTAACCTTCTTTATTCCAAATGACACTTTTGCCCATTAAGCATGATTTTAAATAACACATGCTTGCCATCCCAATATACAACATCCGAACCATTAAAACAATGTTTTCAATACATAGCTTTATTTAGCAAGGGGCCTGATCCAAAGCCACTTTATGTAAGGGAATTTTCCTGCTACTTGCAAAAAAAAATGAAGCCATGAAACTGGGGCAACTACTAAATGTAGACAGAAGACTAAGGGGAGATGTAACAGCAGTAATCAAGTACATAAAAGGTTGCAGAAAAAAGGAAGGGAGCAATCTATTCTCCACTTCCAGGGTGAATAGTATAAAAAATAACAGGCTTAAGTCACAACAAGAAACACTCGCATTTCACAAGAAAAAACTTGTTAGCAGTAAAGCACTGGACTATGCTACAAGAGGAAGTAGCAGTCTCTCTCCTCACCTTCACAATAGCTACCCAGACAGCTCTCAGGAGCAGCTGAGGCATTGGGCACTGGAAACCCCTTCCCTGCCTCACTTCTGGCAATTCTTTCATGCCCGCTTTTCCAAAGTGCAGCAGCTGGCTGCAGGATGAGAAACCACAAACCGTCGCATGGTCACCAGTACCTAAGCCTCCTCTGTTTCCAAAGGAAAGTTATGGGGGATAATAATGCAGTTTGCTAACTGCATTACTCGTATCCTGGAGTGTAGGAAGAGGTTGATCATCTATGGAAAGAAGGAGCTACTGGAATCTACAGCTACTGGGAGCAAGTGGTAAAGTCTCTTGCAGACCTCCTGTTTTCAACCTGATAATTACCCATCTTGGGTCAGAATACATGCATCCTATCCAAGGTCTTCCATCGGCCAGCAGCCAAACACTTGAGATAAGGTGTAAGAATGGTGTAGATACACAGCAAAACTCCTCACTCCCATCAAGCTCTGCTAGCATTCTGCAGAGCTTTCAGAGACTGCAGCCACATTGCTGCATTTGTGACAGGGTTACAAGCGGGGCGGAGATCAGAGATGGAGCTGTCCCATCTTTTCTTGGAAGCACACACACCAGAAGATCTGAAGAGACTTCTAGTCTTTTGAGCTACATTGCACCGGAGTGGAGAAAGGTACCTCTGCAGAGGAACAACAAAAATCTGCTGGGTGAGGCATATCAAAAGATGTGGGAATAAACTACCCCTTAACAAAAACCACGTTTTTGTCCCAGCCAATTTAAAAGAGTTTTGTCCAGTATAACTGAGTATGGAGGTAACTCTCACCTCTGAGTAAGAATGAAATGTGGTTGCAAAAACACAGCCTTAACTCCAACCCCCCTTTCAGTGGGAGTTCAGACTTTGAACAGCGTGCTCCATGCACACTCTGGAGCTTCAGGGTGGGAGAAACAAATTAAATGGACACTCTGCCTAACGGTAAATTAAGCACACAGTAACATATTCGACTGCCCAAGAGATTTAGAGGCCTAATCCTGACTAGAAATGAGACAAGCACTGCACAGTACCACTTCTGAAAACAGGACTTAAATCTCAGGTAGCATAGGCACCCTTGCAAATCATATTCTATATTTAAACAAAAATAAGAGCTGGTATACTGTCATTCATAAGGAAATTTTATGTCTCTTTTTAAAGCCATGCTTGCTATTTGGGTGCCAAACATCCATATTTCATAAAGAGTTGATAAAGAGTTAACCTGCATGTTAATACATAGTTAATCAGTTGTTATGGAGTCCAGCCATTGTGTAGGTTGCTTGTAAGTTTGGCTTGCAGACGCCTACAGCACCTTCAACTGATGAGCTAATAACCTCTGTAATACACACCATCCACTATTGCAGCCACCTATGCTTTCAATCTATCATTTATTACCTTTTCTAAACTATAGATAGACCCTTAATATAAAGAATGACCATTTTATGTTTGCTTGCCTGAATATATACGAGCACTCAGCCACATCATTAAAATAATTTCACTGCTAAGGCATACCTAATATTCCAAACAGATAGAGCAGAATTTAAATTAGGGGGAAAAGAGATGGTGATATCTTATAAGAAGGTCTTGAGATGTGACAGGAAAGAAGAAAATGGATTTGTACAAAATAACAAGCCCGTAAAAATGTGAACTTCACTGAAGTTTTCTGAGCTTTGACAAAATTTGAGTTTGCTTTTAGTTTTAATTATGATTTTGCATTATTCTTGCAATTTTTGTGTTCTGCTGGCCACAGGAGCAAAAATATTGAAATACCACCACTGACATACTGGGCATTTTTAAGTCAATGCCAAATCTTAAACAAGGGCAGGTTTCTACTCCACAAGAAAGGACATGCTTGCTACAGTCCTAAACAGCCTCAGATGAAGAACAGGAAACTAAGGCAACAGAGAGCAGAAGCTGAAGAAGGAGGTTATGTTAAAAATCCCAACCAAATATATGCATGTACCTTTATTTTTGTAAAGGTTGAGGTCCTGGAGTCATACAATGGGAGAGGGAAAACCCCCTTTGTTTTCCAGAAACTTATTTCTCATTTTATGATTTCAAAGAGAGGCCCAAATCCATGACTCAAAGGGAAATAAAAAGAATGTTAAATGTCCTCAATGCTTTAAAAGTTATGGTTTTCTCCAACCATGTTGCACAAATGTTTGGGTAGGCAGGCTAGCTTCGCCAACAGTCACAGAGATATAAAAACAAGCGAGGATACTACCGCTCAGAGAAGCAAAGGACAATTTTGCCAGTCACCCTTCACCTACCTCAACGTAAATAGTCTTTCACTGTAGCTAGGATGTTGCTCCATGTCTGTGGCACCCTGACATTACTGTGTTTTTCACTCAAATTTAGCTTAATGATAAATGAGCACCACATTTTGCCCTGGCATCTACAGACAGATTTTCTGCTGAGACAAATGCTGGCCCACGAAATTCCATGCATTGGGTGGCGTAGTGATGGTGGGCATCCCACTGTCCACTGGTGACGAAAGTGCAGCTGTTTTCTTTTGCCTGTGCCAGTCTTGATGGGAAATTCGGTTCTGGCTGTCTATCCTCTCCTCTTCTGTGACCCCCGCCTTGCAGCTGGAGAAGTGCCCAGCCTGAAAAAAAAAGACACTATTCTGAGAAGGTGAGAGACACAGGGGGTCTGGCTGGGGAGCTCTTGGTGGGGGTTTGCATGCCAAGTATGAGATTTGACAGGCCTTTATATAGTATCTCCACTTTGCCCTTCAGTTTACCACCTGCTCTGATGGCAAGATTTGATTCTTTCGCAAAACACAAAGCTGTAAAATTGCAAAAATTAAATCCATGCAATGGGCTCCTCTTGCCTCCTTTTTCACAAATCTGTCAAAATAATGATGTATTCATGGTATTTTACTTGATGTGTGAAATTCCCAGCACATAGATATGAATCAAAGCATTCTGTGCTATTTATCCTCTCAAAAGGATTTTAAGCCTCTTTCTTTTAATAGATGGAAACTATAATTCTAGAAGGTGGGTAGTGAAACTTCTCTTTTCACTTAAGTGGACAGCTCAAGGTGATAAAGGGAGTGTTTGGGAAGCACAGCAAGGCAAAAATGTTTTATGCCCAGGTACAGCATGGCCATTCCGTGCCTTGGCTGATTTAAGGGAGGAGAATCTGAAGTGGAAGAAAGCATGAAGGTACATGCATACAACCATGTATATCTGGCAACATTCTCCTCTGGGACACACATACCCAATTGCAATTTCACAATTCAGAGGCAGGGAAGTGGCAAATCTGTGCCATTATTATATGGCTAGGTCTTAGCTGAAGGTGGTGCCACCCGCTCAGCTGTGCTACCCAGCTTTACTGCAGTGAAGCGGCTAGCTTGTTCAAGGAGGTGGCTTTGGGTTACCTTCAATTCACAGGCAGATATTAAGCAGGAAAACTTGTGCAGAATTGGTCCAGGCTGATATGTTTAGTAAAGAGATAGTCCCATTTCTGTTGCTCATACACTGTTAAAACCCAGCTAAAACCAGTTAAGAGCTACACTGGCTTTGTATGAGAATTTATTTACTATTTCTTAATTTATTTATCTATTGAGTGCAGTCAGGTTAGAGTGGGAAAACATCAGGCCATGCAATCAAAATGCATTATGAATTATGAAGTTGGGTCAAAGTTACCAGCTGCGTAAACTGCCACAGACACTTTGACTTGTAGGACTTTAATGGATTTATAGCCAGCTCAAGACCAGAACATATCACAGAGATTACTCTGTGGAACAGAAGAGCGTTTCCATTTACATTTGCTCTGCGTCTAGCTCATCACCATTGTCAACCATGCATGGGACTGTGTAATGGTGGTGCAATGTAAATAGCACATCTTAAGACGGAGATTAAGATGGGGAACATGTCTTAATACCAAGATTAAGATGGGGTGAACAAGGTTCTGGGTACCACTCCACCATGGATTTGTACTACAGAACTGAATCCCTATTAAACAAATAAAAGATGTACTCAAAACCTATGAAAGTCCATCAGAAACTTATTTGTTGGGAGGGAGAGTTGAACTTGTTTTTTTTTTTAAATATATTTTACCGAATTTGGACTTATTTACCTTTAATAATGACTGAAAAGACTACTACTTTAATGATTTTTAAAATACCTGTCATGTGACTTGTCTACAAACAATTACTCATAAGTGTAAATATTTTTGGAAACGTGCAATTCTTACCAGCAATTTATTTGCTGTTCCAGAAAAATCTTTTAACACAGCTGCAGAAGATGCAATGCCATTTCTCTAGATTTCAAACCTCCCGAGCAACCAATTATGTTGATTGAAAATTCGTTATTTCCTTCACCAATTTCCCACCAATCAGGATAATATCACTGCACAGGCTCCTAATCAGGATTCATTAGGGTGGATGCAAAAAGTACTATGAGGTCTTCTTTTGGATTACTGTGCGCTGTTCTTTAGAATAAGAGGCTTGACTTTTTTGTTTTTTAAAAAAATATTAGAGGATAAGAGCAAATTATGTGAGTGATATACAGAAAACTGTAATTGCACAGTTACCTGAGGATAGGATATTATCCAAAAGCATGTATCTTTTAGATGTAATCCTTTACAGAACGGCCCTGTAAACCTGAAAACAAAATAACTTCAGAGGACTTCCCAGCTACATCACAGACTTTAAGAAAACTAAATTGCACCTATAGAATTTTACGCACAACAGAAACAGCCTGCAACAGAAACACACACAATTGTTCACCATAATTAACTGTTGGTTTTGTATTATTTTAAAAAGCACCTTAACGAATGTCATAAAAATCATATGTATTTCCTCCCTGTCTTTAGGGACTTGAGTTTAATAAAAACCCTAGAGTAACATTTAAATTCAGATACAAGGAAAACTACCGAGATGGCTGTTCAGTTTCTACCTGAATTTATCGGTGCTCTTTCAAATGCCATGCTGACAGCTATTTCTCTTTCAAAAAAGATGGGGCAAACATCTTGACATGCTGCTGGGACTGGTACGCAGCTCCCAGGCATGCCTACGGCAGCGGCCCAAGTTAATTCTGTGCCTGTCATCAGACCTTGCAAATTGGATGTCATATGCTGAAGCAAGTTACAGAGTGTGCAGGGCATTTTACTACTGGAGATTGTGTTTTGCAGCAATGTGACATAAGACACGCTGGGAATTACTCCCAGTCTCCCCCCTCACATGTTTTGTGGTTACCCCTTTCTACAGCTCCTAGCGTATACTCTCTAGTATATTCGTAAGCCTAAGTGACCTTGCAGTCTTTGGAGCTTCAGTTTTCCACTTATTCCCTCTCTACAGAAATTAATGTCTGGGCAAAGAGCTTAGCAGTCTCCCATTTTCTGGTGTTATTAACTGTAAAAGACTTGATTGTTTTTCACTTTTTCAGCTCTCTCTAAGACTATCCAAAACCAGACAGAATACTTCGGCGGGACAGGAATTACTGACTCCTCCTTGGAAGGCACTGCACCTAAATGCACAGAGAAAAATTTCCTTATGATGAAGATTTCCCCAGTAGAAAACTTACTTATTACGTGCACTGTCTATTTTAAAAACTTCCACATACATGCTTTAATGATGAGCCATTTTGATTACTGCAATGTGTTTTTTGCTAAGATATTCTCGTAGCATTTAATACTGGTTTTGGTCTACACTTGCTGTCTCCTAGTCAGACTGTTGCACTTTCTTTTTATTTTGTTTCTCATCTTTAATTAACTTGGCAATCTTTGGTTTGGTTTTTTTTTTTTTTTTTTCCCCTATGAAATGTGTCCCTTTCCTATGAAAGCTGATTAACAAAATACGACGTCAGAAGTCAAAGACATAATCTAAGCAGTAGGATCACAGGTATGAAAAGTTCCCAGACAAGTACACACACCCTGACAGCAAATTAAAAAAAGATTAAAGAAGGTATTTACTATCCCTTGGATGGCAGGCATTGCAAGTACTGACAGCAGTACTGGCCTCTCATTATCAGTGAGATGACAGCTCTTTCTCCTCATTTTAAAAATCTTTATCAGGCTATTCTTTAATCAATACTGGAAGGCAAGTTGAAGGTATGGATGTATGAATGTATGGATGTAAATCAGTGCAGGTATGCCAGTGCTAAATAATTTTCAGCGTGACAGAAATTATATAGCCACAGAGCCACCCCCTCCTTTGTTTGACGTGGCAAATTTTGAAAGGATGAATTTCAGGACATAGTAAGAAAAGAGAAACAGTGAGATAGCAGATGATGAAAAGTGGGAAAAAAAAAAAAAAAAATCCCTGTGTGTAGAAACAGCATCCTAATCATGCATCTCCTAACCGTGTGAACACCTCCCTAGGAACAAGAACTACATATGCTTTTTTTTTTCAGCTGGAACAGTTTGAGACTCAGATTGAGGACATGACCCTAAAACTGCCTGTTAGAGTCCTTCTATCCAACACAGACCCAAAGCTCTGCAGATTCACAAAGGCTATCTTTGCAAGATTACACTGTTGATTAATAGGGACAATTTAGGCTGATAATCTTACTTCATTGCACTCCTAAGAACTGAGTCATCGGTGTCTCTTATGTGCTTTTCATCTCTAGGAACCTGAGAAATTTTACCACATTCAGTGACTTAATGGATGATTTGGCTTAGAACTACATTCCACAAGAGCAGAGCACCCTGGAGATACACTCGCTTGTCATAATATATAAAGCTTCTTCCAAATCCATTGTGCGTGGCTTTACACTGTTCACTACAGACCTTGAAGGAAGAAAAGACTCTTTTCTTGTCTCATTGCTCCCAGGATGACGCTTGAAAGCTGGCAAATGAAATATTGGAAAGGAGTTTCAGAGTTCTGTTATATATTTGTTTTTCTCTAAGAAACAGAGTGGAAAATGGCTTCACAGAAAGTTGCTTCAGAGCAGGATTATGAACGCTATTTACAGAATACCCTAGGCATTAATATTTGTCTTGTACAGGTATGCTTGCTAGAAAAAAAGGATACACATCTCTTGTACAATATTAATCAATACAGCATCCCAAGATATGCAGTTGCAGAGTCAGACACCTGTGCAAAATTCTGGTTCCAGCACAATAAAGAGAAGCTCAGACACTAAAGTCAATTGCAATTAGAAATGTATGCCTGACAGGCTGGCTGACCAGCTCTGGTGCCTCAGAACTCAAGCCAGCTTCAAACCATCTATAAGCAGGTATGCCATTACTAAACTTCCATAGTCTCTTTTTAGGGAAAAGAAATTAGTGAAGATTTTTCTCCTTGGCCACTTGAGTTTTCATCAGTCTTGATTTTCTGACCACATGATTAGAAAATTCAAAAAGAACATTTTTAAGGAGATAATTTTGGGGAAATGCAATAAAAGCAACAGCTCTTTCTCACGTGTTTGCACACATGTTAAGAACTCGCAAAATGGGTAGTGTTGGCTCTGTCTTTTTGTGGTTTTATTACTATAAATATACAGAAATGAAAATACCCTATCCAGCAGCAGGATAAACCATTTGACTGCTGTTACCAGCACAATAAACCTCTTTCCAAAGGGCCTATGAGTGAGTGATATACATAGCTTTAACCTTTATATATGGTAGCAGGAAAGCTGAATGGCATTTTCATTTTATACCTGTGGAAATACGACGAGACAGGATCAAGCTAGTCTATATATTTTCTAAATGTACTTAACTTGGGCATCTCAAGGATGCAAAATTCCGCTCTTCTTTAGGATTTATGAGATCATCTTGTGTGAATCCCCAGTATTAAAGCTCACTTCTTCTTCCTCTGTGAATGCAACCATTAACAGTGTATGACAGTACTGGTTAGAAATAGACAGGGGAATTAATGTTACTTCAGTGATCTTATCTCTTGAACATTGTTTTACTTTCAATTCTCAACTCTCAGTCTCTGCTTTGTCATGTTTTCACTTTCATTTATAAATGGTGTATATGTATGCATGTATATACAAGTTCTGATATTTTAAAAATATAAACTGAACTCTCCTCCCAACCCCAAAAGCCATCACGTGGGACCACACTGACATTGACAGGAGTAACTGGAGGGCTGGAACGCAGACTGCCATGTGAGCTAATAGAATAACATGGAATAGCCAAACCTGCAGGTGATATTCAAGAATTCCAGGTGTCACAGCCCTGCTCAGTGACTGGCAGTATGACAGTCCTCATCTTCTGCTGGTTAATTAAAATCCCAAGATATGGGAGGAATGATGCAAGCAAGAAACCAACAGAACCAGTTTGTCCTGTTCCTCAGAGTCCTCAGTTCCTCAGTCCTGAGACCTGTCCTCAGCTCAGGTCTCACCTGGCAATGTAATGGTGGGGTCTCCAAGAAACCTCTCCAGCTTCTGTGTCTGTACAACTCTCTCGTCTCTGAAATACGTGGTAAGTCCTGAGGCTTCCAGGCAAGTGGAGATTTTTTGAAAGCAGTCTGTAGGCTTGGCATGACTGATTCTGAAACAACAGATGAGCAGCACTCTGCTCTCCCCAGCAACAGACCAGCACAAGGAAGAGACACTTACTTTGGTCAGGCCCTCTTACAATATCACCTTCTTTCACATACCCCAAAATGTGTTGTCAGGCTTCTGCCTCTCTGATTCACTCCAGGTTGTGAGCCTAACCAGATAACTCCTTGACTCTTAGGAGTGACGGGCAGCCTTGCCAACTTGAGGTTTTCCATCCCCTTGCACATGTTATAGACCAACATCTGTCAAACTGTCACACTCATTCTGTATTTGTGAAAGCTCTTTTAGTTGTAGAACTTGTAACTTTAAAAAATGTTGTTCTAAAATGATACAACATACATAAAAAGTACTCATTTAGGAAGCAGAGCTATAGATGTACTAATTTCTACTCTCAGTATTTAACCTTCATATTTTACTTGTATTCATTCAGAGCTTGCAAGAAAACCAAGAAGCAAAACCTTTAAAAGTTTGATAAATACGTTTCCAGAAACTATTTAACTTAAAAAAAAATAATATGCCTGTACAAAAGTCTTCAAGCCAGTAAACAGACCAGTGGACTGTATGAAGGCATCACTATGCTCCATCTCCAGCATACTGTTACCACCTGTGCCACAATTCCACAGGTATATTGGTTTCCACTTGCAGAAACAGGCACATATACATGAGGTAAGCATCAGATTATACAGCACACAAACCATATAAACACACATGAACATGTATCAACAAATACACAGATATTACCTCTCTCGTATCTTCTTTCTCTTGTATGTATGTTTAGAGAGAGCATTGGTATATGAGTACAGTGTGTATGACATGGTGACATTTGCTTTTAACAGCATGAGCCTTTTGTTCTCATTTTGCTTACCTGTCACTTCCTCTTAATCATGCGACTGATGCAGTTATAACTTAATACAACTAGAAGGCACTGCCAAACACTTAATAATTTGCAGACTTCTCTTCCTTCACTGCAGTCTCAGAGTGCAAGTGGCACAGAAGAAACATGCTTGAACTCTCCTGACCTGGACAGCTGTTCGAATAATGGCTCAAAAATTAACACCAACTAAAAAAAGTGTTGAAGGCTAACTTTTGGCATGTGTCCTTCTTTGTTTCTTGGCAGATTTCAAGTACCTTCTTAAGAAAATTCATGTAAATAAACAAACTAGACTGAAATATAAAGATCAGAAACAAAGCACAAAGTTGTGTGTAAACAAACTTCTTTCATACAGTGAATTCACAGATGAAGAAGACTTATTTGATGTTAAAATAATTTTGAGGGTCTGATTAATGTTCGAACAGGAAGAAACACAGGTCAGAGTGGTAACTGTATTGCCTTTACCTATGATGCATCAAAACATTGTCCAATATGTTTGAGGCCAGCAATGACAACACCAGCAATGGCAAATAACAAATCTTGCTCTCTGCTGTTATTCTGGTGTTACTTCCACTTCATTCAGCCAAGAAAATTATGAGCAGCTCAGTCTCTTCTGACTAAAATACACCATAATCAAAGCTGTTCCCAAAAATATTAGTTCTAGATTTTCCAAGTTTGAAATTTCCACGCAGACGCCTAATTCTACAGCTGCAAAATCTCTGGAAAGCTGTGGACCCCCAGTGCCAGTGCAAATAGCTGTCCCTTAAGCACCTTGCAGATGGTCTTCCTAGGTGACACACCAAACCTAATGCCACATTAAGGCCACTTCAATCCATTGGACCTGCCTGCAGATGACAAAGCACAAGGGCTCCCCACACCTGTTTCCAAGCTTTTTTATACATATCATGAGGACACCAGTGACAAGCACAGAACCTGCTTCCCATAGCAGGGAAACGTCACAAAAAATCCTGTGAGGGGTATCCTGAGAGTGCCATTATACCCCAATGTGCTGCTTGTATGATGAGCTTCAGCACGCAATAGAAGATGCCTCACAGAGGATATGGTCCCATGGTTAAATGAAGCTAAGGACAGATGGGTAGAAGAATCAGGACAGGTACAACAGAGTACATTTCAAAAGTGTCTGTTCACTTACAGATGTTAGTAGGCACCTCACTGGATTTAAATACGATTTCAATCCCCAGCTCCTATTTGAAACTGGATGCCGATTTTTCTTTCCCCAGCAAACCAGATCTCTGCAGAGCAGGTAATCAGGCAAGTGGGACTCTGCACCCAGGTACCCTGCAGCACTGGAAGCTGCCATGACTCAGGTCACCCAAGCACTTGGTAAAATCCCTCTTTCTTGTGTCTAAATGTCAGTTTGAGCATGCAGTAGAAGAATATCAATGCCCTGTTAAGGCCAAGTCTGAAGAACTCCTGAAACACCTCTTCAGGTCTGCTAAACGATGAAGAGCTGTGGGGGACGCAGCTAACTCCAAACAAAGCAAAAGGTTAAAGCTGCCATTGCAACTGTCAGTCATGTCCATACACAATTGCTGATACGAATCTCCACTGGAAATCAGCTGCAGAGCAGCACAGGCAACACTTCCAGCTCCAGTCAGCACTGTCAGCCTTGTCTGCTTATGCCCTCTGCCACGCTCACTGTGATACCTTTAGAAAGGCAGATAGCTTTATGCAGTTGCACTAACTGCTTATATCATTTTCTCAGATTTAAAATGTGTCCTAGGTAACTAATTGCACTAACAGGAGAAATAAATATATGAAAGATTTATTAGACATTCAAAAGAAAAGTGGGGGCCTCCTCAATAGAGAAACGATCATCAGGCAGTTTGAGAGGGACCAGACATAGCTACCATCCTTCTGCCACAAGCCTTGGCAAAAATGGGATCAAAATATTATTTAAAACCATTCCTTCCTTCTAAAGCAGAATCTAG
>NW_009648150.1:888851-905967 GCF_000708025.1 Charadrius vociferus
CTTTCCCTCACTTCCCACTGTTGTGTTACCCTCCTTTGCCATGCTCTCTTTTATGGCCCTTTAGTTTCCAATTAAAAATATTTCCAGTGCTGAGCAGAAGGACAAGACACAAGTCCCACCAGACAAGACACAAAGCCCAGGCTGTACTGGCAGGACACGGCAAGGGCAGTGCCAGAGTGCTGGTGACTGAAAGCCATGGGCTCAGCCTCAAGCCAGACATGCAGAGTGGCTCATACCAGACAGTGCTCAGCTTTCATTTGGCCCTTTGTGTTTTGGACATATTTTGCTTCTTATGCTGATAGCGGTTAAGGGAATCTGAGCAAAACCCAACAAGCAGCTATATAGTTTCCCTATTAATAAACCCGACTCTCTTTTTTTTTCTCCGTTGCTATTCTGATGCCACCTGAATGCAGGCATGGTTATAAATTACATGGAAATGTGCCATTAATCAAGGAGCAAGGATGTTCTGCATGAGGAACGGGCATTCACAGGTAGAGTGGCCTCTTGTTTTATTTGGAGCTACCATATTGTAAAGGGGGCAAGTGAAGGGAGGAACCCGCCATGGGTTCCTTTTCTAATTACCAACACCAGGCTTTCCTAGTTTTCTCTCTCTAGCACAGAAATGAAGCATATATTAGCGCATTTTCTACCACTGATATATGTCTCTGACTGGTAGGTGTTACATCTGATTAAGGGTACAGGCATACAGTGATTTACACTCACCTGGAAGGTCCTTTTACATGGTGCTATCGACATAAGGGACTATCGGGTGCATTTTGGAAGTTAAGCAATCTCTGAAAGACAGAATTCTCTTAAATGTGCGCATGCATGTGCCTTTATACTATGTTTAATTGCAAGCACTTTTCTTTTAAAAATAATTTTTGAAAAGACAGTAGTGCTGGTTTATATCAGAACTTTGAGACTCCCAAGGCATTTTAATGGTAAAGTCATTCTCTGCAACTTACTTTATATCATTAAGTTGTCTAAAGTACACCTTCCTATTTTGTTGTCAATTATTTTCTTCTGCTGCTTTGGAGACAAGTAAATGGGTTTGGTGATTTATTCCTCAAGGCATTTATAAAACCTGCCCTCATAATAAAACACAAAACAGTTAGTTTCTAATATTAGCAAAAGCTGTATGAAAGGCCCATGAATTGATCAGAATATTTACAATTTTTTTTTTCAGAAGTACTAAAAATTGTAATACTTCTATTATTTTTATTTCATGGAATTCTTTCTACAATATCCAGTGTTTTGTTTAGATGAGCATCAAATAACTGAAAATTACACAGCTAATTTTCTATTTCTTGATTTTTCATATTAATCCTTGCAACTGCTTCTGAAATACACTTTTTGTCTCCTCTCCTGACAGAGAAGCCAGACTATGGTTACAACAATTTTTCCTGGCATTCACCTTTATGTCTATCTGAGTAAATTTCAATAAAGCCATTTGTTATGAAGTAGTTTTCTTTGCAAGAAATTTCATATCTAGTTGTATATCTTTCTTAGACTGGCCAAAAAAACCTGAAGCCTCAATATGGATCTTTTTAAGTAAACTCAGTGATATATAGTCTGTAATCCAATAAATATTTTGGCCTGTAGTCATTTTCTCCACAGATTCTCTCTGCCATGGGAAGATTTTATTCAGAAAACTGTTAAAATATGAGTGACATTTCAAAGAATTCTTAAAAATATATTAATCTATATTAACTACATTAAGGCAAGAAATGAGCTCATGGCAACTGGCAAATTCACCATCCTCTACAACAAACAATTACAGGAGTGTGGAATATATACAGAAAATCCCATACCCTACAGCTAAGCAGGATATTAGATTTGCCTGGTTATAAGTAAGCCATCAACTTGCTTATGGCTACACTATTTATGAGTTATGCTGTCTTTCAAGATACAACTCAGATTTTGCTTAATACCACATGACACATTCAATTTAAATCAAGATATGGCAGATAAAAATGCTGTCCCTAATAAGTGACTCAAGTATTTAATATTTGTTTGGCTTTTATTCTGAGTGCAGGGAATTTAAAGGCAGTTCAGAATATCTTTCATTTGGTACATCTAAGATATTTTTACCTACAGGATAAGAAGATCATATCATTGTAAATCTCTCAAGATGACCTATCAGCTATGCAAGTAGCCACAGAGAGGATTTATTTTTAAAACGGGGATGATTATTGCCGATGTCCATGTTCCTCCTATGGAAAAATATTTAGGGATGCACTCACTTATAGCACTCTCATTCCATCTCCGTCGATGTTCCCGGTGCACCGGCGTCAAGCCTTCAAGCACTGTTCTGATCACCCCATCTCAAGAAGGATACAGACTAGAAAAGAGGGATATCAAAAATAATCAAGACTGCTCTGTTTAAGAAGAGGCTCTACAGATACAGCTGAGCTTGGAGGGAAGATAGCAGAGGGGTATTTTAATAGAGGTGAGTAACATCATTAGTAGTGGAAGATGAATATGAAACTATTGCTTGCTGCTTTTCCTATCAGTGAGATGCAGGCATCCAGAGAAACGATGATGCATCAAGTTCAAAGCAAACAAGAGGTACTCCTTCCATACAGCACAATGGGATATTACACAAGCTGCAAAATAAGCGGATTAAAAAACGAATTAGCCAAATTCCTGGAGTCCAGGTCTCTCAGGTACTGCTAAATACAGCAGCCTGGTTGCAACCCGTTGTCTAGGCAGCCCCTTGGCCAGTGACTGCCAGAAGCCGGGAAGCTATCCAAGGGACAGGTCATTCAAAACATGTTATGTTTGCTAAACTCCCTCCCTGAGCATCTGCAAGGGGCCATTGCTGTAAGGACAGTACTGGCCAGGACAGGCTTTTAGAGCCACTCTCTATTCCTATGGTACATCCTCAGCTGACCACAAAATCACTGTCCCGGAGATGGTTCCACTACTGTCCTCCTGCTCAGAGCAACCACCATTTTGGGTCTGTCAAAAGTCAATAAAATGCCAGGTCTGTACTTTAGAGTAAAACTAGGGCATAGAAATCGGTCTCCTGGCAGAAATAATGCGACACTTCAGCCAAATTCACACAAAGAAGGATATGCTTAGACTTCGGCAGAATCTTTTTTTTTTTCCTGGAGTTTCACTATTTTGTGTGGCGCTATGACACCCCACTGAGTAACGGTCATGAGGAGAGTGTTCCACTCTCTCTGCTTGTACCTCCACAGTGAGATTGCCTGGCTCTTATTGTGCACAGCCTCAGAGAAAGCCTTTCCAAAAGCTACTTAGTAACGGGATGGCAGAGGTGACACTACATAAAATATTCCATCACAGGCACCAGAGGAGGAAGATGTTTAGTCACCAAGTGAGATAGCATGCAGAGGTCATCACATGCCCCTATTCCTGCAGCTGCTTCAAACTTTTGCACTTTGTTGTGCTCTGTATGTGCTCCAAGTAGTCTGCTGGGGCATAAACCGAGATAGGCATCTGAACTCCTTATACTTCCCTTAAGTGCCTTCCACAGTAAAAATGTTTCTGAATCTCCTCTAGGGAAGTAACTGGCCCTAGTCCTTTGCAAACCATTTTCACACTGGTGGTTTTAGTTATTAATGTCAAGAATCCACTGAAATACGTTGCCTACATGTGCCCAAGTGTGAAGAAACTGTCCAGGTGGCATCAGATATGCCAAATCAAACCCGAAAGATGCAAGAGAGGAATCTCTGGATGAAATTCTGTGACATTCAAGTGAGCCAACGAGATTACCATAACATTCCCAACTGGATTCAGCATATGGGGGGAAAAAATGAAGGGGAAAAAAAAAGAAAGAAAAAAAAAAAGGAAAGCCTTTCCAGTTCTTTGTTGTCACTGGGGTTTGTCCCAGTTACACTTTGAATTCAAACTAGACAATACCCAGAATACCCAGTAATCTTCCACTTTGTATTAAGGTTGAATCAAAAGACATCCAGATATTTATTTTTTTTTAATAATGTTACAAATCTCATTCAAAGTTTTAAGCACCGTGCGCCTATCAGCCATCTGCTAGTGTTGGATAGGATGAGTAGGAAAATAAATATTTTAGCATGAATTCAATTACTGTCTCTTTTTACTGAGGCAAAATAAGATCTCTTTATAATACTATGAAATACAGCCAGATGCAATGGGTAATGAGCAAGTTCTTGCACTTAAGGGACTGTGGCTCAATTCTGTTTTCTGCCAATCAGGATACTAATCATAGAATAAAGCTCCCACTACTGGGAAGGAAGGAAACCCAAAAAAGGAAAAACAACAGAAAACCCCTGCAGCCAAAAAAAAAGAAAGAAGAAAGCAATTGCCCTTTAAATTAAAACTATGCAAAGCAAGAGTGCAAAACCGGTAACAGCCCTAGAGCTGACAGTTTGCTTTAGAAGTGAAAGAAGATTCCAAACGCTTCCTTGAAGGAATAATACACGAATACAAACACATCAAAAGCACAATCTACCAGGAAGGAAAGAACAAAGGTAATGAAAAATAGTCTGAGAAATGCATTTTCTAAAAGCGGGCATGAAATAAGTTCATTGGTAACCTGTTCTAATACATCTTGCAGGTAGTTAGTGGAGTACATTAGCGACAGAAACACATTCACAAAAGAATATAGGTAAGAAGAGGTCAAACCTTAAATCAGTGCCAGTACATTGACTTTGGAGGAACATCACTGATATTTATCATGATGGGGTCTGACCCAGAAAAGCTCAGTAATAGTCTCCCCAGGAATCCTGACTCCATAATAATGGAAAAGATCGGGTATTTTCTACAGAAAATGTGTGTTCGAGTACGTAGGGCACACAAGGAAATCACCCACTCCATCAGCCACATGCAGTGTACACAGAAGGCACTGGCTCATGAAGATGTACTAAATACAAAACATCCACTCACGTGCATGTAACACATACAGGAGATACAACTCACATCTTTGTATTCTGTGTGCAAAAGAGACAGTTACGTACATGTGCAGCAGTATCCAATATTCTCCAATCTGTTCATCGCCATGCATTTTGCACAGAAGCTGCAAGTCACTGTGCATTCACTTTAAGCCTACTCACATAATGCTTGCTTCTTTCTGCTGCTTTCTGCAGACCTTTAGACACTGGGTACAGATCCCCAAGGAGGTGGACACCACAGGCTGAACACTGCCAATGTTTCATATGGAGAAATTGGATGTGACTGGCTATTTCCACCCCTGTACCCACAATGTCATCCTAGCAGGGTTACTTTTCACCAGAACTAATTTTTCTGTTAAACAGCATCAAAGCAACTTGGAGGCACAGGCTTGCTAACCCACCCACGGTTCCCTCAGCTTTTTCCTGCATCCATGCAGGTCAGAAAGCCTCAGCCACTAACAATTTCATATAAACTGGTAAAAAGAAGACAGGCTATCTGTAAGTAAGAAGTGCTCTTGCTTGAAAGGCACTCCTAGTTCCTGGTGAAACAACTATCGAGCGAATCTTGTGACAAAATTTGTCTGTGTCACTTCTCTAATAAAAATACAGCAGTTGCACAGTTCATTTTACAGCACAATTGATAAATCGATTGGAATGTTTCCTGCAGAGCTAACAGCACCAGATACAACTTCTCCAAACTTTTCCAAAAGAAAGGGTAGCATCAGCAATATCTGCTCAAGAAGGGGACCAAACAAGTTTGCCAATAAAATTGAACAAGTCGAAGAAAAACTCCAGCAACAGGCAAGACGCTCAGGGAAGTTTTAGCCAAGTCAATGTGCATGCTGGACGTTGTGGGAATCTGGGTCTAGTTCCTGGCTCTGCTGTAAACTTCCTTTGAGACCTTGGCTAAGCTCCCCCAGAAACCTGTCTTCTCAGTTATAATGAGACATAGAAATAGGATGTCTGTGTGTGGCAATATCCTGCTTGCAAAACAGGGAGGAAGAATGAGAAAATGTTTGCTGCCTGGGATATCCAACCGTACTGTCTTTGCCATGAACTATCCCTTACCTAGCAATGCTCAGCACAGAGCACACAGCAAGGCTTTGATGCTGGTCATGGTCCACAGACTGTATTTTAATACAAACAATAATGGATAAAAAACATTTTCCAAAGTGTCTTTTTCTGGCTGAGTATAAAACTTACAAATGCAGTAGACAAACTCGCAGTGTTCTTTAAACATATCTATAAAATTACTTTGAATTAGGAGAGAATGGTTTATTATTTCAAACTGATGCAGCCTTAAACACTGGGAAAGTATTCCCCATATTTCCCCCCATTCTCTAACAATGTCAACGAATGTCATAAATCTCATTTTAAATCTAATGGTATGTACACATAAAAAGTGTTACATTTATTCTGAGCCTGCAAAAGGTTACTTGGAATGAATCTCAGGCTAAATATATTTATATGCAGCGATAAAGCCTTATTCTACAATAAAGTCACTCTGACAGTTTATGAATTCAAGGCTTCACCAATGTAAATAAAAGAAAGTCTTCTTATTATAAAAATGGAATTGGAAATAGAGCAATGATGGAATAAAATCTTGAGATAAATTAAAGACGATAAAAGCCTCATCCTGAATGAACAGTACAGTGACAGTAGTGAGACTGTAAGTCACTTCATGTGGCTACGTTTTCTAAGAAAGTTTTTTAATGAATTATCCTTTGAGAGTCACAGTCAAGCGCACACACATAAGAAAAGATGATATTAAAGAGGAAGGTAACGGGGGGTTGCTTTTCAGTATTGCTGCTCTTGGTTTTGACTCTGTGATTCCTACTAAACAAAGGAGCCATACAGTTCTGATCTCTTTCAGCTCTGAAAGGTGCTGGTGTGAGCCTGACAAGCTCAACTAACAAAGGCAGGCTGCCAAGGATGCTTGGGCAGCAACACAGCCCACTGTGAGAAGGGCTGCGGGATCTCAGCAGGCTGCCTTTCTCCTTCTCCCTTAGCCTGTCCTGTAAGCCCTGAAGTGCACAGGATAGAATATCTTTCCAAGTCACACTGAGGCATAGCCTGAGGCATTGCCAATCAGCCTCCGAATGCAGCTTCAAGCTCTAGACTTTCCCAGGCCTACTTCTTTATTGTCCCACATGCCACAGCAATATATTTCCACTTCCAGCACTCTGATCCAGCCCCTACACACTTCAGTATCTCCATCTTCCCTCATACTGAGTCTGTTCTGCTCCATTGGTGAGTCTCCTCAGCTGGCCACAGTAGCTATCCCAGCACACCAAGCTACTCTCCCTCTCTCCCTCCCTCCCTCCCCGTTTCCCCATCACTAATCTTTCAGCTCCATTTCCTCATTTCTTTCTGCCCATCCAGTCTCATGATCTAGGCTGCTGTTCTAACCCCTTCTTCAAGTGAGATGGATGCAAGGTTTTCGGGCTCCAGCTCTGCTTTACTCCACTCTCAGTAGAAACCTCCCTCCAAAACCCCTCCTACTCCCACTGGAAAAGCGTAACTCCTCGAGTTTCACATAGGACATAGTGTTCCCCAGAGCTTGGGCTAAGCCATATCTGGTCCTTCCCAAGAATCTCATGCCTACACCCAGAAGATAGGTGAAAGGAACTCTCCACTCCCAAACACGGTATTTATTTATCCTGCACTTTGGGAAGAGAAGAAAGGGCACAATATAAAACAGATTTCATTCGGTAAATAAAACAGCAAAAGACTACAGAGTGGCAGCTAGCCCAGTGGCTAATTCTTTAATGCCTCTGTGGTCTCCTTGTTCCAGGTGAATGCCTAACCTATAATTTGGTTAGCCTAGAGTTTGTTTTGCTTCAATTAGCCTTTAATTATTTATAAAAAATGAAACTCTAACACGAAATAATGACCAAAGCATGAGTCCCCTCTGGAAATCAGAAGGCAACAGCTTGAACCAGGATCTCTTAAACCACATATGCTGGTCCCAACCAATCAAAACAATTTTTGACTGGGAAAAAAAAATCCTACAGAAAAGGCCAATGAAACCAACATGCTTCCAGTGCTGACTATGACACAGGCCAGAGCTGGCAGGAGGGAGCTGGGCTTTCTTTTCTGCAATCTATATAGCCACTGAATCAGCGCCAGGTTGAAGGATTGAGGCAAGCAGGCTGAACAGAAGTGATGTCTGTAAAAGGAGACTGAAGAGACACGTGAAGAAAGGTGAAGAAAGTAGAGAAAAAATAGACGGGGGGGGGGGGAAGACAAAAATGAAGACAAAGAACAGCAAGAACAATGCCAAAGTGGGCAGATAAAGGGAGAGAGGAGAAGAGCAAGACAGAAAATCCATCTTGCCAGAAACAAACATTTCTTATCAGTTAGAGGCAAGTGGTACCTCTGCAAAATTCAATTTCAAATGTCAGGAGAGAAGTGATATGGAAGGAATGAATCACCTACATAAAGGTACAAGTTCCTTATTGTTTGAAAATCAACACTGGGAGGCACAGAGATGTCCAAAGGACAAAGGATTTTGAAACAAAGGTGGGGCATTAGCAATGGGAAACCTTTCATCGCTTGTGGTAAGACAGTAAGTAGCTTGAGCAGCTCTGAAGCTCCATCCACATGTCTCCAGGTCATCCATCTGCAGTCTGACTGTCATTGACACTCACAGGTATTTTTGCATGCAAGAGAGAGATTGGTGATTTCAGCTTAACACTAAGTGAAGACAAGTCCTAGCTTGCTGGTTTAGAAAAGCCAATACACAGTTCTTCTGTCGGGTCTATATTGGCAGGTACATCTACTTGGGAATGCAAGGTTCCAGGGGTTCTGGAGTCACCCTGTGGCACTCATTTAGACCTCCTAATCCCCAGTGCTACAGACATCGCACACTGGCAGGGATGTCCCTGTAAGCTTCACCAAGGCTCTTCTCATAGTGCATTAGTGGCACACTCCCCTGCTTTGAGCTCATACCCTGTATGTGGCCTCTGAAAGGCGAAAAACCTCATAATTAGGTTCTAAACAAAACCTTAAAAATGTCAGTTAAGTGCTTCCCTAAGGCTAGGCTTTCCCAAGGCTAGGCTTCCCCGATGATGAAGCAGCAACCATCCCAATATTTTCTCTTATTGTTTTTTCTTGTAGCTATATAGAGAGTATACCGCTACCTGAAAAGGGCTGAATATTAATATGGAGGAGAGAAAGAGGCAGACAAATACAGTCACTGAAATCCTTTGTTACATTTCTCCAAGTTGGGCCTTCTCTGGTGAACTCTTTAAATACAAAAATAACAAATATCAGAAAATATCAGCACAGAGAATCAGTGGCATACAGTAACTGTACATAGATTCATCAAATAATTAATAGGACCGCAAGACGCTACTTATCCTATAACAGAGGTGTTGGTTTTTTTTTTTCCAGGAAATGATTAATATAAGACTGTAATTTTCTGTCTCATATGTGAATCCAGATAAGAAGAGGAAGGCATCGATCTGCCTGGACATCTTAAGACACCGAGTAACAGTTAGTTGGGACACAGCTATACAGCCTCTCAACTAGATATAAGACCAAAAATACAACCATGTTACAGAGATGAAGGTTTTAAACCCACTGCCTACACATCTAAACTCATAACAGCAACAGCGTTCAGTTTGCTTTCTTTTTCCTAAACTATTTTTCTTTGGAAATATAGTGAAACACCAGAAAAATCTGCATGTGGAAAAAATCCATGTCACCGCAGCATAGATTGCTGAATGGCAATAAACTCGCTGTCACTCCTTCAGAATAAATGCATGCACCATCTGCAGAAGGCTTCTCTCTTCTGGCCTAATTTTTGGAAGACGCCTAAAAAAGGGACAGAACAACTTGGAACAAACTCTTTGTCCTGACTGAGGTATGGAATAAAAGACGGATGGGATCTTGCCTGTGGGGAAATTCTGTGCTCAGCAACACAAAAAACTTCTGGCAGCTAGACAGTCACCAACAAGGCAATATTACAAAGATGACAGCCAACTGTGTCCTTTAATTGCTAGGCCATCGTATAACATAATTTCTCTATGTTATTTAAAGCATACACAAAATGTAACTAACATAGAGTTTTCCAAGATACTGATGAAATAGCATTTGTTCCTTTCAAAGCTTCTTTGACAAGACAGGAATACTTCATGCTGGGAAGGCTGCCACTGCAGGATCATGGCTTCCCAGAAGTGTGAAACTCCCATTTCTGAAACTGCAGACCTGTCACATACCAGACTTGAAAGTTCTTGACAGTCTATGGGTTTTTTTTGCTTTGTTTTATTTTTTAAGGAATGGAGTTGCTGTACTTACCTTACTGCATCCAACCTCAGATTTAAAAAAAAAAAAGAAAAAAGATATGGTCTTCACAGAAGACCCAAGGCTCTGAGTTTTGATGAAGAAAGAAGACGCTTTTCTGCCAAGCAGATAGGGGTTCATTATTTTCAGGGGTTTTAACCAGAAAGAAGAAAACCACTAAACAAAACAAACAATGATTTAAGGTACACAAAGATGTAAAATGTTAGAATGCATTTTTAAAAGCTGTCAGTAGCTCCTTGGGTCAGACTGGAATTATAAGGGAATTTAAGCTGCGAGTTGTCACTGGTTTGGACGAATGTCTCCTACTCAACATGACCATACTGCCTGTATCTTACTTGCAATGGGACTAAAGCTCTTCAGTGGCACTGGATCAACTTACATCAGTGAGAATGCTCACTATGTACCATGTATATAATCAGCCAGCCCTCATAAAGTAGTGGAAGTGTCCACATTTGAAATAAGACAGAAGACAAAAATATGTGACACGTTACCAAAAAAGGGAGTGCCTGCTTTGCTGTGTGTCATGACACAATAAACAGGTTATTTTAAAAGGTGTAGTTTTTATATTAACCAAATAAACGTAATTAAAACTGCTTCCCATCACTAGCAGTAACTCAGTCTTCACTCTCCATATACCTTCTTGATATGTCCAGGACATAGTAGTGCTGATGGTTTACCAAGAGCATCAGCTGGCTGAAGAATGCTTTATGCTCATATTAAAACACTATTTTTTCAAATAGTTTCCCATGTGAAGGTAAGCATATTGGGTGAGCCAAAGGAAGCATTGGCAAAGGAATTCCCTTCAAGAGGATACCAAAATCAAGCCTGTGCATTTCCCTTCTAATAAATATCCTTCCTACAATACCAAATACAACAAGTGGCTGCAGAACATATAGAATTTATGCTGATGAGATAAGACATGTTTCAACTTGACCTAACTCCCACAGTCACTCCTGTGCATCAAGGGGAGCTGATCAGAGGCCAGTACTGTGGGCTACCACTTTAGGGTTGCAAAGCTTAAGGATTCCCAGTCCCATGTTTTGAAAATGTAACTCCTACAAGTTTCTGTAGTGCTATGGCCTTAACAACACAGTGATGCTCAGCTACTACCACTAAATTTTGCCTTGATTTGGGTGGGTGCCACAAAGGAACAAGTTGTCTGGGCTCTTATTTGATGACATACATGATACAGAATAAGAGGTCTGGAGAAAATCACTGAAACAAAAGTCAAGGAAGTTCTCAGTGACTTCTCACCACAGGACTCTGCATACCATAGCGGGGGGAACAAGTCCTGCCTTAGCACAACCACTATGGTAGAAGTTTCCACTAACATAAAATCATGTAGTAAGAGGATCAGGGAAGAGACTGACCACTTTGCTTCAGCAAGGGAACAAAATCCTGTGAACTTTTCAACACTGATGCTGCCTATAGCTCAAATCCAAGATTCTATTTCTCTGAAGGTGCCTTGGACTTCTTACAAAGTCAAAGAACCTTGGCCCAAGAGCTACTGCTGCTGCTTTGCCAACAACAATAACTATTTTCTAGCATGAATGCAGTCCTGCAGTTCAGCTTTCCAAATCCCCCAATCAGGGAGTTGCTAAACAATACTCTAATCCCCGGAGAGTGCCAGCAGAAACTGATATTTGAATGTTTTGAAGCAGAACATTTCTCTTTATCCACTTTCTGAAGCTTTGTGAATAAAAAAAATAAAAAATAAAATTGAAGGTCTGGCAATCCATGACTGATGAAAGAATTTTGCCTCTGGCTAATCCAGTTCATAGAAAAGATGGCTACTTTGTGATCCCAACTACTTCTATGCATTGTTACACTAGCATTTTACTTTCTTATACTCTGGCAGAGTGCAACTCTAGAATTACACTTCAGGCTACTGATAAAGTTAGCTTATCCCCTTGGTTATTGACTGATCTCTGTAACAAATGGCTCTCTAATCATTTTAAAGACTCCCCTTGTCATGGCAAATGGTGTCATAAAGAATTGTCCCAGCATTTCGTTCTACTGGGATGTGAAAATATAACCTAGATGGATGATTAAATCTTCTCTCTTCCTAGATAGCCTAAGGTACCACCATAAAGAGAGATAGCCTAAGCTGGGTATCTGTTCAACCTTCCAGAGTAACCAAAGCAGCACTATTTTATGTAAGGGTTCCAGAAAAATAGCATATATCTCTTACTATGTCTGTGGATTTTCTTGTTTTCATCACAATACTTATCTGAAATAATTCCAGAGTGCCACAAGCACAGGACTAAGCACAGGGAATTCTGGGGGATCAATTCAGAAGCTGTAACACAGGACAAAATGACTGAGGTAGGATTAGCTTTTGTATAAACTAGTTGTCCTAGGGTCCTTCAGTAAAGAGTGGAGATACAGGCATCTCATCCAATCCTAGCTTGTGATGAACTGCCTTCTGGAAAAGCCTCTCATTCTTTCTTTCTTTCTTTCTTTTTTTTTTTTCTTTTTTTTTTCTTTTTTGGCCCACAGAGGACACACAGGGTTAGATAAAAAAACATACCTCAGAGAGCTGATCTTAAATTATGTGGATCCTCATCTTGCAATTCAGCCTGTTTTTAGAGCCAATGCTTGGCTTGGCCAAGAAACAGCATTCCTTAGAAGATGGAAGCAAAGGTGAGCAGTATGAACCAGAGCAGCAAAGGCCCTGTATATGCATAAAGAGGCCATGGGTGTTTCCAAAAATCATAGGCACATGAAGCCTACTAAAAATTAAAATCATTAACATACCCAACTTGCAGGAGATGCATTTCTTAATCCCCAGTAAACCAAGTCTGGTTTTGAAATACTAAATACCTTTGTAGACCAGATCTAACATCTTAGACATTGAGAAACCCACTTCTCTGACAAACTACGTGGTAACATGGCATCTGCTTAGTTGCCAAACCCTGAACTCTCTATGGCACCCTCTGAGGCACTTGGGAGATGCTAGTAGTGTTGCTGGTGTGCTGTTATGGCAATGGAGCTTCCAAAAGCTCTTTTTTTCAGTAGGTTCCTTTCTGGAGTGATATATTAACAGTATGTTAGCTATAATTGACCTTCAGTCCTTTGGCTTCACCTGTAATACAGGAATAACAATTTCTACCCTCTGCTGTTTTAGTCTTCAGTTTATAAGAAGCTTGCTTTTAAGGAGTAAAATTGCAAATGTTCCTATTCATACATTTGGAGCAACTGAAAAGTAGAATAAGCATCTTGCTAATAATATTTTACAGACAGTATTCAATGTGAATGTCAGGGACACTCTGAATGTCAGGAAGCAAAAATATAATAGGCTCATCTTCACAGGGAGAGAAGGGAGTGGAGAGACACAAGATCAAAATCTGAGTCAGTTTGAATGATGCAGAAATTGTTCAGAAAATGTCAACTATTTTTCTTGGAATATATCAAGACTGTAGAGTTTTTATACTCATAAGGGGGTTGGCGGTTTTAGGGACAGGGGTTGGTTTTGCTTTCCTCAAATTAGGAGTTTTCTTCCTTCTGGATTATAAAAAAAAGTGAAAGACTTTGCAGGTTTTGGAAACTGGAAACCCAAAAGACTTGTGAGAAAAACACTTCCACAGCTTTATAGCTTTTCATTAAAAATTTGGTTGAGGGTGGGTAAGCCACTATGGCCATTGTCAGATATACATTGAGCAACATCATGAGGCAAGTGCTTGGGGCAAAGTAATCAAACACTTATACTCTTAGTCAAAGAATAAAAACTTGAAAGAATCAATACTGAAACAGAGCTTGGATGGACAATAGCAAGAGCCTAGATAAAGAGATAACAGTGGGTTTGCAGGACAAAGTGTTGGCCAGAATTTCTCCTGTGCTTCTCAGTGACACTTAGGCAAGCAAGGAGAGGCAGGGGTGTGGCCCTGTATGTCAGGGAGTGTTATGAATGTTTTGAACTAAATGATGGTGATAATGGGGTTGAGTGTTTATGGGTAAGAATTGGGGGAGGGCTAACAAGGCAGATATCGTAGTAGGAGTCCATTATAGACCACCCAACCAGGATGAGGAGGCAGATGAAGTATCCTACAAATGGCTGGGAGACGTCTCAAGATCGCGAGCTCTTGTCCTCGTGGGGGACTTCAACTTGCTGGATATCTGCTGGGAATAAAATACGGCAGGGAAGGAACAGTCTAGAAGGTTCCTGGAATGTACTGGGGATAACTTCCTGATGCAGCTGGTGAGGGAGCCAACTAGGTGTGGTGCCCTTCTGGGCGTGCTGTTTGTAAACAGGGAAGGTCTTGTGAGGGATGTGACAGTTGAAGGCTGTCTTGGGAACAGTGATCATGAAATGATAGAGTTTTTGATCCTGGGAGAAGCAAGGAGGTGGGTCAGCTGAACTGCTACCTTGGACTTCCGGAGGGCAGACTTTGGCTTTTCAGGAGCCTGGTTGACAGAGTCCCCTGGGAGGCAGTCCTTCAGGGCAATGGAGCCGAGGAAGCCTGGATGTTTTTCAAGAAGGCAGTCTTAGAGGCACAGAAGCAGGCTCTCCCCGTGTGCCGAAAGACAAGCCATTGAGGAAAAAGACTGGCCTGGCTGAACAGGGAGCTAGGGTTGCAATTTAGGGAGAAAAAGAAGATTTATGGCCTTTGGAAGAAAGGGCAGGCCACTCAAGAGGACTACAAGGAGGTAGTGAGGTTATGTAGGGCAAAAATCAGGAGGGCCAAAGCCCAGCTAGAGCTAAATCTGGCTTCTGTTGTCAAGGACAACAAAAAAAGTTTCTATAAATATATTAACAATAAAAAGAGCCTGTCCTCTAGTAGACGGGGCCGGTAACATAGTGACCAAGGATGAGGAAAAGGCTGAGGTATTTAATGCCGTCTTTGCTTCAGCTTTCAGCAGTAGGACCAGTTGTTCCCTGAGTACCCAGACCCCTGATCTAGAAGACAGGGATGGGGAACAGAATGAAACCCCTGTAATCCAAAGGGAAATGGTGAGGGACCTGCTTCAGCACCTGGAGATACACAAATCCATGGGACCAGATGGGATCCACCTGAGGGTACTGAAGGAGCTGGCAAAAGTGCTAACCAGGCCAATTTGCATCATTTATGAGCAGTCCTGGCTAACTGGGGACGTCCCAGCTGACTAGAGGTTGGCAAATGTAACACCCATCTACAAGAAGAGGGGGAAGAAGGATCCAGGGAACTACAGACCAGTCAGTCTGATCTCGGTGCCTGGGAAGGTCATGGAACAGATCATCCTCAGTTCCATTACACGGCACATGCAGGAGAACAGGGTGATCAGGCCCAGTCAGCATGGGTTTGTTAAAGGCAGGTCATGCCTGACCAACCTGATCTCCTTCTATGATAAGGTGACCCACTTAGTGGATGAGCGAAAAGCTGTGAATATTATCTACCTGGATTTTTGCAAGGCTATTGACACCGTTTCCCACAGCATGCTCCTGGAGAAACTGGCTGCTCATGGCCTGGACAGGTATACTCTTTTCTGGGTGAAAAACTGGCTGGATGACTGTGCCCAGAGAGTGGTGGTAAATGGAGTTAAATCCAGTTAGTGTCCAGTCACAAGTGGTGTCCCCCAGGGCTCGGTGCTGGGGCCAGTTCTCTTTAATGTCTTTATCAATGATCTGGATGAGGGGATCAAATGCACCCTCAGTAAGTTCACAGATGACACTAAACTAGGCGGGTGTGTTGATCTGCTGGAGGGTAGGATGGCTCTGAAGAGGGATCTGGACAGGCTGGACTGATGGGCCGAGGCCAAAGGTATGAGGTTCAACAAGGCCAAGTGCCGGGTCCTGCACTTGGGTAACAACAACCCCATGCAGCGCTACAGGCTTGCGAAAGAGTGGCTGGAAAGCTGCCCAGGAGAAAAGGACCTGGGGGTGTTGGTGGACAGCTGGCTGAATATGAGCTGGCAGTGTGCTCAGGTGGCCAAGAAGGCCAATGGTATCCTGGCCTGTATCAGGAAGAGTGTGGCCAGCAGGACTAGGGAAGTGATCATCCCCTTGTACTCGGCACTGGTGAGGCCCCACCTGGAGTACTGTGTTCAGTTTTGGGCCCCTCACTACAAGAAGGACATTGAGGCATTGGAGCATGTCCAGAGAAAGGCTACAAAGCTGGTGAAGGGTCTAGGGGACAAGTCTTATGAGGAACGACTGAGGGAACTGGGGCTGTTTAGCCTGGAGAAGAGGAGGCTGAGGGGAGTCCTTATCACCCTCTGCAACTACCTGAAAGGAGGTAGTAGAGAGGGGGGGGCTGACCTCTTCTCCCTGGTGAAAAGTGATAGGACGAGAGGAAATGGATTCAAGTTATGTCTGGGGAGGGTTAGTTTGGATATTAGGAAACATTTTTTCACTAAAAGGGTTATTAGACATTGGAATAGGCTGCCCAGGGAGGTGGTGAATTCTCAATCCCTGGAGATGTTTAAAAAAAGGGTAGATGTGGTGCTTAGGGACATGGTTTAGAGGTGGTTTTGTCAGGGTAGGTTGATGGTTGGACTTGATGATCTTAAAGATCCCTTCCAACCTTAGTAATTCTATGATTCTATGACACATCTAGGAGGAGACAGAGTTAGGATGTGTTAATAAGGGTTTATATCTAACTTGCTGACACCTGGAAGAAGGTGTTCAACTTCCTGAAAATCTCTGCAAGCTATTAGTTAAAGACAGGGAGAAAAGTTTTCTTATCTATAAAAAAACAACTTTGGTCTTTTATTCAGCAAAAAAGAAAACAGCAAGTACTAAACGTAAAACCCCACACATCTAAGTCAGAGAAAAAGTTTTCAGTTTTCAGGGCGGGGAGGGGAGGGGAATTGGGGGTTTGGTTGTGAGGTTTTTTTTTAAGAATTCCCAAACTTCCTGCAATGAGCACAACACAGTACTTCAACAGGAAAATTTTCTACCGGCTGAAGTGTGATTGAAGAGAAGCACCGTTTTACAGATA
>NW_009648150.1:906025-916417 GCF_000708025.1 Charadrius vociferus
GTTGAGGGGGGACGGGACTATTTTTGAACTCTCAGAAAGAAATAACAAGGACAAGCTCTCCCATGGAATTGAGAAAACGGGGGAAAACATCTTGATAGTGAGATAAGGCACCTGCCCATCTTTTTATCCAGCTCCAGATAAGCACATGCTAAGATAAAGTGACTTCCCAAAGTCCAGATTGAGAACATAATATGCTGGCAACCATTGCTGTTTTAAAACTAGTGGGCTCTACTACAAGGTTGATCCCATTAAGAACTGCTGCAAGACCCCCAGTAAAGTAGTAGATATCCATCACGTGGTGCATGTAACACTGCATAGAAAAAGACTCAAGAAGCACTCTGGAGAGAACAATCCTGCACTGGAGGGGAGATGGATGGGGCGGTCTATAAATCCTTTTCCTCTATAACTTCTGTAATTAAGCAGAACACATTTCTCATTATTATGAATCAAACATAATCCTGCTGTTGTCTTGACTGTACAGGATTTGCAGACTCTAACTGTTTTAATGACAATGCGCCAAAGAAAGCTTTTTCTTTGCTTTCACAGACAAATCCAGAGTCCGCATCAGGAGGGAAGGAATCCAGTGGTGTGTGAGGGATTTTGGCCTTATAATTATCTTTCCAATTCTAGCATATTCCTTTATTTGAATTTTACTTAAACAGCTTTAAAACTGAAGCTAAGGCAGGGCAGCAGGGAAGGGGGGTGGGGGGCAGAATGGAGAAATAAAAGGAAAAAAAAACACACCAAATTTTCCACTGCAAAGAGATGTAGAAACCTTTATGATACAACGCAGCTTCACTAACTCCAATATATACTTGCAGACATGCATGCATATATAAGAAAGTAGGTACAAAAAAAGAGAATGACAACACTCCACCTTCTGCTCATGAGTATTTGCCAGTGCTAGCCTTTGCTAACAGATGTTCATGGTATCAAACGAAGGTAAAGCTGTGGATAGATACTTACCATCGCATTAATGGTTCTCCGGAAGTCATTTTACGTAACTTTTCCAGATCAGAATGAGTTCTGCCCTTCCCCCTTATCCCTAACTTTCAAATGAGCCAAGTAAACCTGGGCATTTGTTGGTTTGGGCATTTTTTTGGTCAGGATCCTTAAGTCTCATAGCTCTGGGATTCCCACAGCAGCAGCTTCCACAGAAGTCTGCCCAGCTCCATGACCTGTTGCCTCCTCTAAATGATTGTAGTAACAGTGACTGGGGAACTGGGGAGAGGAAGGATTTGTCTTAGTTGTGCCAAAGCATGCGAAAGGCCAGAAACAGTGTGTGTGTCATTGATAGACAGGTAGTAAGCACCAATGTGCTTTGAGACCACCTGTTAATTCCTGCAGATCTTCTCTCTCACTACACAGACATAAATCATAAGATCCGTTTACTGGGAATATTTAATGGCACTGATAATCTGTGGTAAGAAGAGTAAATTCTCTTCATGTTTCTCTCTGCTCTCGTGGAAGTACCAAAATAAATATTTCCCTTTATATTTTTCCTTCTTGCGACACCACAGAGATGGCAAATCTTTTCCTTTCTGAGACCCAAGAGTTTCTTCTAACCCCTTTGGCCAACCACATTCTAGTGCCCCTGATAGTGTTAATCTGCTATAGTGTAGAAAATTAAATCGTTACAGGCTACATTAAATTGGATTGCAGGACATGCCTGGGCCAGGGACCATGAATTCTCCATACTTCCTGGCTTGTAAGGCAGATAAAGACTTGCTCTGATGGTAAACGCTGGTTTGTTTATAAAATACATCAACAGAAAGTGAAAAATCTGGCATCTCTGAGAACAAAACACTGTCCACCTGTCACTGCCAAGGAGTTTACTCACTGTGGTACAGTTGTTCAGCAGCTGCACAAATATCATAAGTAAAATGTATGGCATTCTCCTTTGAAATTTGACTCTTTCTGATCAATAAACTATCACAGTTATGATGCACAGAAAAATTTTCTCCTGAGGCAATATCACAAAGCGATAGGCTCTTTTAAGGTCTCATCCCAGATTCTCCAAGAATTCCTGCTCAGAGAGTGCTAAGGTGCTTAAGTGTTATAAGGGAGCCTCCAGCTTTAAATAACCCAGCTTGAGAAAGCCAGAGGTGATCTTTGGAAGCAATGAAGAGGTGGCAAACTGTGGGGGGAGATGCACTCCTTTTGTGACAGCTCTGCAGCCAGCAGCCTGTGAGGGAGAAATTCTTACTATGTCAACAAGAGTTTCCCTTGCGAGCATCAGTGCCCCTCTGCTTGAGAGGGGCAGGGCTTTTGCCCCACTTCCACTATGACCCAATACATAGCAGTACTCGTACTGCCTGCAGAGACTGCTGAAATTAAAAGAAGGGCTCCCATTGCATTTGGGAGGCTTTGGAAAAACACACGAAGTTGAGGAAACACCTGCCTCTTGAGCCTAGATAGTGCTAAATGCAAAACGGATCTCATACTTTTTTTTTTTTTTTTTTCCCCAATGGATACGCAAAAAGACTCAGAGTCTGCTGCTCTAAACCTCATCTGTTTCTCAGTGCAGTATAAATTGCATACTCCTCATGGCCACTGCATTAACTCATGTGTCATCCTCTCTTGCTCTCCAGAAGACGTCAAGGCAATTTATGTGCTGAGCCCCAAAATGCAGGCTAAATTTGATTTACTTTCTCTTGTGCCAGCTGCTGATTCAGGATCTCTGCAGCCACACAAGGTACCGTCTCGCCTGAAGTTCTTCCTATGGGAACATCACAGGTAGCCATGAAGCACAGAGGACTACCCCTAGTACTCCCACATCGTACTACTTTTACCCATTTTAGGAAAGCTGCTTCTCCATTCCGTGCCCCATTTCTTCCCTTCTCAACTCAAGAAATCTCATCTGGAGACAAGAGACTGTAAACTCTTTGTACCTCTAATACATTTTTGTGTATTGGTGTGTGGCACCTAACACATCAGATCTCAGCTGGTATTTTTTTCATTCTAACTAGTACTCAAAATTTGGCTGATTGACTGCAGAAACCCACAAGCTACTTCCACTTCACCTGAAGATATCCTAAATCCCATGCAAATGAGGGACAGATATTTGTTTATCTACACAAGCAAGGACTTTAAATTCAAAGGAAGTGACAGTAATTCAGATAATACTCAACCACTGTGCAAAATTATGTGCTGCGTTGCTGCCATTGCTCTTTCACTAATCTGCAATATGCAGAAACTGTGAATTTAATGAGCTTCATAATTATTTTGTTCTCAAAATTCCTTACTTTTTGGTAATGACATTATTTCAAATGACAATTTTACACCATGTCCCTAGTCAGTCATGTCAATTCTCTGAAAGATGTACCTAAAGTAAAATAGTAAAATCAAGAGAGAGAAGGAGAGGTTGATTTATCTCAAGGACTTTGCACCTTAAATAGTCAGTAAAATATTAAACACCCCTATCAATAACAGGTGGCCCGTATTATAAGCTTCCTCGTAACTGGAGTTCTTAGGAACAAAATGACATGTTCCTGAAAAGGTGTCAAGAATTTCATTTAGTCCTTTTTATAGTGGAGACCATCAATCTATCTTAACGTTTATTGGAGAGAAAATAATTGTCTTTTCTTTTTGGTGATGGTATTTCATTATATGCAGTAGGATAAATAACTACAGTTCAAAGTAAAATAAGATGAAAATGTCCCTGTATTTTTTCCTGGGGTTTCTTTTCTTCTTCTTGTTTAATTTCATGATGAAAAAGATGTTATAATTAAATTAAGCTTGATTCTGATTTAAATGCGCATCTTAAAGTGAAAGCAGAGAAATGATTTTCGTTTTCAAAGTTGTTATATCCCAATTGATCTTCCACACATTGGCATTATTATCTGATTGTGAAGATATATGCATTTATCAAAAGCTAGAGCCATCTGTCTCAATTCTATGTAATTTCATTACATATTCATCATTTATCTAGTCTGAGTATGTGACATGGGACCCTACTGACTAGCAATTCTATACTTATTATCACTTCACACTGTGTTTGGATGGACATGAGGCTGTCGACTTCCATTAATCTACTTTTGATGTAAAAATCATCATCTTGGGATAAGCCTCAGAGCTCCTGAATAATCAGGCCACACTGCTACATAAATATAGAGGCTCGAGTATTTATATAAAAAAGCCTGCAGCATTTATTCCTGCTTGTCTTTCACCATCAGTAGGCAGATGTCACCCTGCAGATGCATCTGGGGAATGGAAGTATAAATCTCAGGAGACTGACACACCTGTGTATGCAGGTACATACTGTCCAAAGGTTACTGTTACAGTGCCAAACGTGACTCTTCTGAATGTGGAGATGGGCAGGATTTAACAGATGCAAGGAGAAGTTTTCTAACCCAGGAAACCGTTCACAGTTGCTGGAAGCTCTAGCATAATTAGAGAGTAGGGGCTGCATCAACCCATTGCAAATCTAAAGGTGTTTAACATCAATCTATCAGAGTAACTTGAAATTACCTGTTCATTTCAGAATGGACTTTGGAGAAGTTATTGCCTGTACAACAATATTTTGAATGCTTGACAGTGTAACCAGCCATCTTCTTGACCTCTCTAGTCTCATAATGCAGCCATTCCTTTTGCTCCATGTGTGCTTCAAAGGGGAGATACTCTTGCAGGAGACAGGCTCTGAGCCAGTTCCTCCCCAGGCACAAACAACTGGCACCAGCTGACAGCCTGGATTCTGCGTGCTTCCCATGTTCATGAATTATCTACTGCATTGAAACAAAGATGATAGAGATAACAAAAGACAGTTCTTTATTCATGTGGAACTGAACTCTTGATTTTGAAAATGAGGTAAAGCAATGGTAACTACTGCACAGACAATTATTTTTCTACTTCACATGAATTTACTTTGACTGTATCCAATTCCAGGTTGAAAACTCTTTTTGTGAATGCTGTAGTGAGCAAGCTACGAGGCAAGAGTATGTGCTTAAACCTACGGCTACCACAGGATACTTAAATAAGTGGAATTTGGTTTTGTGAACATGAATATTGACACTGGAAATCTTATTTTAAGAATCAGGCTCATACTATCTGGAAACAGAAAGATAGGCTATGATTTGTCTGTCAAAAGGATATATATCAAAACATGTCGCAAACTGCACATTATGCACACTTGAAATTTATGAAGCATCCATAGGGATGGTAAGAGACAGGATTTTATTCCCAATGGCTAACTATTAGCTATGCTGCTTTGCAAAATTGTTTTTCATTGCTCTTTTCCCATCCATTAAATGGGTATGAGAGCACTCACCTCCATCTGTGGATTGGTCTGGTATCTATGAGATAAAACGTTCTGTATCACAAATTAACACTGGTAACAATCAGTTACGCAAGTGACAATGACTGATTAACTCGCAGGCAGGAAAAAAGGGTTGCAGTTGACAAATACACCTTGTCACTAACCAGAGGTCTGCTTGAATACTTCAGTGCACTGAGATGAAGCCTAAACTCCCAGGACGGTTGTGGAACCTGATGACCAGATGTTCATGGTGGCAGGGAGTCTCCTCCTGTCAGGTGCAGGGATTTGCACGGGGAAAGAGAGTGCACAAGTTCACTCATGGTAAATTCACATGCCACTTTATGGAGCTTCACCATCTTCATGCAGACAGACCTCATGCTGCCAGCTTCTCTCCCAAGGAGGCATAACATATTTTAGTACGTGGAAACCACGACCAGGAAAATCTAAGTGATGCAGAAAACAGTAATAGAGCCTGCTCCCAAATCACAATGTGGGAAGCCACGTGGGAAGCTGCAATGGCCCTCTGAAAGCATTAAGTCAGCAGTGAAAGCAAAATCCAATCATCACCTATACTAGATGGATCCAAAAACTAGGACTTGATCCCCAGCGAGAAGCATTGCTTGATTGTGCACAAGTTGGTTGCAGGCATGTGGAACGACTAGATGTACAGGTACGTGGTATTTGATCCCAGAGCTCAGTCAAAGAAGGCAGCGCTACAGGGTAAAAACGATCACCACCACCCCCAAAAATGGGCTATTCTTGTGAAAGCAATGCAGGGCTGCTTACAGTCCTCGAGATAGCTCTAAGCCTGCTAACACGTGTGCACCGGGTGAAGGGGCTCAGGGCTCTCTAGATCTGCAGCGGTGCTGCCAAGAGACCTCAGCTTTGCATTCAGCTCTGGCACCAGAGCAGATGATGCTAGCTTGGGGCTTCTCAGCACCACAGCGCACTGTGCAGTCTACAAATGTTCTAAATCTCTTGGATGTCTTTAAAAGTATTAACTGCACTCTTTCAAAAACCAACTTCCTGACCACTGAAAGCCATTAAAGACTCCATTACATCACAAATTAACTGTAACGTTGTGTTCAAGTGGTTGTTTGGATAACTAAAGTCCTTTTGCTTTCCACACTGTACAGAGAAATTGTCCCCTTCTGTATTTTCCCTACCTTGTACAGTTCCACTGAATGGTCCTATGCTGTCAAATAATGGTTGCCTTTACCTCAGCCGTTTAGCTAATTTTTCATGGCTGTCCAGTTTCTCCTCTGGTTATTTAAGGCGGGGCTTCACTGACTTTACAAAGTACTTCATAGTTTTGACAGTAATAAAGCATATTCTAACAATTAAAGTATTTAACTCAAAGATCTGGTTCACTTCAGCTAAATTTTAGCCCACCTGTGCCTGTGAACACACGCTGGTTTTAAAGTGTCCTTCCTTATCAAAGTCACAGATTCTAGCAACGAACCCTCCTGTAACTATAACATTTAGAGACACGTCAGTCAGAATTAGGAATGGAACATGTGCCAAGCACCACTGGAAAGCTGGTCATTTGTAACCGTAACTGCTAGCTCTCATCTTTAATTACAACCCAAAGATTTCTTTTTCCTCTTTGCCAAGCATTCCTGTTAGTTCTTATAATTATAGTGAATACTTACTAAAAATTAAGCCACCTACACAAATCTGTCCCCAAAATAAGTGCTGGAAGCAAATTATAATATGTCTCTGTCATTTCATGGGTATCTGTATCGTCACTAGATTTATGTTCTAATGCTACATTATTACCTATTACCATAGTTGTTAAAACCTTACTTTTCATGCTAATGAAAATGATGAAAGACAGGAGTTTTGACATAAATACTGTAATAAGAACGATATTAATGTGACAGATGATTGCTCCTCTGTGACAGACTATGAAATCCTGTGCAAGAGTTACAGAAGGTTCATTTACATGTCTGCTCATCTATCTCTCCCTACAGGGAAGCAAGGAACTCATGCTCAATATTAGAGGGGGATGAGAATCAGAAGTAAGATGGCAAACAGGCACAGACAGTCATCCTAAAAAGAAATGCATCCCAAGGCATACTTCCTTTCTTAAGTGCCCATAAGCATGAAATGTCAATTACAGGACCTAAGGTCAAACTCCTAAAGCCTCTTTTCAGGCATCCAATTATGTACTTCTAAGCAAAACTTCCAAAATGTAGGACAGAAGCAGCACTACCAGCAAAATCGGTTTTGTGCTAAGTCATATCCTTCTGTTTTGAAGTTGCGGCATTTTTCTTTCACCAAGTTTGACAGGAGTGTAACCATTTTCCAGTCATGCTAGCACCCCATCTTTTTCCACGGCTCTCCTAGCAATTTTCACAGGTTGCATGCGTGCCCTACTTGTGAGGAATATATCCTGACTGTCCTCAAAGAGACACCTGGGTAACAGGCAACAAGGGAGCCAAGACAGTCATACATTCCCAAGGCACGGATGATCAGGTGAAGGGCACTGAAAGGAACTGTGCAGTCAGGACACAACCACTCATCAGCCATCTGTCTTTTGGAGTACTGCATTCAGTCACAGAAGATACAGAAACATGATCATGTTGTACACCAGTGTCTCCCTTTTTGCTGATCACACTCAGTTTTACATCATTTGTGACCCCACTGATTTCAACCCAACCAATGAATTGGATTAGGAGATTATAGTTTTACTGCAACTCACACTGCTTCCTGATCTGCTAACATCACGCTAACTGTGATACTGCATGATGGGTGCCGAATGCAGACTGCTCCATCACGAGACAACAATTCTCCCTACCCTTACCAAAAAGAAGAAAAAAAACAAGCAAACAAAAAAAGACCCACAAAAACCTGACACCCCACAAAACTAAAGAAAATAATAAAACCAGATGTTTCTATTTGCTTTGCACTAGTAAAACACTGTACTTACAACAATATTTCTTTTCGGTTTAGAGCTGCTCTCCTTGCAGAGAAAGCAAATAGCGATCACATAGATAATTTATTATTAAAACTCTCATTTACTGATAACACATGGGCAAAGATTGGTTTCCGCATTTTTAACAATGTAAACATGATATCTCTTAGAGGGACTCTCTGAAGATTGCTTGTCTTTTCACATCTTTGCTGTCTTTCTATCCCCTCTTGCTTTATTTTGATTACCTTTCTGCAAACTTACAGTCATATTAGCATACTTTTCCACACTTCTAATGTTCATGTGTTTGTTCTTTGGTCGTCCTTGAGCAAATGGCTAGGACTGGTTTCTACTTTGTCTTGAAAGGTGAATTTAGTATTTTCCTCAGTGAGGAAAGTAACTTGGAAAATAGAGGTTCTCTCATCTGTTTCTTATCCTTGAAAAACTAAATGAAGTGAAATTTCTGAGGCGTCTTGTGGCATCACCTTTCTCTCTACAGTTTAGCACGTTTTGTTTTAGCAGCAGTTCAAAAGTTCACTATCCTACATCTGATGCCTTCTGCTCGCTACAAATGTCTACAGTACAGCAAGAAGTTAAAAATGTTACATAATTACAGCATACGGGAACCCACAGACCCCATAAAAACAGTCCTAGCATGCTTAAGCTGAAACAGCATCACATGAAATTCCTAAATACTCATTTGCTTTTGTACCATATGATCAGCTAGAGTTTAAGTTTAGGCTTTGCTGATTTTCATCTACTTTCACCAAACATGTTTGCATTTTTAAGCTTTCCTCTGCAGAGTGCGAGGTCTGAAATTTTAATGTTTGTGAGAAGGAGCAAAGGCAAAATATTTAGCAATAAACTAGTGCTTTCTGAGATTCTAGTGAAACTCTCACAAAGACTGTCAGTGGAATTATGAAATGCAATACAGGCTGTAACCTTCCATTTCTGTGAAGGCAAGCACTGAGCCGCAGAAATTGGCCCTGAGACTATCAGAAAGAGAAGCTTTTCCAGTATGGCTTATAAGCACTATTTGGACTATATGCATGAAATCAGATAGGTAGGAAAGTCCAATACTACTTCACTCCAAGTATGTAGCAACTGTGTCATGAAACAGGAATGGAAACTGAACTATGGTTACAGGAATCTGCTCACTTAAGGTGACACAACATCCTAACATATTGGTCACACAGCTCATTCTGCAGTGCTTAAACCACCAGTCCATGTGCCTTGCAAAAGATGTTGCATTGCCTGTGTTAAATATTGTATTTGTATGACACCTTTATTTCTAGTCTTTTTTTGGGTGCAGAAGATGTTGTCTTTCATATCACATGTTTGCCTTCACTGTGGGATGCTGCAAAGTCAGCCAGCTTTGATAAAGCTATGAAGTAAGGACCTTTGCATGACTGCAGGGTTAGTTTGGGACTCATGACTCTTGTGCACTGGGGAACTGAGCCCTGACAATGATTTATTTGTCAGTGCACTATACTGACAGCCAAATCAGCCAGAGAGCAAGTAAGAAATAAAAGGGCAGAGGGAAAATATTTGGTTTTGAAATTGTTCTGAAAATTTCTAATAAAAAAATCAATTACAAAAAAAAAAAATGTTATATAGTGTCTAAGGCTATGTACACTGGCCTGCAGCAAGGAGCAAAGTCATTTATCTTCAAGGCAGTGATCACAGACAAAAATAGGAGTGCCTTTTTTTTTACCACTTGAAAATCCTAGGCAAATTAAGTTGTTAATTTGATTTCACCACTTTCAAGAAACCACCTCAATTATTATAGGTTTGCAATACCAATTTTCAAACAGCTTTGAAGGCTCCCTTCTCAGAAAAGTTCTGTGTCATAAGTTTAAGATTGCAGCTAACAAAACAGCTTAAAAGGAACTTGGACAGCAGAGGAGGGATGCCGCTTGTGGAAAACTGAGACCTCAGCAGACTAAGCTTCAAGTCCTCTATCTGAAACATTTCACAAAGCACCTTCTCAACTTTCAACCACTCTCAGAGTCAACAATCTTTTTCTGGGTGGGTACTGACTGCATGCTCTTTCAGACACAGACCTGACTCTTCCATGCTCTCTGTTTATGTAGATGGAGAAATAATGGCTGCTAGCACCCTTTGTAAAATTACTAATAATAAACCAGCTCATCTTAGCAAGGGGAGAAACCCAGGCAATGCAAGTGGCTGCAGACTCCATCTCTAAACATTTTTCTAATGTTTT
>NW_009648150.1:916458-930265 GCF_000708025.1 Charadrius vociferus
CACTGGACGGCCCTGATGAACACCTGAATGCCTGCTAGCTCCCTGCTTAAGGTCTGTAGCTGTTTAGAAGAAAACAGAGTGAGAAGCATTGATGTGAAACTTTCCTTCCTTTGCTCCTTAGGAAGTAATTCCTTAAAATTTTCTTGAAGGAGATAATGTTGTTAGTCTCTTACACTGGTTGCTACCTGTTCAATATTTATTCCAGGCCCCTCTAGTCTGCCAATGGGCTCTCTGACTTGCTAAGAAAGGCACAAAGCTCACTGCAGCCTGACACAGCTGCTGAGCAGCACCAAGCCCTTACAACTCCAAATCAGCTCCACAATGCACCATCCTGCCCATCCAGTGTCTCTGCTGGAAGTCCCTCATTGTTGCCCCAGGAAACCTGCCCTCAGTCCTATTCAGTCCATCCTCAGCTCTCCCCATTCTTCTTTCTCCATGCCCCTCCCTGGTACTGGGGTTATCCCATGAGGCACTGGCCAGCCTTTCTACATAATTATATTTACCGTATGATTTTCATCTCTGCCGTGGCACTGGGAAGGAGCCAGGAGCAGTACACTGGATATGCCCTTGAGCTCACTGGCATCTGGAGACTGTGCCAGTCAGCCAGGACACAAAGACCATCCCACATCTTTAGAAAGCCTGAATCACACCTCAAGTGGATTCCTAACACAGATGGTGGAGATATGCCATGGCCATAAGGAAATGTGTATAGTTACCAGACATTACATGCAGTTCTGGCATAATGTCCTTTTTCCAGTGCTACTTCTTTTCCTGCATGCTGTTTGCAACCAGGTAGAATACAGGGGCATGTGGAAAGAGTCAGCTAGTGATATGAGAATACTCATATCTCATTTAAGAAATGAAGTATTCTTTGGGTTCAGTTGTATATACTCCCTACCCAGTTCGGCATCTCCTTTCTCTCATGCTTCAGGAGCAGTGCTGAATGCTGATGAAGAAATTTTGGTCCAGTGCCATTAGTCATCCGAATGCAGCATAAATTAGCACAAAATAACTAACCTGTCCTAGTACCTAGTGAGTAAAACCACCAGTGGAATATTTTCCTGATGCTTCAGAATGTATGATGATCACTAGTTCCAAGATGAAGTATACCTGTGGTGATGGCATATTTAGAAAGAACTGGAATTGTAAAGTTATTTTTAATGCATCAAAACAAAAGATTTATTAAAACACCAAATGGATTGCCAGTGTTTGGTTTTTTTTAAGTCAAAAAGTGGTAATCTCAACATTCAAGAGCAGGCTTCATTACAGAAAGAGAGAGACAGAAGCTCAGCATGAGTCAGCAATGTGCAATTGCAGCCCAGAAGGCCAAACGGATTCTGGGCTGCATCAAAAGAAGTGTGGCCAGCAGGTCAAGGGAGGTGATTCTGCCCCTCTACGTCACTCTAGTGAGACTCCATCTGTAGTACTGCATCCAGCTCTGGAGTCCTCAACATAAGGAAGACATGGCCCTGCTGGAGCGTGTCCAGAGGAGAGCCACGAGGATGATCCGAGGGCTGGAGCACCTCTCCTATGAGGAAAGGCTGAGCGAGTTGGGGATATTCAGCCTGGAGAAGAGAAGGCTCCAGGGAGCTCTTACTGCTGCCTTCCAGTACCTAAAGGGGGCCTACAGGAGAGCCGGGGAAGGACTTTTTACTAGGGCATGCAGTGACAGGATGAGGGGGAATGGCTATAAACTGGAAGAGGGCAGGTTTAGATTAAACATTAGGAAGAAGTTTTCCGCTTTGAGGGCTGTAAGGCACTGGAACAGGTTTCCCAGAGAGGTTGTTGAGGCCCCATCCCTGGAGGTGTTCAAGGCCAGGCTGGACATGGCCTTGGGCAACCTGGTCTAATGGGAGGTGTCCCTGCCCATGGCAGGGAGGTTGGAACTCGATGATTTTTAAGGTCCTTTCCAACCTAAACCATTCTATGATTCTATGATTCATTGCTGACTTTCTGGTTTATATGAAGAAAATGCTCCCCCCCCATCTAAATACTTTGCAATGATTATATTATGTTTCAGTTGAAATTCTCTTGAGTTTTTAAGCAAAATATGAAACCAATATAATGTTAGCTTTCAAAAACTAATAGTTACTAGAAGCTTGACACTATTTAACTTAAAGAAAAAAGATTGCCTTCATTTTCAATCAAAAGACATATAATGTGCAACTCAATGCAGCATTTACTCTTATGCTAACTGGGGGGAAAAAGTTATATTTCTCATTATCAGTTCTTCTTAAACTACAAATCCAAACACCAACAGACATGACTCAGTGCTTATCCTTCTGAAGCACAGGAGTTAAAGGCAGAAACGACCCACCCAAGTACCATAAAGGAGGATTTGCCCTGAAAAACGGTCTCATAAAAGCAGGATCTTCTTATTCAACAGACTAGTTCACCTTGTGTATTCAGACGCACCTGCTCATTTTCTTTTGAAAAACAGACTTTTCATCAGTATTCTCTGACAGCTATTGGTATAGCTCCCCAGGAATGAACTATCTATTCTTTCCTGGAATCACATGAATCCTTTGTATTTTTCTATCCATCCCTGTGCTGCGAACTATAACTACTCCAAAATTACAAGTTAGGCTGTAAAATTAAGAGACTGGCCTCTTCACATATATAAAAAAAAATAAAAATAAAAGAGACAGATATTTTAAAGATGATGGGAAAAGAAAGGAAGTAAAGTCCTTCTTTTCTTACCTTTTTTTCTTATCTGTGTGTTAAACATAAGGTGATTTCCAAACACCTCTTCAGGGTCTACAGACTTCATTGCCTTGATGAATCAAGACAAGATCACAGGAAAAAAGTACCACAAGAACCATTAAAAATTCACAAGATAAGGGAACGCTGTGCTCAGAGCAGTACAGACCCAAAGTGGCTCTGATCTGCTGACCCTGAAAACTGTATTTAAGTATGGCACCAAACAAACCTGCTCCTGTGACGCTGTGATGTAGCCCATGAAAATCACTCAATGAGCTAAGATAACTTTTCAAGGTAAAGGACTTGGTCTGGTATTTCTCACCTACATATTTTCTATCCCTAAATGATGCTGCAAAGACAATCAGGTGCAAGCTCAGCCGTGCACTGAAATATAATGCCTAAAATCAGCAGTCCAGGCCCCATACACCCAGCAGACCATGGAGAAGAAAGAGCTACTCCACAGAGACAACTGGCTTTCAAGTGGCTTCTGAATACTCCTCTTCCCGCTGTCAGCAGCTGACCTGGGAAGAAAAAGCAAGGTGGGATGGCTCCAAGCCTCCTTGCTTTATAAAGGCAATTTATAGTAAAATCGACTGAAATCAACACAGCTGAGAGCTTACCTTTTATAGCAAATTTTTCTGTGCATAGAAATACTGTAAAACAAACCCTTTCTGATGTAAAAACTGTTTATATAAAAGGTAAAATTACTGTGTTTGTATCCAGGTCGTGCTAGAATAATGTATTTGAATAAAATAGTTACAGTAAATTTTTACACCATAAAATGTGCTGCATATCTGACGGAAACATGAGCCTTCTTGCCTTTCATATTTATGAACTTCAGCATGGAAGCTAAAAAGCAAGTGATTTGAACAGATGTGTTGTGGATGGGACTCTGCGCTTTCTAGAATTCCATGTTGTGCTATCTTAAGCCAGCTGGGAGACTAAAGAAACAGCCTTCATGAAATTCCTTCAACATGCTTGCGCTTAGCATGTGGGATGCACAGTTCTTGTGCCACATTTCCTTATTTTTGTTTCTTTAAATAGCAAGCTGTTTATAACACACACACAAAAGCCCCAAGAGATGCAAAGCTTTGAAGAGCAGGATAAAATGTTCTGCCCAAAGGATCAATGAGCAATCTGCAATTTCAGTCACCCTCACATAAAAATGGGGGAAAGTATAATCCCACTGGGTAGAAATATGGAAATACCTCCATTATTGGTGAAAGAACTACAATTATACTCTCTCAAGACACCAACAGAACTTTCACAGAACACTTTGGCATTTTAATTAATTAATTAATTAAATTATCAGCATAGTTACCTGCACAACTATTCATATTACACAGTGCCTAAAATTCCCAACAGACAGTCAGATTGTCCAGTGCTGTCAGTGCACAAAGATGTGACATGAATTCACTACAGTCTGTGGCCTCAAAACAGAGAATGGAAAATTCCTGAAAAATGATTACTTGTCAGGATTTTTAGGTGGGCACTGCACTGATGCAAACTTACAACTATCAGCTAAGAGCAGACGGTGTGGACATGGTCCTCGCTTTCTGATAATAATAAATGCACTTTGGAGACCTGTCTCTTGTTTGCTTCCAAATAGCTGGGTGGAGATAAATAGAAACAGGCTTCACAAAATCTCAGAATATTAAAATCTCTGTTTAATTATTTGCTCTATCAAACAAGATGATGTCCCAGAAGAAAATCTGCGAGAACTGTACTTTGGTTTGTAAACCCTTACTATTGTAGGGTCAGGAGAAATTTTCCATCTTAACATATAATTAAACTTAATGGGAAATGTTTAATTAAATTAAGAAATGTGAGAAAATTCCCTCAGGCTACAAGAACTCTGATTACAGTGTTGCAGGAAGCCTAAACAAGGCTTAACATACTGTAGGGCACACAGGGCAAAAGTCTCTGAACTATTTTTAACATGTTGCAGAATATTGGTAATTAGAAATAGGAAGTGTTAAATATACTCATGCCAGGTTCACATGGGGAGTCTCATCAATTAATAATTGAAGGGCTTCCGCTACTGCGGTGTGATATACACTGAGTTTTTTATGAAAAGACCAACCTACATCATTAGCATCTCAATTCAGACTTTGGGAGCCTGGGTTTTCTGGACAGTAAGAATATGGGAGCAGGCTGTGGGAATATAACGGAAGATTGGCGAGGAAGATTGTAAACACGCTCAAGTGACTCGCACCTGGGGTGCTGGACAACACACGTATCACACTAATTGTTGTTCAGCCTTGTGTGCTTGCAAGTAGAATATCCACACTTAGATAATGTAAGCCTGGGACAGACTCAGGGACACCTTATCTAGCATACATGAGATCACTGCCTTGTTGTTGAAGAAGATCAAAGCACAGTGGAAAACTATGCCTGCTTGAACCCTTGAAAAGCAGGCGAGAACAGCAAGTTAGGGCTCACACGCTCCTGCTAACAAGAACTTTCTCCCGCCCTGTGGTGCCTGCATCTGCTGCTTGTATCCCTCTGCCCGGGCGTTGCTGCGGAGCCTCCCTGATTTGCAAGATATTGAGATTAAACTTGTTCTTAGCCGTTCATCCATGGTCTTGTGGTCGTTCTTGCGTCCTGCCTGAGTCGGCTCACACATAGGCCTGTCATTATTATGAACAAAATAGTTCCAGAGAGTCCAGTTGCTTTCTAACAGTCAGGCGCATCTCTCACCACTAAGATGGGGCTATATTTAAACTTTATGACCTCCTGCAATTTCTAGTGAAACCCATAGAGACTGTATGTACGTTAGAGGTAAAAATGCCCCATAACTGCATGATAGAAAGTGAATTGTGAATTATTTGTAAAGCAGTACACGATCCAAAAATCAAAAGGAGTTATTAAAGTACCCAGAAAAAAAAACTAAGCAAGCAGATTATAAACAGAGTTATATAAAAAAATCAATAGTAAACAGAAAATTTACGGATAAAAAGATCTGATCATAAATTCCTGTAAGGCAACAAGACCCCACTTGGGTCAAGTGTAAAAGTTGCCCCTGATCTAAGCTGATATAGCTACACTAACACTACAGCTTTCTGTACGCAAGCCCTGCGGATTCCATAAAAACGTATTGTCATCATATCTTCACCGTGTAACATGCTGAAATCACTACTGAGCCACTAATTTCTGGGATGACTGAAACCTTTACCACCCCCAAGTATAAAACACAACCAACCCAAAAATATATCCATTCAGCACAGGGATGATCAGAGATTTGTATCCTACTGAAAAACTATACAAACTAGTGCTCTACAAACTAGAAAAGTATTGCCAAGTAAAGCTACAGTTACAAATCCCTTGGTCTTTTGAGGGCCATCATTCACCTCTCCTTTCACCAGAATTCTGCTTTCTCTGTCATTTCACACTCATAAATCATCACAACATCAAACAAAGCCCCTACAGTACTAAATGCAAGGATAATAAAGGGAAGAGCATTGTAATGGGACACACAATCACACTGTACTGTAAAATTCCTGAAGGTCTTTTGATTTCTTTGTTTGAGCTGTTCTTCCTCCTGTAATCTGTGTGAGGTTGGGGTTTGGTTTTTTTCTTCTGTTCCTCCTAAACAGTCTGCTAGAAAAGCATCACAACTCTGGGAACTACCTTTTTTCTCTATAGGGACCTACTTAGCCACACTTCCTCAACACAAAACAGTGCATGAAGGCACCTAACTCAAACAGACAAACCTCCAAAACGATGAGTTCCCATCAGTTCCTGTTGGACAGATAAATAGGGACTAGGCACATGGAATATCTACACCTGAAGACAGAAAAAAATGTTAAAGTACTTTTGATAATCTGATTCTGTCTTCTTCCTCCTTTTACCACCTCCTTTGCTGATTTCCTACCTGCTTTCTTCTTTTCTTTAGTTGTCCTGGTTTCAGTTGGGACACAGTTAATTTTCTTCCTAGTAGCTGCTGTGTTTTGGAGTTAGTATGAGAGTAATGTTGATAATACACTAATATTTTAGCTGTTGCTAAGCAGTCAAGGACTTTTCAGCTTCTCATACTGGCCTGCCAACAAGAAGGCAGGGATGCACCCAAGAAGCTGGAAGGTGACACAGCCAGGACAGCTGACCCCAGCTGACCAAAGGGATATTCCATATCACAGTGCATGGTGTCATGACACATAAAGCAGAACCCACGTTAATGACGAGGGTTTCCACAGCACAAACCTGAGTTTGCTGCCATCACTTTCAGTAGTCTTCTCTTTGACTACCATATTCCACCATCCCATTTTGTGACTTGCAACACAGAGGTAACAAGCATAAAGCAACCTACTCTCCTAGCAAGACATGCATGGTCAGGGGTGCAAGAATTATTCATAATAGACTAAGGTCAGCCTACATGTCCTTCCTGGCTTTTGTACCTACATGCACTAGCTAAACCTTAGGTTTGAGACATTGTGCCAAAACTCAAGGAACTGCTAAATTATTCTACTGAAACAGCATAAGACTGTGATAAGGAACTGCCTTAATTATTCTGGACAACTTCATTGCACTGGCTGGAAAATCATGACCCAACCTCAGCTTTTAACTAATTTCATATAATCTCCCCTGCATTGGTGAGCTTAAAACATACTTATTGTTCTAGCTATAACCAAGCAGGACAACTGGTGCTGCCTCTTTTCACATGAACACTAAAGCCTGTAAGTGATGTTAAAGCCTAGTCCAAACACACCCCTCACTAAAATGCTCTTCTTTTTATTATCATTAATAGGCATCAGATTTATGCATGTGTGGGGTCTCATCTGATGTCAGCATGGGGCTTCTGAAAAGCAAGGAGAAAGCAGCAGCATCTTTGTAAGAAAACAGGTCTGTGCCTTGGCTCATAAAACCTTGGGCTTCTAAAATATTAACTTTACTTGACAGTATATTTCCAGTTTGTACAGCTTTAAGCTTAACTGTCTGTCAGAAAATTACATAAATCTGATTGCCCCTGTCATAGCCAGATATGCTTTAGCTCTCAGACTTCCCCGAAACGATGTTACTTATCCTTTAGAGACGGAAGTGGTGTACTGCCAGTACAACCAGCATCTCATTATGGAGCCTGAAGCAGTTAATGCTGGCTCTGTGCAATGCTGCATTCATTTGGGAACACATTGACAGCAGAAGAGGCAGTGATAGCCACCCCCAACACACCGAGGGGTGGACCCACAAGTGGTGTGCCTGGAACCATGAAAGGCAGGGGTGGGAGATTGCTGAAAGGTCCACTTTGGCCAAATGACTGTCACTGGGAACTCAGAACAGCTCCATCTGCTTAAATGGGAAAAATTCCTGGAGAAGGATCAACTGAACCAAAGCACATTCCCATGGTGGCCACGACACAAACCACTGCCTCTCCAACAGCTAGACCTGGGGAAGACCTGCACATCTTAGCTAGACCTGACTCTGCAGCAGGATCAGTATGATGGAACAGTTGTATTTCCAAGTAAAATCAAGGCATGCTTGAGCATGTATAAACATTACACTGGGAGTGTGTCTCCTCCCTTTTTCAGCACTGTGTGGGCAGCTCTTAGGTACAGGAACAACTCAGTCATTACCTGGTCCTTCATTGCTTCCCTCATCCTCTCCCCTGCAAAAAAGAACAGGGCTCCGGATTCACTTATTTGGTCCAGGATGGTCCCATTAACTCTCCTGCCTCTGCGCTGAATGTTTATGTTTCTTCTCCCAGAAGGTTTCAAGGATTTCTGTGGTCTCCAGTAGGGAGCAGCCCCATTCATTTTGTAAAGAGAGAATCAAGAGAGAAAAAAAAAGCAAGGCAAGACCTAGAGACTGATTTGTGGGGAATTTTCCATTTGTTTCACCAAAACAAACAACAATTCAGGTTCAGATGATATTTTTTCCCCCAATGCAATCTTAGTTAGGTCCTGTTGCACATATGCATTTTGACAGACTTTAATTAAAGAACCATATGTTACATTTCCACAGGGTATCAAAATATTAGCTTATGAAGGCCCCACAAATTGAAAAGTCTTGGTACAAAGCTGATGGAAGGACCTGCATACGCAGAATTATTAGCTTTAACTGCAAGACTTTTTGACTGATGGATCTGTTTGGGGTTTTTGGCGGGGTTGCCTTGTCAGAGGGACCATCACATATGAGATGCAGCCTTTAAGCCAGTCAGTAAGTAATGAGAATTTCAACACTAAACCATTCTATGAAAGTTTCTTCCCTGGAATAAAAATAATGTTACTTTTTATCACATGCTGTGTTTTTCTAGCATAGTTTCCCATCTTTGAGTAATGACTTGGGTATAAAATAAAACTGCTAATTTGCTACACTCGAGTTTTCACTCTCACAACTGCTGTGCTTTAAGCTGTGTCTGCTGAAACCTGTATTTTGCATATGCCTCAGAAGTACTCCAAGGTATTACTGAGAGCTTTAAAGTGCTCAAAAATGGTTAAGGTCCCCCAATGACAAGCCAAACTGCATGAGTTCTCCACATGCTGGCAGAGCAGCTGCTAAAACCAATTAGGTCATTATTAAATTTCTCAATTTTTTCTTTAAGACAAGAGAAAACCCCAAACCTTTAAAGTTTCACATATGATGCCAATAAAGCCAGTCCTTTTAGCATTGAAATTATTAATGGAACAAGGCCTGTCAACAAGATCTTTATATTAAACCAAGGATCAATAACATCAAGATGGCATGTAGTTAGGAGAATGTCCTGGGCATTTCATCTCAAGACTACTCAACTAATTTTGAACAGGTTCTTGGACTAATTTTAGGCTATATTTAATCCTATAATTCCTAGTACATTCTAGTGTAATAATGTTGAAACCTTGATTGTTATCTGCATCTCATTTCCTCACCTTAATTTAGGGCTAAAAATAATAGTTTCAGAGCCATAACAGCTCAAATACTTCCCCATTAGCAAAAAGTTAATTCCTGAGTTCGTTCCAGGGGCAATTAAGTTGGAAAAGCAATTAAAGTTTCAGAAATCCCTGACAGTAGGAAAGGTTCAGCCTAATATCCACAAGTACATGAAAACAAAACATATTTTAGGGTTATTAAGAAAATACGGCCTCAGACTGTGGCCAAGAGCTCACAAGAGATGGGTTTATTAATAGCCTTGCTGTGTGAAGCACGTTTCCACAGCAGGTGTCACAGGTCCCGCAAAGCAAACTGTCAGCTCAATGCTGAATTAGTCCATGCCACAAGGACAGCTGAAGAAATTTCTTGCTAGAGAGCAGCCCTCTAAATGGGCTGTGCACCACCTGGACCTTCCATTTAGCTAAAGCTCTGCTACCTTCCCTAGAGCTCCTATCTTTTTGTAATGCCATATAACAGAGGTTCCCTGCTTCAAAAGCCCTTGCTAATGGCAAAAGCTTTTGGTACTCAGCCCCACCGTCATCACCAGCTAAGCTTCACCATGTACTAACCACTGGAGTTATGCCAGTTCCTCCTGCTTTTTCTTACCCACATGCTCCTCCTCCCCATGTAAGCCCAAGTAGGATGAAGAAGAGGAGGGCCTGGGAAGAAGAGCATAACATAAACGAGTGGCTTTTATGTCATAAATGTAAGCCATGTTCTAGCAAGAATCTGCATGATCTAAGAGGTGGGGAGCAGAAATATGAGGTTTAGTGGGAAAGTCCTTGGGCATCTCACACAAATGGAAAAAATATTTTTTCTTAATTTTCAGACACCTACACACAGAGTAACTGAGCTTCAACCTTTTGTAAACTTCCTCACCAGCTGCTTAAAGTAAGTTTGAAGGCTGGCTTCAGTTAAACCCCCTTTCCTTGAACTTTGCAGTCAGCCTGAACTTACAAGGTAAGCTGCGATGACTGCATGAATGAGCTTGCTTGCAAGTGTCATTATTTCCCATTAGTAGCCAGACTGGGAAAACGGTGAAACATGCCCCACTCACAGTACTTTGGTCCTTCTGCAGCAGGTCCCAACCAGCCCCTGGAAGTGGAGATGCAAACACCAACAAAATCAAAACCAGGAGGAGGAGACCAGTTTTGGATTTCAGCTGCAAATGGTGGAACTGTTACAAAGCACGGGCTACAGAGACACATAAAATCAAGAACTCTTCATAATGAACACTTGACACTTACAAATACACAGAAAGCAAATGTATCCCAACCCAAAATGCTCAGCACGTTAGAAAAAACAAAAGCGTGTATAGGAAGAGAAGAATACATGCAAGAAGGTTTGTTTGTGTTGGAGTTTTTTTGTTTGTTTTTAAAATCAACAAAAAAAACCACAAACCCCCAAAACCCTGCAGCTGGTGTTAGTATTTGCTGGTGGTTCTCTCTGACCAGAACCTGGCCTGAGGCTGTCAGTACTTTCCCTGTGTGTCACAATTTTTATGTTGCTGATGCCATGGACTGCCCTTACTGGCTCTGAGACCCTCCAGAACCAGGCAATTATCATCTAAAAATAATCATCACCAGCATGCACCCGTGCATCAAGCCATGCTATAGCACATTTCAGAGAAGAGAGGTGCCATCTGTGAACCCAGGCCAGTTTATGCTAGCTGAACCTCCACTTCAAATGTGACTCCTTGTCCCAAAACGTGACTCTTGGCACCCTGTACTGTAGGGTTTCCTCTGCAGCAGCAGCACTCATTAAAAAAAGGATTTAAAAAAAAAAAAAAAAAAAAAAAAAAAAAAAAAAAAAAAAAAGAAGAAAAAGGCTCATATCCTCTTGATAGCATATAGCAAATTAGTTATGCTTTTAATCTTTTTGTTACATATTTTCTAATTCAAGAATCTTTGCTCCTGGCACAGTTGTGCACAGATTTAAAACATTGAAACACATGTGCATGCCCTCTCCTAGTCTTGCTCTCAGATGAACTGCAGTTTTCCGTACCTATCAGCCTCAGTAGCACATTGAGCAGGGAGCATCCATGCTCTCCTCACATGAATAAAGATGTTTGAACACCTCCTGGAAATGCATGGGTGACCAAGAAGCACAGATCATGTTGTCGCTTCTTGCTCAAGTCAAGTTCCATAGAAATGACCTGAATGAAGATATCAGCCTGCTTGGTAAGTATAATAAAGTTGATGAATAATGATACATCTTCTGTGATAGCAATTTCATTCACTGAACAGATTTGACAGTACAGTGAGGTTATTATGCATTATTTTTAGTACTAGAAATCAATGGCACTATTGTCCTTTTCAGTTCAATTTGATTTAGATGAAGCTCGGTGTGCAGAGAGAATAATGAGGAGCACTGCCTCACATTAAATGGAAACAGAAATCATGTTCTTAGCAGGGTGTGTTTTATGATAAGGCGATTGTTCTGTGAACAGCTTCTTATTTCAATATTTTGGATGTTTAAATAAAGTGTGTGCTCAAGACAGATGGAAGTCTTTTAGGACATATATTTCCCCATCAGAAAAATGACAAATTCTTTTATGAAGAGAGCTGCTGTCAACATGATTCTCAAGGGGCTGCTGTAAAACGGATGGACACTGAACTTGTGAGGGAAGAAGACCCCACTGAAGAATAATCTTGTGACTTGGGCATCTGCTCAAGCCTGAGTTCAAGTTCCTTGTTCTAACAAGGGGCTTCCAATCACTGGAACTGGTCTCCTAGTCTACCCTAGTGCCTCTACCCTGGTGCATTTGTAAAGCTCTCATTTTATTTTACTGCAGAATGGAATTTTTCGTATATCCTTTTAAATGTCAAACATTTTTGCAAGGTGGGAAGACTACTTTCACCTAATCAAGGGAAGCAGCAGGACAAATTTTCCTTACAGAACTCTGTCAGAGGACTTCAGTTTTCATCTGTTGATGCATGCACAACTAAAGACCTCACAGTTCTACCCCCCCAAAAATAAATGCAAGTTACCTCCTCTTCTCATCTGAACCAAATAGATGCAGCCACTTTTTATTGTAACTCTGGGTAACGAATTGCCCAATCGTACCCTGCCTTTCCCGAGTGCTAGAAGACTTACCTGCCTCCTACTCAGGCTTTCCCCCACCATCTTTTGAAATTGCACCTGTGTTGCACAGAAATCTGCTCTGCAGGAAAAATGAACGAGTGAGGGACCTCCTGCTGAGGGTTACACCGCTATGGCTCCTATTTCATTAAATACATTTATTAAATTAATTGCATGACAGTAATAAAACCCTCCTGTTGTGTATCCCTTTAGAGCTGAAACTGGTTTCCCAGCTTCTCCACCCAAGTATATAAAGATCCAAGGGAGTCTACCTGACACCTGAGGACATGCAGAAGACAGACAGCACATGCAGTACTTCTGGCAGAAGCTAGCTAGGTGTGTACACCCTTCTGTGAGACATCACACCACTTAAACGGGGTCTCTCAACAGTATCCATTGACCTGTTTTGTCCAGGCAACCCAGTGATCCATTCAAGCAGCAGGAGGTGGGTCTAGTCCACAAGCTCGGCCACAGAGAGCATGTGGGGATTTCCATAGACTTTGTAAGGGCTGGAAAAGGAATAAAAGCTGTGACCAGCTGAAGAGTTACAGCTAGGCACCTTGCATTCAAGGTTCACCTGGAAGGCATTCAATGTGAGCTGCAGCACTCATTTCATCTGTCTTAAAGACGCAGACAATAAAGACATCTTGTGCCAGTAGATGGCACTCTGTTAATGACCTACACACTCTTAAGAGGCATGCACGATTTCTGCAGTAAATATACGGCCTACAGCTCTTTCTGTCTGCTCTGTGCAAGAGGCAGCATTTTGTTGACAGAAGATGCCCAGCTCCACCCCTAGACCCTTTGCTCCATACACAAGTATAGCTCATCTCCACCCCATACTGACCTGAGCTGTGCTGGTTGATGGACATCCTGCCCATCTGCAACCCACTCCTAGGCACCGATGGGAGGCCTAATGCCCTGCTTACCAGCAACCCACCCCCTTACATCTTCATCTGCAGCACAGGACTGATGCAGGACCAATTCTGCCTTGGAGACAAACAGAAGGTTGGGCAGGTTGGGCTTGAGGAAGAAGTTGCACAATTATTGTTCTAGGGAGAAGGTGGCAACTTGCAGAATAACCCTCTCCTAGACATAAAACACATCTGAAGAAACTCTTGTCTCTAAGAGCAAAGCAGCACACCGTAAGTTTTGAATTACAAAATCCAGTGCACTCTGAAGACAT
>NW_009648150.1:930307-956496 GCF_000708025.1 Charadrius vociferus
TTCTCACCATACCAATGCACAAGCACAAATTACAAGAAGCTTTCAGTTCTGTTGCACAGATTCAGAGCAAAACAGGTAACTGATGCTTTTGAAAACATGACATAAAGTCTGAGTTCTTCAGTAAAAGAAAAAAAATTAGCTTTGCAGCAGTGATTCTCTTCAATACAATCATTCAGTTCTTCTCAGACACTCAGCACACCATTGAAAGGAAACTCCATAGCAATTTTAAGTCACAGAGACACTGTACCTGCAACACTATTATATTCTTGCTGGCACCATCCTAATTAAGACCACTTCTTCCCTCCCAAGTAGCAGCCTTGACTGTGGGCACCACTGGATGCCTTCAAACAGAAAGCATTTCCTCTGAAAGCAGCACTCTTCTGGCACTGAATAGCAGATATCTCGCTTGCTTACAACACCTTTCTCCTTTTGGTGAGAAAGTAGCAAATGATCCTCCTTCGCTCTGATCCCACCTTGCTAAACTATCATGCTTTAAGTGACTTTTGTGTTAAGTGTGTAGGACAGGAGGGAAAAAAAAAAAAAAAAGAAAAAAAGAGAAGAATGAAAGAAGGCGCCTGGAAAATAGAACACAATGAGTGCCTCCACTAGAATGAATATACACTAGACACCCAGAAGCAAGAGGGGGTGACAATTTCCACACACTGGTATGTGTGTGTTTCTGTTTATCCAAATAAATAGCCTCACTTTGATGTCCTGCCCAAACTGAGGTGCCCAATAGCAGACTGAAATCCGCATCTCATCAGTTATGACAGTTAAATTCTCCTTTAAGGAGTATTATCTGCAAAACACAACTCAGGGCACAAAGAGCTGAAATTCCCGGTCTGTCATAAAAAGATGAGAAAACTTATTGATCTCTCAGTTTGGAAACTCCAGCCTCCAACCAGAAAGTTCATTTTTCTCCATCATATCCTGAAAACATGTACTTCTGGTAGCTATAAAGCTTTCAAGTAATGAGGCTTCAGGCTGCATTACCAATCAAAATCCATTAAATGGTCTACTTAATATAGCAGAAAAAATGTGTAAGCATTCAAATGAAGTTTAACAAAAATCTTACTCACCTGGAGACATTTAAATTTTGCTAAGGCTTTAATAGAGCTTGAGCTTGTTTATTCCAGGTTGGTGAAAAGCTACAAACAATTTTAACAGGAATGAAAAACTATTTCCATTAGACATCAGGCGCCTATTCAAATTTTCCAATCCTGTGAATACATGATTTATGGTTGGAGTGACAGATTCAAAATCTGGCCTGAAGATTGACTGCTGTGCACAAATTCCACTTTGGGTAAATAACTTCAAATTCTAAGTACTGGTAAAGTCTCTCCCCGTCCCTCAGTCTGCCTGCATGTGTAAAATGCCCTCTAATACGCACAGATTAGATCACAAGCTGAGCACGTCAACAGCAAAATGCTGTTGTGAAAAGGCTAATGTCTAAGACATAGAAAAAGAAGGCAAGTCTATATGGTACAAAACCTCATCCTTCTCCCCTGCTCCACAGTAGTTTTACCACTGAATCTACTTTCAGGCACCATGCTGCAAGAAAGTGACTCAGCATAGAATCATAGAATGGTTTAGGTTGGAAGGGACCTTGAAGATCACCTAGTCCCACCCCCCCTGCCATAAGCAGGGACACCTCCCACTAGACCAGGTTACTCAAAGCCTCGTCCAACCTGTCCTTGAACACTTCCAGGGATGGGGCATCCACAACTTCCCTGGGCAACACGTTCCAGTGTTTCACCATCCTCACAGTAAAGAATTTTTTCCTTCTATCTAATGTAAATCTACCCTCCTTCAGTTTAAAACTGTTACCCCTCGTCCTATCACTACACTCTCTAAGAAGGAGTCCCTCCCCACCTTTCCTGTAGGCCCCGTTTAAGTACTGAAAGGCTACTATAAGGTCTCCCCAGAGCCTCCTCTTCTCCAGGCTGAACAACACCAACTATCTCAGCCTGTACTCACAGGAGAGGTGCTCTGGACCTCTGATCATCTTCGTGGCCCTCCTCTGGACTTGCTCCAACAGGTCCTCATCCTTCTTAAGGCCCCTCTCAAAAGTTTGTTGGGGCTGTTTCTCTGGCTGCAGAAATACCTGTGCTAGATATAACTGAGCTATGTTATGTACCAGAAAGCAGAGTAACTTGTATAGACCTCTGGGCATCTTCAGAGTCATTAACAGCACACATGGGTGGAGCAGACAGCTGTCTGCTGTGAAAATGCACCTTGTTGATCAAGCTGGCTACATCCAGTTTTTAGGATCCCCTTAGCCACTCCAAAGGCATAACATACTTTTAACCTCTTAATAGCATCATCTTCTGCCTCCCACTGCTAAGCGGTAACCTCTTTCCCCTCATTCCCCCCATTTTCCCAGCAGCACTAAGTTGAGAGGGACTGTACCTCCACCCACAGCTGACCCACCTACCCTGCTGTGGCAGCACCAGTGCAGCTTTGGTCAAGCAACTTCAGACAGGAGAAGGAATTTGGGGGTCCAGGCAATGCCTCCCACAAATCCTTCTATGGGACTCTGCCCATAATGGAAGCAACAACAGGTGGGATACAACCTGTAAGTTGCTTGTAGGAGCACAACGAACTAGGTCTTAATTTCGGAAGTCTTGTAAATCATTCACTGAAATGGTCCTATTCCTTGCCTTCACTGGCTCTAGGACAGGGCCCTAAATCCATACAAGTCACCCCATGTGGGTAGTTCTGCCGTTGTTCTCTTTGCTAAATCTCTTTAAGGAATGACTTGGTTTCCTTGTCCCACCATACAGTTTCTGGTACAGAGAAGCTTTTTCTCTTAGTAGGTCACGCCAAGAGACTTGGGTATTAAGTTGCGCTTAGAAACCACTGACTTGCAATCTTTACTATAAGTTATTTGTACCCACTGAATGCAATGTCCATGCTGCAGAATTTGTCAGATGAAACCTGTTCTGTTGACTTTTTAAAATTATTTTTCTTGAAGAGGATGAGCAAGCAGAGAGGCACTTAAATTAGCACATCACTGAGCTAATATACTACAATTTTACCAAGGTAATTAAAGACAGAACAATGTGATGATCACATTAAGGTCATGATTAAGATCAAACCAATAAATCAAGAAGTTCAAGTGATGAAATCATCAATATATCAGGATGTAAAATTAAACAATACAATTTACAGTAAAAATAAACTCTTTTGTTCAAATCCTTTTGAAGAGGGCATGAAAAACAATTTCTTTCTAGTTTGAGGCCTAAGCCCCACTTTCAGCAGTAAGTGCACTGACCTGATTGAGGAAAAGCACTGATAGATGCCCATGCCCTACAACACGACTTGAATGTTCATTCAGGTCTAATGTCCTTGCCAAGCAATTTTAAGCAAGCACCACAATATCTTGAGAGCATGTTAGAGAGACATTCCTGCCTCCTCTCACTTCCTCACCTGATTCCACCTGGCCTTTATAGGTCAAAAGGGGGAGTGCTGGAGTGCTGTATGCTTGCAGATGGACCCTTTGATAGTCCTGGCAAAGCCAAGAGGAGTTGTCCAGTCAGAGTTGCACTAAACTCAACTAGACAATTGTAAATAACATCAATGGTGAAAGAATGACCATACTCAACTTTCTTACACTATGATTAAATAAAAAGTTTCTCTCTCCTTTGACAACTCATTTGTTGTCATGCCCTGACAGCTGGCCTGCCAGACATATGCCCTCACATATGACTACATTATGCTTTGGGTAATATCTAGGAAGAGCTGTCTTAAATACACCCCTCCTCTTGCTGGGAGCACTGTAGCCCCGCTACTCAGTCTCTCCTCTCTTCTTCCCTAAGGGATCAAGATAGCTTTAGGGATACAGACTGCATTCATTTTATCCTCTTCTAATTCATGGGACAGTTTGTGCATTCTTTGTAATGGAAATGAACAAAGTTTCATTTCCTCAAGTAAAAAGTACCTCTTTATTAAGACGGTCACCTTCTTCTGTAGTTGACTAGCAAAACAGTAACAATTCAACTTGTTCAAGGAAAAACATAATTTGCTTTTTTTACATAAGTCATTGACCTATTTCACCGTTAAGCATCTCCTATGCTGGATATTATTCATATATCCTACATTTTGTATCAAATATGTTTGTTAACGCACAGACTGACACAGAATACATATAGCTGTATCAGATCTTACCAAGACACAATCCCTCTATAATGAACCATGCCAAAGAGACTTATGTCAGCCACTTTCTCCTAAGCATTCTGCAACACAAGCTAACTCCTCCAACCAGATAACCTCCTCCAACCTGTAACTCTGTTCAGCATAAAGTGCTGTGCAGCTAACTACATCTTACTTTATCACTTCTTCCTTTAATTTCACTGTTATTAAAGTCACTTAGGATACTTATTTTCTAATTAGGTCACAGGCCACCATTTGAGCAAGTGAGCTGATACAAGGTGCCAGTCCCAGAAACATACACCTTGCTCAGGCATTGTTTTGTCCCGTCAGCACGTCAGTAGCAGTGGGGCTCTTTGGGATCTGTAACCCAGAATGCAACAACAAATGATAGACTGTTGCAGCACAGAAAGGGGCAGGTGCAGATGGCACAGGAAAACCAGTCCACAGGATGCAAGACAAGTCTTGCTAGCCACCAGCTATTGAATCACCTAGAAGGCACAGGCAGTGGTGGTTTAGACTGTAGTGACATTCCTTACTGTGAGCTTCCACTCTGGGATAGGTCCTTGATTTATCATTTTCTTTCAGTTTTCCAAACAAATGATATTTTGGCTTATGCATTACCCCAGAAGTAAAAGCAAAACCTTACTGGACTTGAAAGCTTCGATTTATAAATTTCACTCTTCTCTTTTGTTTTTCACAGCATTACCTTATTTCACAGGAGAGGTAATCAGAAGCCTCGTAACCATTTCTCAGCTCTGCAGCACTGGTACCACCGCACCACTGCTGCACATGGGGGTATGCATTGCTCCTTGGAACAACTTGAGCTACCAAGTCAGCACACCCATGAAGCCTCACTGAGAACAGAAGGGATGAACTTCTGCATCTGCTTTCTTGCATAAGAAGAAAGAGGGATCCTAGGACAAGATATCACATATCATTTGTGGTGACCCTTTGCATTCACAATGGAAGCCACTGCCTCAGACTATTTAATATTCTGAAGTCACTTTTTTATTAGTGTGCTGTTTCACGAATGCATTATCACCCACAGAACTGTTAGTTGACATATATTGTCTATTACTCAGGCATTGCTGTCGGCTACAAATATGCTGCAAGTTATCAACATTCCTGACTTTTGGTTAGAAAATGAGGAATGAATCTGATGAATATCAAGTTTGGTTCATGTCATGATGCTCTTGGTGTCATGATCTATCATGGAAGATTAAACAGAGGTATTCTATGAATCAGATTCATTTTATTCAGCGACCATGATGAAAATTCTTTCACTGAATAAATTTACTTCACCTGGGTTACAGTAGCTTTCTACGATTAGATCTACATGTTCTGGTTATGGTTGCATGTCCTGTTTCTGATCATTTCACAACTAGCTACAGCTGTGTAGTTACCAGACAAAGCAAAAATGGTGAGCAGGACTAGGGAAGTGATCATACCTCTGTACTCGGCACTGGTGAGGCCCCACCTGGAGTACTGTGTTCAGTTTTGGGCCCCTCACTACAAGAAGGACATTGAGGTGTTGGAGCATGTCCAGAGAAGGGCTACAAAGCTGGTGAGGTGTCTGGAGGACAAGTCTTATGAGGAACAACTGAGGGAACTGGAGTTGTTTAGCCTGGAGAAGAGGAGTCTGAGGGGATTCCTTATCACCCTCTACTACTATCTGAAAGGAGGTTGTAGAGAGGTGGGGGCTGACCTCTTCTCCCTGGTGAAAAGTGATAGGGTGAGAGGAAATGGGTTCAAGTTATGTCAGACGAGGTTTAGATTGGATATTAGGAAACATTTTTTCACTAAAAGGGTTATTAAACATTGGAATAGGCTGTCCAGGGAGGTGGTGGATTTGCCATCCCTGGCGGTGTTTAAAAAAAGGGTAGATGTGGTGCTTAGGGACCACTTAGAAGTGGTTTTGTCAGGGTAGGTTGATGGTTGGACTTGATGATCTTAAAGATCCCTTCCAACCTTAGCAATTCTATGATTCTATGTACCTCCCGTTGACTACAGAAATAACTGTGCATTTCAGCAAATCAAACACAAGGCTACAGATATTAACCCTGCAAGTCTCCAGCAGAAATATTTTTTAATCTAAGGTGGGACAGGCTCATAAATAATTTACAGGGAGTTATGACTTTATATTATCTGAGTAATATATCTGGGAGGAAGGACTAGAATCAGTGGTGTGGGCTATTCCCCTATGAGAACTGTAATAAATTTCTTACATTATAATATGTTGTGAAAAATATTCTGGTTGTCACGGTCCATACACTGGAGGCATTCTAAGTGGCCTGCCACTGAGTCCCCATTGGATGATAACACTGTCCAAATTTCTCATCATTTCACACTTTCACTCCATAGCTGTGTGCTCGTTACAGCTCGCTGCTATAAAAATGATTTTTAATGGAAAAGATCTGAGAGAAACTTTATGCTTCCTTGACAAAATTTTTATTGGGCTGAATACTGGAGCATTACTGACGTAGCTTTGGACAGGCAGCTATGAGCTGAGGAATTGCTTTGGGAGGAGGGTGGGCAGGAAGCTTTTATTACTGTCCCTATATCTTTGAAATGAAATGCCCTCCGAGCAGAGGGAGGATCTTGGATGCTACTATCAGAGAATGGTATGATCCCTTGGGGCTTATCACCACACTCACACTATCAGGAAGAAGATAAGTCACATATTTTTTCTCCAAAAGTTGAACACGCATCCAAATCTCATGCCCCTTTATCACCATATCACAAATGCCTCCCATCCTCAGCTGACATCCACAAAGTGGGAAGTGGGCAGAGACAAAAGACCCCTGAACACATGGGCCTATTCCCTGACCTCCCACTACCAAGTGTGGGATTTAGGCCTGCTGCACCTCCTTGCCATCAGCAACCTGGGGTACCAATGCAAGACTGTATCTCATGCTGTAACTATGTGAACTGAAGACAAATGTGAAGCCACGCAACACAAACTGTCCTAATTACTGACAGCGACTGCCATGGTCGCACCCTCATCTTTGTCCTTGCTCCCCACAGGAGAGCCTACTTCTTTGTGCTGACAGAGCTGTTTCAGAGCATCAAATAATAGAAAATAAAAAAAGGGATAAACCCCCCACATGCCATTTTTGCAGCAGTAGGATTGCGGCGGCCATTCGTTAGCTTGGTTAAGCTGCTGTGAAACTAGGAGCTGCCCTGGGCTTCAAGGAGAGTACAGAGGCAATTACCAGGAGCTAAGCTGCCTGGCCAGGCCAGGTTAGATGCCTCTGAATGCTTTCTGTAAAAGGCAGGTTGTTCAGGGAGGAGCTGCATACAGCAGTCCATCGATGTGGCAACACAAGACAATCAAAGATGGGTTCATCTGTTTCCCATCACCACCACACTTAGGGCACACACCCATGGGCTTCCTTCCTTCCAAAAACCACTGGTCCAAACCCTTTGCTCATGGCAGGTATCTAGGCCCACCCTTCCTGCTCAGTGCTGAGGAAAGAGCCACAATTGTCCAGCTGCTGAACAATGCTGTGTAGCACCCTCCCAAGACGAAAAACCAGAACTGCTGTATTAACTGTTTCCCCATCCCTAGAGGTGTTCAAGGCCAGGCTAGACGGGGCTTTGAATAACCTGGTCTAGTGGGAGTTGTCCCTGCCTGTGACAGGGGGGTTGGAACTCGATGATCTTCAAGGTCCCTTCCAACCTAAACCATTCTATGAATCTATGATTCTATGAACTGTGCCTCACCATTTCTACCATGTTAGTAACCAGCAGCACCTCAAAGTAGGCAAGTTTTATTCAAAGCAAACTTAGTAACAAACGTTGGGGAGCTAAGCACATTAGTCTGAGCTTCAGAAGTTTTGACTAGCTCCTGCTGACTTCCAAGAAGTAGGACTTTTATTTAGTTTCACCAGGAAAATTTTAATGCTGAAGTCTAACATTCAGATGAAGCCTAAAATTGTTAGGTCTGGATTTATGGAAGTATTTAAGGGCTTAAAGATGCAGATGCATACAGTAGCAGAATTTTGAAAAATGCCTAAGTACCTAATATTATGAAAATCCTCTGAAAATCTGACTGGCTAGATATCTATATCTTGAAGTACTTAATGCTGAATTGACCAAAGTTCACTGTCCCCCAACACTCTTACAAATACTGCTAACAATCTGGCCTTAAGGAGCCAATGGCTTTTGAAAAGACTTAGGGAGTTTGGCTCAGACTCTGAGAAGGATTCACACACCTATAAGACATGTAGATACTTTCCTGTCTTAAATCTGGCCCCTGGTGTACACATCGCTGTCTCCGTGCTTTTTTATGGTGGTGCTTTTCTGCAAGTAATATTGTGTGGTATGAAAATTCCAATGCTACTTTGCTGGGATCTGCAAGCTGAAGGAAAAAGATAAACACTTAGAAGAGCTTTTTGATAAAGCCAGATCAACAGTAATTGAAATTATGTGCTTAATCAAAAGTACTGCATAAGGCAGCACACTGTATAGAGGCCTCTTAGCACTCCCTAAGTATATGTTGACCTAAGTATAGTGTTCCCTAAGTATATGTAGAAATCAGCATCTATTGAAATAAAGGTTAATTAAAATTTATAAGCAGAATTTACAACTGTGAGCTGTCCCTCAAGGGGCTCCTCAGTTGTATGAAAAGTATCATTTACTAGGAAAAATACTTCAGAAACTTCAGCTAAGAAATAAAAAGCATGCAGATCCATTCCTTAATTCAGAATATGGCCTTTTGGTCTAAAGGCTTCCAATGTATCTCCCAAGACTTGCAAAGACTCACACTTCTTGCACTCAACATGATTGACTCAGCTTTGCAGGATAAGGATAACACATGGTCATTTGATTCACTCTATGCAGTTTAAAAGGCAAGCAGACAGTCATTTATCTAAAAAAATTACTTGATGAATCTTAACACAGCTTCCTAAAACAACACTTACTAAAAGCATTATTTCCATCTTGCCTCATGAGAAATGCCACAAGCCTGTTTACCTTGCTTGCCATACTGTGGATTACAGCAATATAACATTGTTGGCAGTTATTAGAGACACTTCTCTATCAGCAGAAAAGCTTTCTCATTCAGTACCTACAGTAAACGTGGCTATGTTATTGTTTTAAAGGAGATTAAAAAGGAAATTGTCAACTGCACATGGCCCACTGAAAGAGCTAGACACCAAATATTTAAGGCTGGCTCTTTCTTCTCATAGTAGCACTAAGAGCTATGACAAGAATACACCATTATTATACACCAGTATTTCTATGTCACCAGCAGGCCTTGCCTTGTCTAAAATAAAGAACTGTTCACTGGAACGGCAATGGTAAAACCAGAAGAGACATAACAGCATTTGATCATATCTGAGAGGTCTTTTCTTTGTGCTAGTCTTGTTACAAGTACTCACTGGATGTCAAGCCTCTTTGCTGTTGGTTAGTTGTATGAAATTTCATGGATACAAGCGTACCAGTCAGGCAGTGGCCACTTGGACACCTGTCACCAGAAGCCCAAAATGGTGAAAGCCCAAGGACCTGATTTACTTTCCTGACAAGATGTGTCACAACAGTTGCTTCATGCTGCCAGTATTTCTATGTCACCAGCAGGCCTGTCTGCGAAACAAAACCTGTATTTCATCACAAACACTGACACTCTGACATTTGTTTCTGTTCCACAAACAGGAGGATATTGAGAACTTCCATGGAAAAATCATGAAGCAACATGCAAGCTGAATACACTTTCCCAAAACAGCCAAGAGCATATAACTTGGGATATGAGAGACAATCAAGAAAAACGCACAGGACGGCAAATGCAGCTGCAAGCAGCCCTGCTGAATGCCCACAAGCTATTGAATCAGTCACTTTCTCCCTTTTAAGTATCCATTGTGTCCATGAAGAAGAAACCCAGCAAGACAGACTGCAATAAAGTTAAAAAAAAAATCAAGTCCCTATTCCCAATTACGCTAAGCAGATCTTTATGTCTGGTAGCTGTGGGCAAGAATGCTAACAAATTAGCTGTGCAGAGAGGCCTGCTTTCTCTTAATATCTTTAGCTGGAAACATCATCTTGAGTCTGAAGTAAACCTGGTTTTGAAAAAAATTCTGATGCAGAGCCTCATCAAACCATTAGATTTGAGAGAGGATTTTGTCCTCTTCTCAATGCCAACTGGAACCATTAAGAAATGTCACTAGACAGACTGAAAGGAGGTCAGGAAGAGAAACCAAGGCTAGCAAAAATCTCAGCAGCAATATAAAAAGCAAGAGAAGAGTGATTCAAGGGAATTTATGTTTTCATTTATTATTGTAGTACCTTTCTCTGCTCAGAGGGAGATTGAAAATAAATGACATGCTCAAGTGAAATACTGAATGGATCAGCTTTTTGTGTTGTGAATATAAAATCACGCCTGCTTTAAAGTACTCTGGGAGAATGAAAGCTTTAGATGAAATTCTGTTTTTCCGTTTTCACATGAAGATCCTGCTGCAATAGCAACAGGATGTACACATGGGAGATCGGAGAAGACAGTTCTAGGATGATTTACTTTAAATCACTTGTCCCACTCCTCACTGATAAGCCTACAGCCAGTCTACTGGCTGAGAAGTAAGTTAACCCCAGTACAGCTCTGTACTGATAGGTTTAAGCTACAAAGCACCAAGCTGCAGAACCCATGTCTTAATTCACAGATGGATCAAAACTGACTTAAAAGCATGGAAGTAACTACATAGATTTAAACCAAACATTCTACCCAGGATCCCATCTCTGACAACTGCCAGTACTGATGGTTAGCAACGCAGATGAGAGCACTGACTATGTTTAAGAGTGTTATTTCTCCTAATAATGGCCATGCACAGTTTAAAAATCTCCTCAGTGGGAGGACACATGGGGACCACAAAGTTTACTGATCATAGATTCACAACAAACTTCTCGCACAGCTTAGTTATACCTGGCGTAGAAAAGCCTTCTTTTTATTTACTTGATTCCTGATCATTTGGCAAGAAGCCACAAACTAAAGATTGTCACTCATCCTCTTCACACTTCTCTGAATTTCAGTCTCCTGTAATCCCCCTTTGGTCATTTCTCTCCCCAGCTAGGGAATTCTAGCCAAATTCGTCTCTTTCTCAAGGAATTCAGCATAGTACAGAACCTTTCACCACCTGGACAGCCAGGTTAGTACACTAATAGAGGTATTTGCACGTGTTTCACAGGCTAAAGTCCACCTCACCAAAATACCAGTTCAACTGCTGAAAAGTGAAAGGGCTGACTGGTGTGGAGAGGTAACCTCTGCAGACCTCGAACTATGAGCCATCTCCTTTGCGACTGAGGAAAGAGTTTGAGACAGCAGGGCATGGTGTGAAGGTGGAAAAGGTCTCACACTGATTTCCCACTGCTTTAGAGCTTCTGTATTTTGTGGCCCACACCACAGAAAGTGTGATCTCCCTCCTCCTTTACTGGTTGGCTGACCTGAGTCACTTATGACTCTCTTTCTGCTTCAGAATAACAACCCTTGCCCTTTCATGGCTCACAAATGCCCTGAAATTCCTCAGTTCAAATCCTGCTGTTGACCTAAGCGATGTGAGTTACAAAAGCTGTCTAAACCAGGATGAATTTGATGGCCCTCAATGCCCTCTGCAAAAGCCATTTGCTGGGCAAGTTGATAGGTTTCCAGAGATAATGGCGATTAATGCAATGACAATTTGTGTGTGTGTAGCTGAGTCACTGTCTGACCAACTTCATTTGCTGCTGCTGAACAACCGCTTTGTAGAGTTGCTGAGTGTATTATGCTGTTTGAAGGTCTAGTACATGTCATTATGCCACGAACTCCTGGGTTGGCATTGTACTGTGATATGAAAGGAAGTGGCACAGAAACAACAATTAACACAGGCTTAGAAATTCAGTCGGTAATGCTCCCAGGAGAAATTAGCCCATACTGAGCTCTAGGCTGCTGTGACATGGCAGCTACTGAGACCCCAAAAGACACCGTTTGGGGGATCTGTGCCCTTCTGTCACAAAATGCTATGTGTGAAAATCACAGGTAAGATTAACAATCCCTGAAGCACCAACCATTAGCAAAAAAGGACTATAGACTTCTTGGCTTATGTCCAATAACCCTGTCAACCATGCTTACAGGGGTGAATGTCCAAAAGACCATGTGCTCCTTAAACCCCTGCTGTTTTCACGGGAGGTCTTGTCCCAGTGCATATGAAGTCCCACAAAGCTTTTCATTTAAACTTTCCAGGCAACTTTAAAACATTTCCTCCCTCCAATCCACCTCCACCTCCCAAAAAAAAAGCTTCTCAAAAGTTTCTTTTCTTAATATACATGCCTATTCTTTAAACACATCATAGTTTAGCACACACAATCTCATTGAGGGGTCTAAATAGATGTAGAGGGAGCTAGGCAGGGGAGTAAGTTGGGGAGGTGGGTTCGCAATAGGCTGGCAACATTCATGCATGACCCATGAGGTACACAGATTTTTACTGACTTGGAAATAAAGATCTGGTTACTCTACCCTAATGCATAGACAGCTGTGACCACTGTCAGGAGGAAGGAATACCGGCTGTGGGAAAACCAAAGAAGAAAACTTACCTGGCCTCAGGGCTGGAGAGAAAACTTATTCAGAAGCACTTTGTTAATAAACGCAGAACACCCAGAAAGAGTCAATGGTCTTTTTATTCCTACTCAAAATGTAGGTTGTATTTCACAGGAGGAACAAGAAGAAAACAGAGGGCGATAGCACAGATTAACTCTCACCTACCCCACACTGCAGTGGAAGGTTGCTTTCCTAGATTTCCATTTAAAAAGGACCAGCTGAGCTTACTGCCTCATTGTGACCCTAAGATGCTGTGGCTGATTGAACAAAACGCAAAAGAAAGAGAAAATAATATGACTGACAGTGTGCAGCAGATCAGTAGCAGAGCTGAGAGCCCACATCACTGCCTCCCAGTCCTCTCCTAGCAACAAACCACTGGCACTCTCGCTGGCTTTTCTTCTTTCTTCATGTTCATGCAGACAAAAAGCTGTAAAGTCCTCACCCTCTTTCACATCCATCTGTATTTAGGTATCTTTGCAATAGACACCTATTTGTGTACTACCCACAATGTTTTGCTCTGAAGAAGGTATGTCTGAAGTTTTTTATATAATGAATCAAAATCCACCCTTGTACTCCTCTCAGGTAACAGTGATTGCAAAGCAAAGCCAGTATTTTTATATACTGATGTGTTTGTGCTTATAAAGTCTGCACAGACTTCCCTTTCCTTAGTAAACAAGCGGTGTTACGAGCAGCGTGGGACATGCATATACTAGTTTTACAGTTTTGGTGATTTACTTCCAAATCTTGTTACTACGTTAAAGTATCACTGAAAGACACAATGGTTAATATTTGTGTTTGATATGGTTGCTTTGTTTAAATTAAGGAACAACTTGTTGATTACAATTTCAAACTCTGCAAGTGAAACTTCACACTAGTGCAAATACATCTCCAGCTATTATGAAAATATATATCATTCACACACTATACACATAATAAGCAGACATTTGTTAACAAAAATTCACTATCCAGTGGTAACTGAAAAAAATGTCCAAAATAAGACTGGATTTCTAATATAGTTAAATACATGGTATCAGTTATATTAAAGTTCAGTGAAACCAGGTGTGTGCATGCAATTCTTGAAATTAGTCATTTTAGAAATACTCTAAATGAAGTTGCTTTATGGGAGTGAGGTAAAGTCACTGTCAAGTTAAGCTGGAGATGGTAGCCTAAACTGCCAATCCACTGGTTAGAAACCTAAAAACAACCTTAAGCTTGGGCAGATCTTACCCTGTGCTCTCCAGATAAAGGTCCACCACATGTCCTTGTCTTTTCACAACACCCTGCACAGTAGATCTATCCTCTAGCAGGTGGCAGAAGATATTCAATCCCCATCCTCAAGCCTGACCCTACAATGAACTTTCCTTACCTGTACCAAGCCCTCCATCACCAGACCCTGGCTGGGAATGAGATTTTAATGAGGTCTGAGGCCCTCTGTATGACAAATTGTCTTTCAAGGTTATATGACAAATGTCATTGTCAGTGCTGTGGACTACATTCCTTAAATTATGTAACAAAACCAAACAGCATGGAAGGGAGATGGTCAATATGTGTATGTACATTTGGTTCACGCCTACTGCTTTTTAAAATTTCTTGTGCTGATGGGAAGGAGAAGAACCTGAGACTGTAAACATCTGTTTGTCTTGTATGACTATTTGGGGGGGGGGGGGGTGAGAACCAAACAAAAGAGTGATCAAATTCATTCCATATTTGGGTAGCCAGATAATGTACATAAAAAAGCCTTTATTCTAAATCCTTTAGTTCCATGGATGACATATATTGTTTAGACTGTAATTAGGCTGGAATTGCAACTCCTATTCCCCTGACTATTCACTCAAATAAAAACAGCAGTTGCTGTGGTTGCATTCACATTATTTTTCTTCTCCCTCTCTGCAGATACTTCTGGCAAGTAGATTTCCTGGCAGGGATGTTATGGAAGCAGCAAGTTTTAATTTAACATCAGAGAACATAGACAGAAAGTATATTTTAAAACTCATAAACAAAACTATGCATAGCAGAAACTTGCTTTAAAGAATTACTCTTATTATACTCTGGACTCAGTGAAGCACTAAGGAACACACTTACCTTTAAGCATTTTCTGAAGTCCCTTTGAAATTTCTGTTTAAATATTTTCCTGAACTGGAACTTCCATCTGGCGAGAAAAACAATACCTTGTTATAAGTGATGTGTCTAATAAAAATGAATCGGCACAGCTTGCATGTTGATTGCCAATTACTTGCAATCAACTGGTCAGAAAAACTGGCTGATCAAGAAAATATTCTTAGAAATATTTGTTAAAAATATTTGTGAAAAACTTCAAGTGTATACAGGAAAGAATATCTATGAACAAGTTCAATTGAATATAGGAAAGAAAACAAAAATGTTGCCCCATAAGCCACAAGGTGAAACTTCGGGTACTTTATTTATTTCTTTTCTCTGAATGATTTACTTAGCTCATATTGTAAGGCTATAAAAAATAAAAACTCAGTTTGCTGGTCAAATCGCTAACAGTGCAATTAATCCTACTGGTTAGTTTTGGAATATGTTACAATAAAATGTTTTATTTGAATGCATCTGTATTCACCACCAAAAAAAAACTTCATTAGGTCTCAGTTACAACTGCTACTCAGAATTGAAGTTAGACAGAATGTATCGTAAATACTGAAGGAAAAATTTAGCCTATAAAAAAGCATGGCAAGTAATAAGGAAGGGAAGCAAGATAAATATTCAAATCTATTTCCATTTCATGCACATTTCTGAATAACCATGAGAGTGGAAAGTACCAAAAGTGCTAAAATGGCCATTAAAAAAAATAACTCTGACCCTAAAATCTGGCCCTCAATCAAGCTGAAAGAATACGCTAACTCAGCATCTTTGTTATGAGAGGATATTTAAAAGGTTCAAAGACAGAAACATTCAAGTTCCAGTGAAAGCTGAGAGGTTTTGCAAACCTAATTCTCATTTGGGTCCTAAAATCTTCCCCTGCTTCTTGAGAAGCTGGATAAAATATTAAATACAAATTAAAGGTTAAATTGCCCAGTTGTTCCAGATACCTCTTTTTCAAAAACCATTTTTGAAGGAATTGGAAGTTTAAGGGAAATTTCCTATTTTAGTAGAATTGTTTCAAGCTTTTGCTGAAGGATAAGAAGTGGAAAATATTTTCACTTGAGGAAATGGAACATTTTGATGGGCTTTCTAAAGTCTGAAAAATCATGCTTTTTTAAATGCAAAATAAGTACTGCTCTGGTCAGAGGTACTGGATCATCTAAGTAAACACTAAGTAAACAGCTACTAGAAGTAAATTGAATTTAGTGGCATATCCATAGGAAAGTCAGTCCATCAGCTGGACTTCTGCTTGGGTTCCCCATCTCCTGGAAAATCTGCTAACTGAGCATTACTTACGAAATTATTAACATCCAACTGCAAAAATTTTAGCTGACCTTAAGGTTACATCTCCTTTCTCTCAAAGTTACTAGCAGTGTCCAACCCACCATGTAACACACCACTGACAGGCAGAGAGAAATACTTTAGTAAATGTATTGTTATGGGAGCTGTGTCCCTGTTTCAGAAAGTATTTATCCAACAGATGCATATGATGGGATATATTCAGACATCCCTTGCTCAATCACAAAGGAAAGCAAGCATGGGAGTAGATGGGAGCATGAATAATGGGAGCAACAAAAAGGTTTTATTGCTGTCTCCAAATCTTGCCATTGTCTGCTAAATGTAGCAGGTCATGGCACATTACAGTCTCTCCTCATGCTGAAACCACGGTCAAATTCACCTCACATTTTACCACAAAAGACAAAAAGACTTGCACTGCTACTCCTACTGACTTTCCTGCTGTTGTCTTACAGTTTGGCACCATTTATCCTTCTATTATTTCCTTCCTAAGAGCAAAATATCATTTGTATTAAGTAGGTGACAAAATCTTTAACTTCTTTTAAGAAGGAGAATGAAATTAGGAAGAAGGGGAATTTGATAATGGCTGTTCCTAGGAACGCATACCTAATTTATATAGTGCTTCTAGTACGCCATCTTAAATAGCTATAACTCCAATTAAGCCAATTTAAGTAATGAAAAGGACTACTCTACTGTGTCTGAATATTAATTTCATGGTCCGTTTTACATATCAGAAAGTAAAAACATATTCCTAACTCATATTGTAATTTTATAACAATTACTAGGAAAACTTTCCAAGGTGCAAAGGTCCTTCTAAACAGTATTATTCTTAGCTCCTATGACCAGATTTATAAGCACTGGACAGCACCTTGGGAGAAAAATATCATGGAGAGATTAAATCTGCATGAAGGTACTTAGATATCTGTCTGGAGGAGACAGACTTTTTAGCCACATTAAATAGCCCCCCAAGACCCAGAATTATCTGCAAAAATCATGCCCTGTAAGTATCTCTAAATTGGAAATCCGTAAAATCAGATAACAGCTTTGAAAAACTTGGGCATTTGAAACCCTTTATAAAATACAGAATAAGTAACAAATAAAATCTTACTTCAAGTTTTACACAGAATTTGTTTTTCTAAAAGGATGTTAAATGAGGTTAGACAATCTCAGTTCAAGACAAGAAATACCATTCACATTGGGAACCAAATTTGGAGAAGGGGTAACCTGTGTGTTTTTGAAACGCAGTATAAGGAGAGTTGAAATTCACTAAATGATATATTAAAGCAATATTTATTTCTGCTTTTTAACCAACTCCAGAATACATACTATGTATATCACATTACTCTTCATGCCTCACAGACTGGTGTGCATGCTCAGCTTCAAGCAAGAAGCTCCCACACTCATCACCATAATTAAGTGCATGCATAAGCCTGTGCAGGAGAGTCCAATATCACCAAGGACATAGAAGGACTGAAAGACCTGCAGAAGGAGTGATAAGTAACTCTGCAAGTAACTCTTCATGTAGCTAATGACTCCAACTGCTGTACATCACATTCAACTCAAGTAGGAACTCAAGCAGCTGCTATTTGTATCAGTAATATTCACACACTTAAAGTATTTGCACCTCTTTTTCCAATCTGTTAGTTCTTCGGTAAGTCATATGCACATCATTCTCTTTTACTTTCTCAGGTTCTTATCCCTAATGCTACCTTTAGGAGGCCGTTTCTCCGTCTTCCTAGCTAGCAATATATAAAAGAAAGCTGTTGAGTATAGTTAGGATGACATTTTGGAAAGCTTGTAACTTACTCTACTGAACATATCACAACAGTAAAATGTGACACCCAGCAAGCAAGAGAAGAAGCTAAAGCTAAGACTGATGCAGTGGCAGTTAGTTATGCAAAGAATTACGGATCTCATCACCTGTATTTCATGCGTAACACAGAAGCTGTCCCTTTGACTCTGCTTAGACAATCTAAGTCCTACCAGAAGTTTCATAGGAAAGCGAGGCTATTTGAGGGCCAGTGCTGACATGCTGCTTTCCCTTATGTTCCTTAGAGAAATCAAGTCACCCAGACTGGAGAGAGGCACAGGTATATGTTTTCGTCATTGCCTAAGACTTATCTCTTTGATGTTCCTAGATTGTTACTTTCACTTGGTGGTAAAAAGAGTAATTTCCAGACATAGAAATACTTCTGGTCATGAACGGAAATAAAGCATCAAGGAAGAGCAAATTTCTTTGAATTTTGGTGCCTCAGAAGGTGTGCTTTGTCATTCACACTCTGCCATCAAAAAGAGACAGACAGACAAAGGAAACAAAAAAAATGGCACCAAAATACCCAACCATACAGAAAGACTCTGTACAGGTCCAGCTCTAGAGGAAATCGGGGACCAAAGAGCAAAAATGAATACATGCCATATTTTTCTAGATCTTCTAGTGCATACAAGAGTTTGAGTTGTCAGTTCAGCTTTGAATCTTACCCACTGCCCTCAGAAACGTATGCCCTTGCACAAGGCACAGATATGTGCCTGGCTTTCTGTGATTAAGATCCCTTTCCTGTACCTCAAACCTCCCCTGTCATAAATCATTTAGCTTCATTTTCTCTAGTCCTCTTCAATTACCACTTGCGTATGGATGCAATTCTCTTATTACTTAGGTAGGCAATTATGAAAAAGGAACTTTTCAAAATCAGAGCCAGCATTCTCAGGCATGAACTCCCACTGGTCAGGTCCTACAGCCTCCAGCTTGTTTTTCTTGGAACAAGGGCAACCTCCAAAATATCGCAGTTCAGCTGTGCCTGGAGGGGGGTTGTTCTAGCCTTCCTTTCAGACATGCAGGTTGGCATGCTGGGCTTCTGATATAGACAGCAACATCAGGGAGGCTCCTCCAAAAGAGGATTTACAGCCAAAAAATCCAGCTCCTGCTCCACTACGTTTGTCGCAGGAGCCTAGCCAGCTCTACTGCCCTCATTGTGCAGCCCAGTAGCTCAGAAAATATGGTAACAATTTTTATGAAAATCAGAGGACAGCAGAGCCAGCATGAAAGAGCATGGGATGACAAATACAGGTACAGTCCATGAATAATTTGATCATCTTAGAACAACAATGTCATATGCCCAAATCTCCCAATTTCCAAGGGTGAAGCTGGGACAGGGCAGCCAAGAAGGGCTATCACAGCCAATATGTGAACACAAGACAGAAAATGGCCTCCATTTATATGAGGAAATATCTGAGAGTTTAATGCCCAGTCCCACAAACATGCTTCAAGAATCTAAACTCCCCTCCCTTGTCCACCTCGGACATTTAAGCCTCTGCTTCTCCTTCTACTAGGCTCTGGGCTTGCCAGCAGCATGGCAATGACTGTGATTTTTCTATCACTTGCTCTGGGCTAATTCAGGTACTATTAGCAACACTGCCACAGCAAGACAGACCAGAATACAAGCTGACAAATGTCATGTTATTGCAGTCAAGTGGTCACTGCTATTGTAGCTGCCAGAGTGGGCACGTTTAAAACAACAGCATCATGACCATATGGCCATCAGATGCTTTACTTTATTCACCTAGGCATCAAAAACCGCAGTGGATGCCTTAAAGAACAAATTAGCAAGATTCTGCCCATATTGCAAAACCTCCAAGCATTCCCAGTCATTCCCTAGATGTGGCTACCAAAGTGAAAGGTAGGTATGACTAAAAAGCAGAGGGAAAAAAAAAATCTCAACAAGAAATAGTTATATATTAAATACCCATTAAAACTCACATTTTAAAAGTACAGGAATGAACACTTAAGGTCACTCAAGCTGTTAAGAAATGTGATTGTCTCACATTTGTGCCAAGAAAACTTTAAACTAAGCAACACTGCTTTGTACAGTATTAAAGAGAGGTCAAGAATCAGATACATACATTCATCACAAGATGAATAGATTATAAATAGACTTTTAAGACAGCAATAAAATCATTCATTACACTTTCTAAATGAAAAGTTGGAGTGAAAAAAGCAGCCAGTGTAATAATTGCTAGGAATAGCCACAGCTGGCAAGCAGCTGGATTTCAAATGGGCTTTCTTTCCTAAATGCCAAAAGCACTAATTCATTGCTGTGGCTCTGCCTGTGTGAATTACAACTTTTGCAAACACTGTCTATCAGCATTATATACACAGCCCCTGCATGTTCTGTGCAGAGCATGCTGTATTAATCTGTGGAATAACAACAAAGAGGGGACGAGTATGACCTACATCATCAGAGCCATCTCTACAAGCACAGCATTGACAAAACTTTATATCCAAGGTAAGCCCATTTCTGAAATTGCCCTCCTGGAAACAGAAGTTTCTGAAAGAGGGGGTGACCTCCAGTAAAAATTAAAACCCTGCATCCACACTTTAGGGAAAATAACTTATTCATGAAGAATGTGATTCTTCAGAAATATATAGAGCAGTCATGCTTCAGAAATGTATACAGGAGTCATGCACACAAGCCCAGATTCCTAGCTAATCTAAAAGGACACAATCAACTCAAACCAGCAAAGCTACAATGATTTACACTGAGGTTTTCTCCCCTTGCATTAAACATCTTTCTACACTTACCACTGTAAGTATTTATCAGTGTCTATAAAAGTGAATGGTACCCAAAATGTATCACTTTCCTGCCTTAGTTGCACAAAATAGACTGTGGGTGTCCACTGGCCAAGGTCAAGGTTGCAACAGCAGTTACAATATCTCCAAGACAGTTCCACTGAGTGTTCTTGATAAGCAACAGAACAGATTGCTTTAGGCATCTCCAGACCTAGGGGGTCTTCAGGATCATCTACCATAAACAACATCATAATAATGCTGCTGTATGTGCAGTGGTCTAAGAATATAAGAACATGATAAAGTTTGCAACTACAGATCTCAAGATCTATGTCTACACTTTCCTAAAAAAGCTTCCCTATTCTTCAGCTATGAAGGATAACAGATTTAACTGGCCCTGCTCTGTATCAGTGCAATGACTAGAGGAACTCTTGCAGTTCTTTCCAGTTCTGATTTCTGTAAGTCTTTGAGATCACAACACAGAATACAGCCTTAACATTCAAGATGAGAAGAGATTAATAATGAGTATGATTCAGAGGTTTTGAGGAAAAAGGAGCACAGATCAAAGAATTACACCCTCCTACTACACAAAGTCCCTGTAGGCTGATGCAGAAAAGTTATTGTGGCTGCTGAGATGGTAACTGAAAGGCAGGGCTGACACAGGCTGTGCCTGTACTACATTGACTACAGCAGGGCCTGGGCATCTGTGTTCCGCTGCAAACACCAGTGAGAACAGCACCTGTCTAAAAAGCTCTATTTAAAAATATGGACACATTCATGGTGTGGCAGTACAGTACGTTCAGGAAGGATGGCAAATATAAAACTATCCTTGAGGAAAAGATGTCCCCAAAACAAAAAGGAAAAAAGTGGGCAGTCAAGCAACAAACTTATAACTGGCATCTTCTAAAATTATAGTCTGAGTTAACACTTGGCCAAGACACTGGAAAAATCCTTCTTTTGATTGCTACAAGCTGCCCTAAAAACATCCCTTTGGGGTTTGTCAGTGAAACTTGCTAACTAGCATAATAGTTCACCTTGCTAAAACAATGTTCATTTATCACAATTAAACTCAACTGGTAACCCTTGCCCCAAACCTACAGAGTGAAATTACTGTGAGTTCAATAAAGAATACTATCGCTACAGGTATTGAACACACACATAGAAGCAGACAGCGTACTCTGCATACCAGGAACAGAAGAGCCTTGTACTGGTGCCTATTACAGCCTGTGGTACTTACATGTCTATTAGCACAGTATTGGGGCACTCTGTGGTCTTTAGCCTGTTTCTTGTGTGACTCCTGGTGCTCATATCCCCATGCTATCACTGAAAGAATTAAAGAACAGGCAGGCTGACTTGCTCACATTCACATGAGAACACCATGAGTGTGGCGCTAAGCATGAATCTCCAAACTGCAGAAAAGCCTGGCTAGCTTCCTTCCTCAGCAACATAAGTGTTCATCTAAAACTTTGTCACTGGGCTGGTGTAATGATGGGAATTGCTGCAGTATTTACATAAACCCTGGGCTGTTACAGCCTCCCTGTCTGGCCACTCAATCCATTCTCCTGGAAAAGACATGGTTTAACATCTGTTCTGTGGTAGGGATAAAAGCTCACGAATAATCAGAAGGCAGATGCTTCAGTGAGCACAAGAACTACTCTGGGCTACCCAAATAAGAAGGAAACACTTTCCCTGGAACGCAAGACCCAAAGACTGAGCATTAAAAGTAAAACAGAAAACACGGGTCTATTTTTAATTTGTCCAGCACTACAGAGCTAAGGTGAGAGGGGACAGGTTCTGAGACATCATGACCCATTGGAGGCCAGCTGGTCCTACTCAAAAGGAGGCTTGCAGCAACACCACGCTTTTATAGTCACTTCCAGATGCTTTGCTTCTCCTCAAGATTAACTTGGACACAGCTCAGGCTCTTCCCTAGCCACGGTCCCCAGAATGCACTCTCACACTCCCAGGATCTGTGACTCAGACTTCCTGAGTCAGAGGTACATGTATTAGCCCCATTAATTTTTCCAGCTGTTTCTTTTAAAGTCATGTAGACTTTCAGCATTTAGGTTGAGGTAAGAGTTCCATGAGAATCCAGGTAAGATAATCCATGTGATATATGAGAATCACGGCAGCGGGAGGGAATGTTATTTTTATGTAACTGTATTTGTAGCCTCCCAGTTGCAAATAAAACCTTAAAGATGTTAGCACAAAGGCTATTTCACTAACTTTAAAAGAACTCATATATCCTCTATAGTAAAATATTACCCCTAGCTGATTTTTTAATTATTTGGAGTTTTAGACCTGCCTCACTCCAGTTTTTCAGTTTCTGCAGGTCCTAGCATTGTCCAAAACGTCTATACCAGGCAAAGACAGACAGCCTTATTCCTAATATAGCTTCTTAACTGTGCTCGTCTGGGTCTATACGCTGTGGTATACTGTAGGCTAAGAATGGACAAACCAATTCAAAGCTGAAAATACCTCAAAAGCCATATACACCCACAGGATAGACAGAAATCAAGAGAGTCCAATGAATTGTATTTCTGCTGTCAGAATTGTCTTCAACCTTAACTTGTTTTGGAGATCTTACTGAGACCTAAACATGAAACACAGTCTGCAATTCTGTAAGACACAGTTAGGGGAAAGGATCTAATCTATATTTCACAATAACTTTTTTTCCTATTAATCACTAAGCACTTTGTAATCTACATATTTCTTACAGTATTTATTTTCTGTGTTTGCCTTGAAAGCTGACCTTGCAAGTGAAAAAAAAAAAAAAAAAAGACAGCTCGCACTTAAATGACCCAAATTTAAGTATTTTCTCTTCATGCATTTGGCATCAAAACTGTTCCCTCTCCTCACATATTAAATGTCAGCAAACAGAGAACTAGAAGGAAAACACAAGCATTTTTATGGTTCTTTTATATCATTTTCACAACTGAATTTCTTAGGGACTAGGCAATCTAGGAGCCAAACAAATCAATGTTATGACACAGACCTGTAAACAACAGACAGTTTAAACTCATCCTGCACAATCAGATACCTTTTTGTTCCCCCACCGAAGAAAACTCAAGACTGACTGTTCTGGTGTCAGAAAGGACAGACTGTGATCTTCTGATGTAACTTACGCTGACAGCGCACATGCACGCGGCAAGGTGTGAGGTACAGGTGAGCAGCTGAGACAGCTGCCTGGGTGGGTGGGTGGGTTTGGGGTTTGCTTTAAAGAGAGCACAAGTGAGAATAGAGTCAGGACAATTTTAGCCTCAGGGCCTTGTCACAGCAGCTGCCCCAGTCTGGGGCACATGAGCTTTTCTCTGGTTGTTTTTTTTTTTTTTCTTGTTTGTTTGTTTGTTTAATGAAAACAAGCTCATTGGAACAACTGATGGAAATTAGTACCATGGCAAGTTTACAGTGGAAAGTGCAGGTGAATAAAGCAAACTCAGTCTGTGAGGGAGATCAACAAGTAAGACAGGGAAAGGTATTTTCTCAATTATGAGAAGAAATGCAATGCTACATTTAGAATATCAGTAGCAAAGGTATTGTGTCAGTCAATGAAACAGACAGTGTCTTGTGAAACTTTCTCTGGGCTGGAACTTTTAATTCCTTGCTTTGTTGCTGATTGACAACCTACAAACACTACCCTCTGTGTGGAGCCTGAGCTCGTCAAAACACCATTAAGACTGATGGTTCATTTGGGCAAGCCACATATGAGGGGACTCTGGCTAGCTGCAGACTGAGCATGGTCCTTCTGTGAATCCTCATCCATTTAGTTCTTTCTAAGAGAGCAAATACATCCTAAATAAACCCCTGTACATGAAATTCTGCTCAAGGAAAGGATGAGCCATGAGGGATATTAGATACATCACTTAATACAGTACTGGAGGGTGCTGAAGTACAAGACGTAGGAACACGTACAGAATACAAGAAGGACATGACTGTTCAGGACAATGCTCGAGCACAAATTTAAGGGTACTTCAGCACTGCATAGATTGTAGAGGCTTTCTTCACCTGGAACCCCCAAATAACAGATTATTCTGTGCTAGGAGGATGAAGGAAACAGTATGAACCCTGCTAAGCATTCCACATCTAAACCAGCAAGTTTAGGAAGTTAGACTCCCTGAGCTTCCTCTGCAATCAGTGAAGAAAGATTTCTGCAGAAAGCAATATAGAGCATGTTTCCCAAAGCTCCCTTTACAGTCAATGGAGAAAAATTAACCTAATTTGTGCACAAGAAAAATAAACTAGTTGTGTTAGATTGGGAGGTATGAATCTCCCAACACACAAGAAAGTGTTTCAGCACACACATCTGGAAAGACAATAAATGCGCTCAAATATTTCCAGAAAGTAGTACGGAATAGACATATGACAATAAAGAGGAACCAGGACTTCCAACATTTGCCTGCCTTTTCACTGGGTAATATCCCCTCTCTGCCTTTTTAGACAGGATAGAGAAGGCAGAAGCATACAGTTTTGCTTATCTCCAGCTGAAGCATGTAATTGTCTTCTTTGTATCAGCATCCAGCTCTAATGGCTGGTGTATAATAAGTAATTGCCACTTCACATTCATAGGAACCATTCAGGAAAAGAGACATTATCTGCGCTTAGGGGCTGGAGTGAAATAATCAGTAAAGCAATTGCACTTCCCAAACATGCATCATTTATTGTCCCTTTTTTTCTGTCCCCTCTCTATCCCAATTTCCCCATTTGCTCTGTTTGCATCTGCTACAGATCACCAGATCTCTTTGTCTTACACAAAGCTCTGCAGGCTTCCTTTCGCCAGCCTTCCTCCCTCGGGAAGTAACAAAACATAGAACACAAGCAATTTTTTGCAGCTCTACTTTTCTAGCCTCAGAGGTCTTTCTCAAGGATCAAATCCAGCCACGTTTGGGAAGCTACACAATAAAAGCATAGTCAGCAACAGTACAGTATTTAGCTTTGTAAGATACAAACCAACCCAGGTCCTACTGAGTAATGTGTGTGCTTAACTCACACACAGCAGCCACCTCATTGGGGAGCACTGGGACCGTACACACCCAAGAGTTTTTGGTAAGTCCTAGCCAGGGTTGTACTTCCAAGAGCAAGTTCATAGTACCTCCAAGAAAGCTAAACAGGGTGCAATTATCTGCATGTCCTTTAGCATTTTTAAGGATTACCTATAACACACAGTACTAAGACAAAGGTAGAGAAGACTGCAGAGAAAATGTCGTGGTTTAGGCCAAATCGGCTACTGGGGACCTGGAGGACCCCAGATGGGACCGACAGATGCTCTCCTCTACCCCTCTTCAGAGAGAGGGGCAGAGGAGGAAAAAGAGACTTACGAGTTTAGAAGGAACTAAACTACTTTAATGAAATATTAATAATAAAATAAAAAAGAAATAATGAAATATATACAAAACCGTATCAAGCTCCCGAGATGACAATCACGACACCGGCTGGCACTGGGGCAGTCCCAGGCTGGACTCAGTGACGGATGGGAACTGGATTCCGGATCTGCATTCAGGATCGGAATCGCAGGCAGACGAA